>NC_142037.1:33854859-34180970 GCF_982192425.1 Myodes glareolus
TAGTCGATGATGACCTTGAACTAATTTTTACCTTCTTTTGTCTTTCCAGGGCAAGAATGACAGGTATGACCCCACATAGTATTAAGGACTGAATCCAGGACATTGAGTGTCCTAAACAACCACTCTATTGATGGAGCCACCCTCTGCCTGCTTAGTGCATATTTTGAAGGTTGAATTTGACATGTTCCCAGGGCTCAGGTTGGTCTTTGGTACTGTGTGCCTCCTGAGTCTTCATTATTTCTGTCGATTTTTCTCCAGCCCTTTGTGATTTTGTCTGAAAGATCAGAGGTGGAGGTTATTTCCCAAACCCTTGCTCATACATGGGCTTTTTCACTTTTACATATAAATGACAAAGTGGCTGACTTCGAAACTCCTGGGTCCTGGTGGCCCTGCTCACTCACAGCTGTAATGACATCTTGATTTGCTCTTTGTTGGCTAACGCCACTAAGAAGATTTGGGAGGCTGGCTCTGTCGTTTCTTCTTTTACAGACTGGCTGCTTGTGCCATCCTTTCTTCATATTTGACGTAATGAGAAAGTTGGTGAGACCAGTCTAGGAGTTGCCGTGTTTCCCAGGTTCTGTCTCGAGTGTTTCCGGTAGGACATTACCCAGTTGTAGGTCTTTGGCACAGGAAATCTCTTTCATTGTTTGGTCTTCACTGTTGTAACACTGGTCTCCTGTCGCACCGACTGGTCAAATGGGATTGACCCAGTGCTGCCCACGGAAAACTCTCAGAAAATTGTACTTAACCATGCTGGTATTGACATGCTGGGGCATTGCCGACATGGTTGATGGACCAGAGCTAAATTCAAATGCCCTCTAAAGACAGCTTCAGAAGGATTGGAAGGTTATTCTGGACAAAGAAGGGAACTAATGTATTCTTTCATCCACAACTACCTTGTCCTGCCTTTCTCATATCCGTAACAAATCATAGAAGACAGCGGACGATGATGGATTTATTAAATTATATACAGCCGTCCTCAAGGGTGCCAGAAGGATTTCTGCAGGATCTAAAATAAGCTTGCATGCAGAGTGGTAATGCCCTGCTTCAATATTTTTGGTCTTCATTCATTACCTGAGAACACTTGTGTGAATGTATCTTTTCCCCACCCACTATACAGTGACCCAGTGTCCATCAGAAAAAGCCAAATTGTTTCCCTTTACCATGCTTTGAGATTATAAGATGCTTTCCCTTTTTTCCTTTGAAGGTTAAAAAGTATTTTTATAACATTATAAACTGTTTATTATAAAGGTAATTTTGAGGACTTTACTCCATTATAATTTTTTGTTACTGCTGATGCTCACAGTGTGAGGGTGTCAGGTACCTCAAGGTATAGATCTAGAATGTTCACACGAACAGATGCTCTAGGAGATCATGACACTAACCAGGACCTAGAGGCCTCTGGGCATTTAGCAAGCTAACATTACATTTTGAGGGATAAAACAGTTTATTATCAAGCTTCTCGGCAATTTTTCTCCTAGAAGAAATGGTTTGCTAAGTCTGAAGCATTTATGACAATGTGAACAAAGAGTTTTAAATCCCAGAAAGCAGAATCAGAACCAGGAAGTTCAAGCTGTGATCGGCACAAAGCAAATTAAGAATTATTGTTTCCATGAACATTTCCCAAAGTATCTCCTAGAGCGTAATCCAGAAGAAAACAACAAGGGGCTTTAACTTTAGTGATAAGTAATGAGCATAAATCATATAGCTCTAAGGGTAAACGGAGGGGGGGAGGAGACAGAGAAGAGAGAGAGAGGTATAAGAGAAGACACTCTGCACTCTGACAATGTTAGCGAAGTTCTGTGTTTCCCATTTCCATGCACGTTCATATGTATGCATGTTTTTATGTGTGTAAGCACTTGTGGATGCCAGTACATGTGCACATCAAGTCCAAAGATCGACGTCAGGAATTATCCTCCATTGTTCTCCCGTCTTTCTCTATAAGGCAAAGCCTGTCATCAAACCCTGAACTTGCTTATGTAGCTTGTTTCTCTGGGGGTTTCTGGGGATCTCACTGTGGTCCTCAAGCTAGCCCACAAAGCACCTAACCATTGAGACCCCTGCCAAGTCCCACACTCGGAGTCAATACGTGGGGAAGAGGGTGTGGAAGAGCACATGCAAAACTCAAGCTATGGATCAACTCAAGTCATCCGTGTTGGCTGAATTACTGAGATCTTTCTCACACTGTACAGGTGTGGTAGAAGACAGAAGGATGGAAAAATTTTCAACATGTCACTTTGGTGACCTGGGAGACCAACCTTGTTTAAAATTTTTATTTATTCTTTGACAAAGTACTACATGTGTACAATGTCCTACAACGTGTAACTCTCCCTGCTTCCACACTTTGTTCGGTTATGACCCTGCATTAACCTTTGACTGCTAAGAAGGAAGCTTCTGTGACTGAGGTTGAGGCCGGCATTGATCTGTGCGCATAAACGTACCCATTTAGAAGGCAGCTGAACAACATGTCTATGCACCCAGACATCAGTAATAGAAAAACAGCATTCCTGTGAAGCCTCGGGGGGCTGCGGGTGGTGGGGGGCACAGAGAATCCCTGTGGTATAAGATGGTACTGAAGTGTCGGGATGGGCGGGGGCATGGAGAATCTCTGCCGTACTCATTTGAGAAAGGAATCTCGGTATGAACTCACAGGATGTCCACAGAAACATTTCCTCATTTTTGTCTTTCTCCTTCTGTTGCCACGTGTCTGTGTGAGAGGTCACTGTAAAAGGTCATAAGCGGTGATGTGCCTTGGCAGTCTGGATACACCTGTGTGACAAGAATGGCATTTTGAAACACTTTGTCACTAAATGGATTGTTTCAGGTCAAGACAGGAAATATATAAGATGAACTTGTAACATCTTCCTGTTACAGGTAGCTTTTAAGACATGGGAGACTACTACGTTTGTGTAAAAAAAAAAACCCAAACAAACAAACAAAAAACAAAACAAAACAAAAAACCCGAGGAATACAAATGAGTAACTTTGCACTGGGCACAGTCAGGCCAGTACGCTGAAACCATCCTTGCAACATTTCATGAGAAAAAGTTTCCCACTGAGAGAAAAGTGGATGCATGCCCACCCCCATGTCTCTAGGTATCACCATTAATATTTTACTGCGCTGGCTATATCACACATCCATCCAGCTATCCAACCCTGAGTTTATCTTGTTTTGTTTGATGCATTTCAAAGTAAATCACAGCCATCGGTACCCGTCCTTCTAAGTACTCCAGCATGAATGGCCGCACTTCTGAAACATGAAAGCAGAAGCAACACCAAAGGTGACCCCGTGACAGGCTGAGGGCACAGAGGAGCTGGGGAAGCACATGAAAAGGGAATCTAATAAAGACAGGGATTAATGGCAGCTGGAGATGGAGCTCATAACCTTGACAAGTGCCCAGGGCCATTTATGGATCTGTGGTTCCTGCCACCCCCAATCTGAGTCACAATCTTCCTGTTCATGTTTTCCCTGTTATCTACCACACGATGGCTACTGGATTCCTTGTGTAACTGAGCAGGAGATTCTCCGCATTGCCTTTTGAATTCTGTGGGTGCTTGCCTGAGTTTCTAACAATGGAAAAATTATCAGTAAGTTCTTCACGGAGACTTAACTTGTTAGCATAAGTAAGGGGAAAACAAATCAAAACACATCAGCTTTGTCTTCCATATTCCAGATCACACCTGGGACCTCCTCCGTGCGACTGCTTTCCATCTAAGAAACTGTTGTGGTCTTGGTCCTTGATGGGAAGCCCACACCTGGGCTGGTTGGGGCCCTTCCATGTGAAATACAGATGTTAAGATGGAATACTGCATGTTAGAGCTAAAACCTCCCCCCCCCCCCCCACACACATTGTGTATACTTTGTGTGTGAATGCCTGGTGCCTGTGGAGGCCAGAAGAGGGTCTCGGAATACCTGGTCCTGGAGTAATGGATTGTTGTGAGACACTATATGGGTGCTGGGAGCTGAACCCAGGTCCTAGGTCCTCTGTAAGAGCAGTAAATGCTGTAAATCACTGAGCCATCACTCCAGCCCCACAAGTATTAATTAATTTATAAATTAATCATTATTTAGGAAAATAACCATGCTACTTTTGTAAGAGTTTAAGGGTTAAAAATCTAAGTGTACAAACTATTCAACCCATGAAAGTAGCGTTTCATATTGAAAAGTTTCTGCACCCCATAAGCCTCTCTGCTGATGTAGCAATCCAAGTTAGACCAAATCAAACTGAGTTAGAAAAAGCCCAGTGTAATGGATAAAATACTCCCGGATGCTTTTCCAGCCGCTCCCCCCCCCCTCCCCGGGAAGACTGTAAAACCACACGTCTGTTTTTCTGGGGGGTGGTTTAAATACCCTACGGGAGTGGTCTTGAGCATCTCTGGGGGGAGGGATCATCATTTGGTGGGCTTTCTGAGATGCAGCAGGGTTTAGAGAAAGATGTGATCGGGAGCTTGGGGTGGAGCTTCCACCAGAACGTTCTAGACTCTTTGGGTGTATGTAGGCCTGGGGCTGGGTGAAGCTTCCAGCAGAGTACATATTTTGTACCTCTCTCCATGCTGAGAAAAGGCTAGACTGAGCCAATTAGTACGTATAGTGTCTTTCACTATTATTATTATTATTATTTGTGTGTGAGGACACACAAAATTACCTTTCCATCAGTTTCTAAAGAATGTAACATATTGTTATGAACCGCAACTGCCACATGGGATGAGGGATCTGTTAAATTTGCTGTTCCGGGCTAACTGAAATTTTGTGCCCAGTGATCAATAGCCATGTTTTGAAGGCTGGGTAAAATTCATAAGGTGACTTTATGTGCTGCAAATGACGGCCCTTCGGTAGGCCTCAGTCATGGTTCAAATCTGTCATTTGGAGCAGAGGTGTCAGGGCCCGGAGCACAACATATTCGCGGCATGTTAGAATGTTCCATCAGCCTTCATTCTTGAAGGTAGAAATGGTACTCCCCTCAGCAGAAGCCGAGGACAGGTTTTAGGCTTTGTCCTCGCGGGTTCTAGCTCATGAGGTTCAAGCTAGCTTGGCATTTCAATGCAAACAGATAGTCACCACTAGGCTACCCCGTGAACTGTTAAGCCACCAGTTTTCAGTGCAAATTAAATTAAATTAATTGAATTCTTTGATGGCTTCTTAAAGAAGTTAGTTAAATCATTTCCAATTTTTCCAGTTTTGTTTTTACTCTATAAACTTAATTTAGTTGGGATCAATTCTTTACAGTTTGAATTTTAAGACTAATACTTGGTCCGTCAATCAAACATTGTCACACTGGCTTCCTGCCACCTACAGCTTTCTTGGCTATTGTTTCCTTGAAGACCAGTCATCTCCGGGTAATGTCTATGACAAAGAATTCATCTAGGGTACCCTATGATGTTTTAACCAATCTTTCTCAGTTTTGAAAACCCAAACATTAGCAGTTAATGTAAATACACTATTTATTTGTTTGTTTGTTTATTTATTTAGTAACATTCACTGAAATAGATAGGAAATTGACTTCTAGGTAGATATGTATTAAGCTTGGAGGCACTTTGTGATAAAACAGTCTAGGAAAACGGACACACAAAGAGGAGCTAGGGAGACTTGGGGAGAGAACAGTGTGGAAAGAGGGATGAGAAGGTGGGAGGGGAGAAAGAGGAGAGGAAAAGATGCACAAGAGGAAGCTTATTTCAGTGCACGATGTCAGGGATTGCTGTGTGGCATGTACGCAGAGTGTGGGGTTCCGAGTGTTCTTGTAGGTCAGTGTTTTGCATGTGTGACCTATCGAGGTAGGTGGCTTTGTGGGGATCATCTTGGGACAAGGTGTAAGGAGCCGTCAGGACATCACCATGGCGAGTTGGTGCCAGCGGTCCTACAACCTGGAGGTATACAGATCCTTTGATGCTGCCGTGTGGGCCAGAGTGCTTGGGGCCTGTGTTTTGCATTTCAGAGCCTTGGTTCCCTGACCTGTCCTGAGGCCTGGGGGGGGGGGGGGGGCTTAGCAGAATGGTATCATCCAATCAGCATTCGAGCCTCTCCACCCTAGAAAAGGAGCTGCCTTTGGGTTTTTCGCTCGCTCTCTCTCTCTCTCTCTCTCTCTCTCTCTCTCTCTCTCTCTCTCTCTCTTCCTGCTCTCTCACCCTCTCTCCCTTACTCTCTCTCTCTCTCTTCCTCTTTCGCTTTCTCTCCCTTTCCTTTTCCCCAATTTTCCTCAACTGAGTGGCTCCGAATAAAGGCGTGATTTGGGAAGGAATCTCGATTTCGTGGTCGCTTCTGCTTGCTGGACAAGGGATGCGTCTCACAACAAGGGTCATTTATCCACAGCAGCCTGAGACCAGCGCAAAGCTACTGAGCTCATCTATGCTGGGTTAGAGGAGACACGAAAAGGAGCTGTGTCTCATAGAGCACCAGACAGAGACAAAGTGAACCTCCCATTTCTAGAACACAATTACAGATGATTTTTTCATTGATTGAATTAGTTTGGCGCCATGCCAATCTAGCTAAGCTGCACAAACCCCTGGGGCTCCTGACCTCCCCCAGCCATGGGTTTTTAACTAGGTGCCTGCCTTATTTCACTTTTAACATAAAATGTTCATTCCTGTTGTCATGAATGACTGGATTTCATTTTTCTGGTTGAGAAGTGTTTTGATGAACACACACACACACACACACACACACACACACACACACACACACGTCCACTGATGAACACTTAGGTTGATGCTATCTTGACTGTTGTGAATAAGGCTGCAGTGATCATGAGTCTGCATGTCAATACATTTTATTTCTTTTGAACAAATATACATTAGTGGGATGGTTGGGTCATAGAACAATTCTGTTTTAATATTTTGAGCAGCCTCCATACTGTTTTCCATAATTGTACAGATTTACACTTGGGGCATCTTCAGATGACCTCCTCCCCTACGGGTATCAGCTGCAGTTTTGCTAGAAGGTTCTCTGAAATGGACATAATGAGCAGAAAGATCACGCCGTAGTTGGACCTTCCCCAAGCTCACTGGGGCAAGTGGGCTCTCCTCCTGAGGCGCTGGCTTCCTTGTGTGCACACGGGGATTTGAACCTTTAGAATCTACCAACTCCGGCACTATAGCTTTGTAATACGTGGGATGCTGACATTCATCACTCTGGGCATCCCATAATCAATGCAATTCAGCTTCCACACAGCTCTTTCTTCTATGGACGGTCTGATGACGATGATGCCTTCATTATTGAGCAGCTTGCATCGCTTCTGCCATTATCGACCCAGTCTGTGGTAGGACAGGGGCAGGGGCTTTGCCCCTGGCGACCCCTTTTTAATGGGAACTGAGTGTAATCACATTAGCTCAGTTGGGAGTTTGGAAGATTACATTAGCTCATCCAACAAAAGGGAATCTGCCAATAATTTATGTGATGGATTTGCAATTAGAAGATAGAGGTCCCTCCCCTCCATCTTCTTTGTGTCTTTCTGGTAAAGAAACAGAAGAAAAATGATCTTTAAGAAATTAAAATGTCAAGCAGACCTTATAGGTCGCATTTTAATAGAATCTTATGCTCAGTCTTTTAGTTTTATCCCTAAGGGAAGAGTATTTTGGGAACTGGTTTTTTTGGTTAGTCATTTTACATAATCTAACTAAGGGATTCTTGGTTAAAAATACAGGAAAGTAATTTCAATGGCTATTAAGATACGTATCAGAACTAGAAGTTACAGGAATACAATTATTTTATCTAAATAAAATATAATTATATCATTTCTCCCTTCAACTCCTCCCATGTCACCGCATTCACTTTCAGATTCATGGCAGATGCTCATTCTGGGAAAGGCTAATTCTCTCTCGGCCAACAGTTGTTAATCGCTTATAGTTCTTCTTCTAGGTGTGGGGCTGTGTAATTTCCCCATATATCTTGGCATGTCAACTGGTATTGTCATTGTTTAGGTTTTGTTTAATCAGCTATATTGAGATTTTATGGCTGTAAATTTCCTGTCATATATTGAGAATTCAATCCTGCTGTCTTTCTTGAGCCCCTGGCTCTTGCCCTCTTCCTGGCCTCTCTTCTGTCATGTTCCTTGAGTCTTATATGTAGGGGTTGTGTTGCAGATGCTTTGTTCTCGGTGTTCTGACAATTTGTGGCATTCTGTAATCATTTCCATCTGTTGTGAGGAGCGGCTCTTTGATGAAAGGTGAGAACTTCTTGTAGGTGGAATCTTTCTGCCCCTGACCACCTGCTCACAAGTAACTGGCTTCTGCTTCCCAAATAACTGACTTGCATACTTAATGTAAATTGTGAATGCTCGGCTGATAGCTCAGGCTTGTCATTAACTAACCCTTACACCTTAACTCATTTCTATTCCTCTAAGTGTTGCCCCGAGGCTTGTGACTTTTACCTCTATCCCGTTTTGTATGTCGCTCTGTTCTGTGTCTTGCTGTTGACCCCTATGACTCCACCCTGCCCTTCCTTATCCCAGCATTCCGTCTGTCTCAGGCTGTCTCTCACCCAGTCTCTTCCTGCCCAGCTATTAGCCAATCAGCTTTTTATTAACAACAAGAGCATTGCATATTTCCAGTGTATAAAAGGATTATCTCACAGCAACTTCTTTTATTTGTGGAGCAATACTGTTTTGATTTAAAATCCTTGTAGGGATATTTATTTTTAGCCTTTATAATCTTTTTGTATGAAAATTAGTATAATTGGAAAAGTATGAAATATTATTAGCACCTTGATATTAGAGTCCTTCATGTGTGTGCGTGGGGG
Organism: Myodes glareolus; assembly: GCF_982192425.1. Taxonomy (NCBI): domain Eukaryota; kingdom Metazoa; phylum Chordata; class Mammalia; order Rodentia; family Cricetidae; genus Myodes; species Myodes glareolus. The sequence goes on from NC_142037.1 coordinate 33,863,590, forward strand.
CAGTGTTTATATAGACCAGACAGGATATGAAGGCATGATAACATATGCTAAGTAGTTACCAATTAGACATATTTTTTGTTAAATGTTGTACTAAGTGTTTTATGACATATATCAATGTTATTTTATAATATTGTAATTTTATAATATAATTTTATAATAGAGAAATTGAAGCTCATAATCTTTAACCAACTTTCCCATAACACACAACTAATAGAGAGGTGGGTAAGTCGGTTGTCATTCACACTATTCTTAGTTCTGATTATAGATTAATTCACAAGAAACCGTTAGAACAAACTCTAGCAATAGCACCGTCAGTCACACAAAGGCCTGCTGAATCACTCTAGGGAGATAGTCCATTTTTAGTACAAAAGGTTGTACACACAAAGCTGATGGGTAGCCAGATTTACAGGTGTGGGCGAGGGTCAGTATGGGCAATCTAGATGGGTTCCAGTTTTGGGAAACCTTGGCAGTATAGCTACTAAGCATAAAGGAAAGAAGCATACGGTGGCCTTTGGGGACAAGGGATGCTGGTCTTCTTGTGACTGACAGTTATAGGCTATGTGAGGTCTCAAGGCTTGGGAGCTATTTCTGAATTGGCTTAACAGAGGGACTGGAGTTAGCTTCTTCCTTCCCCAGGGAAGACAAGTAAAGAAAGGCGTAGCACTGGCCTTCCACAGATGGGAAGAGTGGTTCTTCCCAGGCGGGTGAGTTGCAGGCACAGGCTCTGAGGAAGGATGGGGAGGCAGATGATGAGGGAGAGCAGGAGGAAACATTGTGCCCTTATTAATGGGATGAGGGACGGAGGAGCTGCGCCTGGATCCCCTTTCTTTCTCAGTGGCAGATCATACTGAGAGGGCTGTGTCTACTTTGCACATAGTTCCTAAAGTGATCATGGAAACACTGTGAATGTCTGGGACATTCAAGGATTTGAAAAGCCCGTTTCTACATTACTGAAGGCATTGGCCAACCTCTTGCCTCAGAACACGGAGAAGCAGGTAGAGAGGGGGTCTTTCAAAATCATGAGAAATATTTGAAGACATCATGCAGAAAACAAAACAGTTACATTGTGCTTCAGCCCAAGGGGCATGAGTAAAACCAATGGATGATATTAGAAGATGTGATTCAATTACAAATAGTCTGACTCATTTCAACGTGTAGATGGGAAGGCAGGACTGAGCTAATTTGTTTTTATCAGGTATATGAAGTAGACTTGAATGGTACTTGAGTTTTCAACTTAAGCAGTCATTAGCATCTCTTCCAATCATTTTTATTGCTGTTTTGAGAAAGGGTCTTGAGTATCCTAGTCTGGCATCTCACTCGTCTGTAGCTGAGGATGACCTTGAACTCCCGAATCTTCTGCCTCGGTTCCCTAAGTGCTGGGATCACAGGCATGCACTGTCTATCGTTCTAAACATTTGACAGCCAAGGAAAGGGATGCTTAGTCCCATGTAGCAGAAGTAGTAAGGAATATGTGCCTCTTATCTGTTTGGCTTATGGGTAAATGGGGAAAATAACAAAATTAAATTTTCCATAAAAGGGGGAAGGGGATGAAAAGCAGATATGTCACCGCAAAACACACAGACTGGAAAAACAATCTACTTGGCTTAAATGGTGAGAGATTTGACTGGCCCACAAAGAACAAGAGTCAGGGGTGACCAGGTAAGGGGAGTGGCAAATGAGTTTCTGGGAATGGATGCTTTCTGCTCTAATCGCTTCCCCCTGGTTGCAGGGCTTGCATGCATGAGCTGTGCTCTTTGAAACGCAGTGTGTTTCACTTCAGTTAATTTGCATGTGTCATTTAGCACTTTTAAGTTGACTAGTTTGTGTCATCCTGTGACGTTATGTTGCTTAATTCCCGAAACTGTCATCTACATGTGTCTGGATGAATAAATCTTTTCACTGTAGTGAAGTGGAGAATCTTCTGTATGAGGAGTCACAAGCCCTATCTCTGCTTGAAAATATGACTATTTGCCCTTCAGATGACCGTGAAAAATCCTAACTCCATTTCACCACCAGGAAGATGTCTGGATGAAACACAGTTGCCGAGGTCAGCGTCTCACGTTTAGAACTCCATCCTAATATATTTGTATCCCTTCAGTCTTGTTACTATGCCCACAATTCTGGTGATTGCTTCTGGTGCTATCTCCTGAGAAGTCTACAGTTACTCTTTATTCTATAAAGTGACTTTGTGTTAGGGTTATAAAACTTGGGTAGAGACAAGCTGTCTGAGCCAATCATGTTTCTGACAGTTTAAAGAATAGAGCTATAACCCAAAGGACCCCATAATTTCTTTGAACCCTTGCCTCGATACTACGGTTATTTTTAAACAAATGGTACCGGGTAGAATTTATTATACCTCTTCAACACCTGCATCTAGTATTATTTCTGTACCACTCGTCATCCTTTAAAGATAATTTTTTAAAATGTGGTCAAATGTAGCTAACAGAAGATTTATCATTTTAATCATTCACAAGTGCATAATTCAGTATCCTTGGACGCAGACACAATGTTTGGAGCCGTCGGCACTGTCTACACATAGAACACTTTCACAAGCCCAAACAACAGTTCTGAACATTCTAAAATAATGCATCCTCTTCCCGCAGCCACAGGTAACTGTCACCGACCTTGTGTCTCTTTAATTTGTTAACTCTTAAAACTTTGAGTTTGTGGAATTGAGTCCCACTTAGCACAAAATTTTCAATGCCTGCTTATATTGTGGATTGTGGCACATGTCAAATTTCTTTCCTTTTTTATGTGTATGCATAATGTGTATGTGTGTGAGTGTGGGTGAGTGATGACTTGAGTATGTGTGTGTAAGTATTTGAGTGTGAATGTACGAAGTGTGTGTATGTATGTGTCTGTGAATGCAGATGTATGATGTGTGTGTATGTCTGTGAGTGTGGGTGTATAATGTGTGTGGATGTGTGTGGGTGTATGGTGTGTGTTTATAAGTGTGGGTGTATGTTGTGTGTGTCTATGAGTGTGAATGTATGGGGTGTGTGTCTATGAATATGAGTTATGGTGTGTGTGTTTATCTGTGATTGTGGGTGTATGATATGTGTGTATCTGTGAGTGTGGACGTGTAAAATGGGCATGTATGTATGTCTATGTGTAGTTTTATGATGTTTGAATGTGTGTGTGTATGTTTATGAATGCGGTTGTACGATGTGGGTGCATGGTGTGTGTGTGTGTGTGTGTGTGTGTGTGTGTGTGTGTCTATGAATGGGGTGTATGCGTGGATAATCAGATGCTGGTCCTTGCCTCCCATTTTGTTTGAGGCGAGGTGTCTCTTTTCTGGTGTAGAGTACTGGGGATGCCAGGCTAGTTTGCCCACACGCTTCCAGGCATTCTCCAGTATCCATGTATAACACACATTTTTGTGTGGGTTCTGGGATTCTAACTCAGGTCCTCAAACTGTATCAGCAAGAACTTTGCCCACTGATCTCATCCCTACAGCCCTTTTTACATCCAGATAATTCTCTATCACATATGTATATTGTATATTTATTCATCCATTGAATGATATCTGAATTGTTCCTATTGTTTAACTGCTTTTAATTTCGCTGACAGGAACACTGATTGATGGAGGAATATCTGTGCATGGTCCTGGTTTCCGTACTTTTGGATTTGTACTTGAGAGCAAAATTGTTCAGTCATATGGTGGTGCTATGTTTAGATAGTTTGAAAAACGACCAAGACTATTTCCACAGTGGCTGAATCATTGTACATTTCCCTAGAAATGCATGAGGGTTCCAAGTTCTCTATATTCTTGACAACGTTCACTTTTATTTTTATAAAATGATGGTTGTAGCAGCCATTTTGGGTGTGAAGTGGTCCCTTAACTGTAGTAGATTTGCGTTTCCCTGACAGCATGTTGCTGAGCATCGTGCCATGTGCTCGGTGTCCATTTGTATTTCTCTGTAGAAATCTAGATGAAATATAACTTATGGAATACAAGCTGCCTTTTGTCATAGGCCTTGGGCTCCACTGAAGTTTTACAATGCTTATTTTTGAATTGGATAGAAGGTTTTAATTTTTGAGTTTGTGAGTTGACTATAAGCCTGGACCTTCATGGCTTATCAAAGATATGATATATAACCATTTTCATCCTTATTTCAGATAATGTCCACAGATGTGCACTGAATAGAATTTATTCTCCTTTTGTTGCCTGTGTGGTTGGTGTAATAGCCACCAAAACCAAAGATCGTGAAGATTTTTCTCCATGTTTTCTTCTAAGGGTTTATTCTTTTAGCTTTTCTGTGAAGGAGATCGTTAGTTTTGCATAACGTTTTACAAGCTGTGAGATCAGGGCCTAACTTTATACTTTTGTGTGTTAAAAAGTTTCTTCTTTCCATGGCAGTCTAGGAATCCATGCTGGGGGTGTGATCCTCCACTATATCCTCGTAGTTAGTTTCCAAGTCGCGATTGGAGAGTTCTCCACCTTTACTCTTTGGCTTCATGGTTGCTCTTTCCATTCAGAACCAAGTTCATGCGGTGGCTTTCCTTGACAGTGGACTGCAATTTGCAAGCCAAACAAACCCCTTTCTCCCTCACGCTGCTTTGTGTCCAGGTGTTATCACAGCGACAACAAAGCAAAGCAAAATATGAAGCTTTTACCTCCGCCCCTAGATCTGCTGTCTAATAACTCTCTTTGGCATTTTCCAGCTGCAGAGCTTCTGTTGACTTCTTTCTTATGTTTCCTACTTGTTTGCTAATTGCATAAGTTTCTCCATTCATTGCTTGCCCAGCTATATTCATTTGACTAAATGTCTCTGTTTGTTTCCTTGGTTTTTCGCTTTTGTTAGAATCATGTTTGAAAAGGCATTAAGGTAATTTGTAGGTTCTGTGGAGCATGGTTAGTTTCCTTTGGTCCATCACTCTTGTTTAATCCTTCATTAACAATTTCTTTGTGCTACTGGTGGCTGTGCTTGTGAAGAGGCAAATGCCCCCAGCTCTTATAAATTAGTTTTGGCAAGTGTCTCAGGGTTTCTATTGCTGTGAAGAAACACCATGACCACGGCCACTCTTACAAAGGAAAAACACTTAATTAGAGTGGTTTACATTTTTAAAGGTTTAGTATGGTATTATCATGGTGCAACATGGCGGCAGGCAGGTAGACACTGTGCTGGAGAGGAGCTGAGAGTCCTACATCTTGACCCACAGGCAACAGGAAGAGCTCTGAGTACCACACTGAGTGAGCAAAGGAGACCTCGAAGCCCACCCACACAATGACACACATCCTCCAACAAGGCCACACCTACTCCAAGAAAACCACACCTTCTAGTAAGGCCACGCCCTATGAGCTTACTGGGGCCAATTGCATTCAAACTGCCACAGTGGGTAAAATCCTTTCGCCTTGTTGGCTTTTCATGCTTGTGGGACTGTCTTAGAGGCTGGGTCAATGAGTTTGAACTGGGTCATGTGACTGCTGGGTCCATGGTTTATTAGCTTGTTATCAGAGGCTTCCGTGTGTGGCTGCTATGTGGTATCTGAGTGGGCTGGATCACTCAGGACCATAGACCTACAGCACCATGGTTTATGGGCCTCCTATTGGGAGGATAGTCTATTTCAACATCCACAGATAGTGGGCTTGCACCTCGGCTCAAAGGTACATGTGGTTTCTCTTGGTTTCCAGGGACAGATCCTACGGGATCACTGTGTGGGTCCCTATAAAGAGGCTCTGGTCCTGGATGGTGGCTCTGACTGGCTGGAGCTGAGTCATAGCTCTTTATCCCTGTCTGACTTCCTCTGGAGAGATGAGCTGGCATTTCTTCTAATGTACCTTGGGAAGCTAAGACAGGACAAGAGCAGGAGTCGATTTATAAGGACATTTTAGAGCCCTAGGAAGACTGAGGTCCGTGGCCTGTCTACAGGGCCTTTTTTGCAGGTATCTCTCCATCTGGGTGCTTGGGTTTTCAAAATTGTTTAGATACCACTGAGATAGACAACAACTAAGCTCCAGGGCATTTCAAGATCTGATGTGGGACTGATGTCCACAGGCATACCTGAAAGACTTAGGTGTGCATGTCATCTCTTGTTCTTTCTGTAGGCAGTATTGATCTCAAATCATTGCAGAAAGGCATCAGAGACAATATTAGAGTTATTGCAGACTTCACAGAAGAAATCAGTCAACTAAGGTCCTAATGTACATCTTTCCTTCTAGGTCGGTAGTTCTCAGTCTGTGGGCAGTGACTCCTATTGGGTCAAATGGTCGTTTTACAGGGTCGTTTGCCTAAGAGCATCGGAAAAAGGCATATATTTACGTTATGATTCATAACAGTAGCAAAATTACAATTATAAAGTAGCAACAAAAATAATTATGGTTGGGGTTATCACAACATGAAGAACTGTCTTAAAGGGTAACAGCATTAGGTAAACTGAGAACCACTGTACTAGGTCCTTTGGTTGGTAACCTGGTTAGTAGAACAAACAAGGATGTAGCTGTGTGCAAGAGGGGAAGGGCCATTTCTGGCCTTGAAACTAGAACCACAGTTAGAGTGCCTGCCCTTTCTCTCAGCCTTCTTGGACTCTATGGGGCTTTTATAAAGGTACTCCAATGGTCCTATTGTATTGATTATATAAAATTCATAAAGTCAAACATATTAATGATTTATTTGTAGGGGTTAGGTGTATGACTTGCTTAGCTTTCTTTTCTTCTGCCCCACCTGAAGTTTCTAGAAATGATTTTCTGCATTATCAAGTTTTCAAGTTATTATTTTTATATTTTGAGTTTAATTTTGTATAAAATATATTGTAAATAATATAACTATGTTATTTAATGACCATAATAGCCAGCTATGCAGTAGCAGTTTCCATTCTGTTAAAATGTTCCATTGTCATACTTTAATTTATATTCATATGTGTATATACATATGTAATCCTATATACATTTTTTCTGTATGACTGATTTGCTTATCCATATTTATATGGTGCTCTGCTATATGTAGTCTTACATTATGTTTTGATATTTTCCAAGGGGTGACTTTAAAGCTTCCATTGATTATTCTTACAGAGTCAATCCCTGGTGACTTTTATATCTGCTTATTATGCCCAGTGTAATTCGCTTTCAGCGATTTTGCATATTAATTTGGTAGAAGCATCCAGATTTTGGTTTCAGCAGGTAATAAGAGCAGAGATCAAGGAAGCTTAAGTAGGCTTTGGCAAGACGCTTCTTCAGTCTTAACGACAAGGTCATAGAACCTCTGGGTACAGGAATGTCAAAGGCACTCCAAAGGAGCAGACTTTCAGGCAGATCCTGAAGCTAGCGAGCATCCTCCCTATGCACACATTTACCAGTTTCCAGGATGATCGATGCTGCTAAAGGAAGCAACGCTGAGAAAACTTCCTGCAGAAATGGTGTCCAGTGAGTTCTCCTCACAGCCACTCCTCCGAAGCTGATACGGCCTCTTATTTAAACAAATACTCCCAAGTAGCTCTGCGGGAAACCCCTCAAAACAGAACAGAAGAGATTTGGAGGACCAGAAGCAAAAATGGTGATGTACGGGAGAAGAAGGGCTGAAATAGAAACACCAGCAGATAAAATATTTTTCTATTACATGTGAAGGTCGTCGGTGAAGAAAGTTATGGAAGGGGATTAGCGTTCATTCACTAGAAGGAAAGGCACTGGATTAGTGGACTTAGCCTTTCTCTGTGGACCCCGGACAAGCAGGCATCAGGTGCCGACTCTGAAGCGTGGCTCGGTACCCTGCTCAGCATCATAAGCAATGTTTCCAGAGATGCAGGAGTGTGGAGAGGACTCAAGCATTGCACTCCCAGGCTCCCAAGCTGTGCCTTTATTTAGTTCTTTTTCTATCTTGTTCTTTCCTGCCATGTTTGTTTTTTTCCTTTCCTACTGTCCATAAAAGTTAAACGGGAAGAAAGAAATGTTCAGAGCTGAATTTCCCACAGCAGAGGCATGCAGGGCCGCAGCGTTCTTGCTGAGCCTCGTTTCTGCTGGGGCTATTTATAGATCAGCTCTGAGATTTTCCTTAGTAACGGGGCTGGGAAGAACTCCATCTCTGCTGCAGTGGATGTCCTCAGTCATCCTGGGACCCTGCCCCCGATTCCTCCAACTTTGAAATTCTCAAGTGATCATAGGTTAGAAATGATTTTCTCTACCTTCAACACGTTTCATGGTTGGGAAAGTTTCATGAATATTTACTACTCTAATTGTGTGCTATATTTTGTTTTGATGGCAATGTGCTCTATTGAAGAGGGAGTATTTCATTTTGATAGCCCAGTTTGTACTGCAGTGACTAAGGCCCTACAGTGAAGTTTCTCAGGCTTCGAGAATTATACGTCCATTGTAGTTTACATTTCTGGGCAGGTCAGAATCCTAACGGTTTCCTTTATGTATTTTCCCCTCTCTTTAAATTTGTTCTTTTTTTCCCCTTGCCTCCAGCTTGACCATCTGTCTCCCTCCTTTTGCTTCTGTAGAACAGAGTAGGTACCTGGTAGGGGAAGGCGGCGCGTGTCATCAAAACATTTAGTTATCAGAAAGTGCAGAATGGCTTCTGCAAAGTGTTCTGTGTCTTCTTACCATCTGGACCCGTAACCTCACCCAGTTAGAGCTCAGCTAACAAGGCCAAGGTCACGGCTTCAGACCCAGCACGATCCAGGATACTTTGTCCAGGGAAGTACTCTACATCGCCGTCTCCTGCAATTGCTCCTATTGGTGCGTCCATCTTGAAAGGCTGCTGATACAGGAGGTCCTGGAGAGGTTTGAGTTTGAGCCAGCCTTCAATGTAGCTAGAGTAAGTACCAAAGCATATGTTATAGGCTGGTGAGTCAGCAGGGCTCTCACTCCAATGCATTTTTTCATATTAAGCTTTACACTAGGTGAGTCATAAGAAACCATCATTTTCACACCGGTTGCACAGAAGAAATCATGAACCAGACCTTTGGTTTAATGTTTTCTACTTTTATTCTGCCTCTTTATTCATTTTTCCTAGTCCTCATCTAGAAAGTACTCCTCAGTTGAGCTGCACAGTTTAGGGATGAAGGGGCCAATGTCCATAAACATGGTGAGGTGAGCTGTCTGTAACTGGGACAAGAGTTACACTGGCTAAAAGCGATGTGTGTGAGCATCTTTTCCCTTTGGCCTTGCAGCAACTGATAAAGTATTCCTAGGATGATGAAACGACTTTTGTTTCTTTCATCTCACTACTGTGGACCCCACAGGTGATTGGCTAGGCAGGGGATTATCTTCTCTCTCCTACTAGACCAGTTACATATAGAGGTTGAGTAGCTTGCGTGTGGTTTCGCAGTCTATGAAGTTTCTGGACTCTGAGCCAGGGGCCTTTCCATGTTACCACACTGTACTTTGAATGTGTCTCATAGCCACAGGATATTTCACCAGAGATGGATGTTGTTGTCAACAGTATGTTTGTCCTGTTTTCTGTTCTGTTGGCTTGTGGATGTGAGGTTTCACACAATTTCTCTGGCTGCATTTGTGTACGAAGTCAGATTTATAAAGCTTGGATGTGATTTTGCAAAAAGATAAGAGAGATCGTTTCAAAAAAAAAAAATCAGCCAGGGCCTCTTTAGGAAGCGTATCTGACGTGACAGCAGCGACAAAGCTTCTGACATTAGAGATCTGTTTTCAAATCCTGACTTGGCTGTGTTCGTTCCTCAAGTGACTGTACCCGGTACAACGAGGAAATAGCCTTGGCAACAATCTCCCTGAAACTCATTTGCCAAAATTATGCTCTCGCCTGCGCAGAGCTGGGATTCAAAGATGAGGACATGATTAAAGGGAGAGCATACAGCTCAGGCTCGTGGGAGTCAAGAAAGCAGGGTATTCTTCGTCGCTTTCCCGCAAGGCCATCATAACTTCGATTATGTGACATTCCCACTCCAATTAAAGGCACATCTCACATCCAGAGGGTCTCATTTACATTTCTGTTGCTTTGCAAGCCCTGCCGCCTTATCTGATTTTTTTTTTTACAATATTACATAATGCACTGTCTCTTGATGCAATTTCATGCCTCCTGCTGACTGTTCGAAATTACAAAGCAGAAGGTCAGACTACATCAGTGGACAGCTAGCAAGATGCACAGGCAGGAACACACACAGCAGATAATTAGTATTTAAAGTGAGCCCACACCATGAGAAATGGAAAAGGAAAAAGACCTCGAGGGGTTCCCTGAATTCTGTGGCCAGATCTGCCTTTCTTATTAAAGGCAGTGACATATTTAGACTGGTAATTAGAAATATTGTATACACAAGGAGCAGTATGAAGCATATGTACAGTTATAAAAACAGCAACAAAGCAAATAGGTGAACTATTCAGACTGAGTAGAAACTTTGGCCTTTCCCAGGAGTCAGAGTAGACCACCCCCAGATGTGATGGTCACCTAAGAAAGGTGACTATTCCTGGCAGATAAATTACTGATTTATCTGCCTCAGAATTTGCCTCCTTATTGGTTTCTTTCAATTGTGTTCCTTTTTGAAATGCACACAGTGCATGGCTGCTGTAGATGATCCTTCTGTATGCTGTGAAGCTATGTTGTTCTCATTATTAATAAACAGCTGATTGGTCGATGACTAGGCAGGATTTTCGGGGCAGAGAGAATGCTGGGGAGAAGAAGGGCGAAATCTGAGGAGACATCATGAAACACAGAGCAAGCAGAATGGGAATTACATAGATGAGTAATGAGCCTCAGGGCAGCCCAGAGATTAATACAAATGGCTTCATTTAAGTCCCAAGAGCTGGATAAAAATAAGCCTGAGCTATTGGGTGAGCATTTGTGATCAATATTGGTTCTCTGTGTGGTTATTTGGGGGAACGACTGGCAGGACCGAGCTGATCAAGAGCCTAGACGGAAAACTCAGCCTACACATGGCAGATTATTCCTTTTGTGACTCTCAGTTATGGCTGCAATACTTGTTCATGATGTAGGTGCATTTTTGCTTTTCATATTTTTACAATCATGGAACTTAATCTCCTATCTATACTTAACAGTCTGAGTTGATTGTAGCTTATGTGTTTTGGATTATTTTCAGTCTGGGTGTTTTAAATTATGTGACTCTAGATGAAGCTAGATACACCTCTGGACTGTGGGCTGGAGGTGCTTCTGAGTGTATGCTAAGGGGTAGAAAGCTCCATCACAGGGCACACGCCTTCAGCACTACTAGATGGTGCAGAGCCGTCTCCTGAGCATGTGTAGTGATTTCTCTCCCCCGCTACACTCCAGCCTGTCCATTTTCTCAACAGAACTTCAACTATCAGATACTTTCATCCTAACCAGCCTAGCCAGAAATGGCGTTTCATGGAGGCCTTCCTTTTGACTCCATTGCTCACCTAGAATGCTGGTTGTATTTCTATTTTGGCAGCCAGCAGGGATTCCTATTTGGGAAAAGCTAGTCAAAAGTTGCCATTTCTTCCCACCGAGGCTACCTGTCCTTTGTGGATCCGGTGAGGTACTTGGAGTGATGGCTTGAAGACGGAGGATATTGTCACAGGAAAACTGAGGGGCAGGGGTGATCAGGGCACCAAAGAGTTCAGGGCAAAGGTACCAATCTGGGAGCCTTGTACAATTGTACACTAAAGGCTTAGGGAATTCTACCCTACATGCCACACAGTAAGAGGGATCTTAGTAACTGATGAGTCTTAGGATAATAAGGAGGAAGCCTTGTTCACCACAGGGAAATACTTGGCTGAGACCTAAACTAATGTAGAGAGTAAAGTTTTTAATGAAAGAGCAACATGTTCTCTTTTCAGAGTTTTGTTTTATTCATTTTGATTACTTTCAGTACGACCAGAATACTGAATAAATGGAATCTAATGACTCAATTGGAGAGTGGGTGTTTCCCTTGCCTATTACTGTGAGCTCTGCAAGGGCAGGGGAGGCGCTTCCTAGAGGTTCCAAGGTCTATTTAGGATGCATGCTCTAGAAGGGAGGGGAGCAGAGAAAAATATATAGTTCAATAAAATCACCAAAAATAAAAATAAAAAATGAGAGGTATACTCTATATGATGGGAAGGCATTTTGGAGTCCTTTGCATGCAGACCAACATAGGAGAGGAGAGGCGACTCATACTGATAGAAGTGGTGGACCTTGACCCTGGGCAGTGGCTGCTTCATATAGGGAGGTGGAGAGGAACTCTGAAGGCTGTTAGTGTTCTTTATCCAAATGTAGCAGCAAGTAGCTGTACTTTGCAGTCCTTGAGGACAGTGCCATCAACGTGGATGCAGGGTGTTTCAAAGTGAAGGTTCAGTTTCTTGAAGAAGGATGCTTAAAAGAAATCCCACACTAGCTCAGAACTGAGTATAATAGAGGGTTATTTATTTAGGGGCAGGCTCACAGATCTCAGTCCTCTGCTGGAATGTGGAACAGCAACTGAATCTGGCAGCTGGAAAAGAGGCCTGGCACATGCTTTGTATCAGTATTAATAGTATAAGAGGCCACACCCAAGTGGGCGGGTAACTTAAAGGCTACTGGTGGTAGGAATTCCAACAGCAGTTTCTATGCACTAATAAAGATCCTAAGAGCTGGTTCGGCAGCAGGGGGGAGGGAATGTTAGAGAGAATGATGGGGGAGGGAGGAGCCGAGGATGAACTCTGAGACCAGCTGTGACAATAGGGCTGACAACATCCGAATAAGTGTGCCCTAGGGGGAAGAGGTCAGTGGCACTGTGGACACATGTGGCAGTGTGGTGGTCCAACCTGCCTATGCCACATTCGGAATCTGTGCTTTTCTACCCAGTTCTCCTCCTGTTCTGCTCTTCCCCAGATGTCAGATGTCTGCTAGAGTTGAAAGGCTCCCACAGCCTGTGTCCCCTTGTCACTTCTAATATCCAGCCCCGTCCTGGCTTCTCCTTCTCCTTCTCCTTCTTCTTCTTCTTTTGGTGGGGGGGGAAGAGCTGAGCTCTAATAAGTCATGTTAAATGTAAAAGTTTTCTACATGGTTTAACTTTAATTTACCATCTTGTGGTTTCCATTTACTCTTGTTCCTTCCTTCCTCTCTTTATGATTGAATTTAATGATTCATTTGTGAGCTGTGTCTTGTTCAATTTTTTTCTTGTGAGTGTGCATGTTTAACTCTAGTATCATTGTAAAATTAGAGTTTTTTTTTTAATTCTCTCATATATTAGATCCCGACCACAGTTTTCCCTCCTTCCTCTTCTCCCAGTCACACTTCCCCATATCCCCTCCTCTCTGGATCCATTCCTCCCTCACCTCCCTTCAGAAAAGAGCATGCCTCCTAGGGATATCATTCGAACACAGGATAGCAGGTTACAATAAGTTTAGGCACAAACCCTCATATCAAGGTTGGGTGAGATAACCCAGTAGAAGGAAATGGGTGCCAAGAACAGGCAAAAGAGTCAGAGACACCTCCTCCACTACTGCCACTGTTAGGAGTCTCACAAGAACACCCAGCTGCATAGCCATAGCATCTACGCAGAGGACCTAGCTCAGACCCATGCAGGCTCTGTGATTGTCAGTTCAACCCCTGAGAGCCCCTATGAACCCTGCTTCGTTGATTCTGTTGGCCATGCTATTCCAGTGTCAACCCCTCTGACTCCTACAATCCTTCCACCCCCAGTTCCACAGGGCTCCCCAAGCTCTTCCCAATGTTTGACTGTGGGTCTCTGTATCTACTCCCATCAGTTGCTGGATGAAGACTCTATGGTGATGATTGGGCTAGGCACCAATCTACGAATATAGCAGCATATCATTAGGAATTATTTCATTGTTTTTTTTTTTTTCCCTAGTTGGGTTTGTTTCTATCCTAAATCTCTGGACTGTCCAGTCTCTAGTTCTTGGTCTCTAGTTCTTGGCTATTCAGTCAACATTAGGTCTGGGCTCCCTCTTGTGACATGAGCTTCAGGTTGAACCAGTCATTGGTGGTCCACTCCCACGAGCTCTGCACTACTGTCACTCCAGGACTACTTGCAGGCAGGACAAAGTATAGATTGAAGGGATTTTTTTCAGGACTGGGTTGATATCCCAGTCCTACCACTGGAAGCCTGGCCTGGTTATTGAACATGACCCATCCAGGCTTTATATCCACCATTGCTAGAAATCTTTGCTGGGGTCACCTTCATAGATTCCAAGGGGTTTCTACCACACTAGGTTTCCACATTGCCTCCCAAGGCCCACCCCCTCTTTTCCAGTCGTCTCTCCCAGGAAAGCTAGAGTTTAACTTTTAAATTTCACTTTGCATATGGTATGAGAAATGCCGAGTAGAACATACCCCATTCTTCTGCCTGTCCTTAGGTAACACTGGTCACAGTTCCCACTTGAGGTTCTCAACTCATCTGTAACATTTCCTATAGTGCACATACACTGACGGATGTTTCCCAGATTTTGTTTGGCTGAAGTGGTTAGTTTCTGTCTGTCTGTCTTCTTCTCTTGATCTTTCCTAGCAAAAGACCTTTAACACAAAATTGAGTCTTTTATTCATTTAAATTTATTTACTGAACCACTAACATATAGAAAGGCATCTTTGTGGTTTCCAGTTTTGAAAATCGAGTGCAGGGTTTTTTTGCATAAATGCAAATTTTCCTGGAGCACAAGGTAGGTATATATTTAGCTGTTTTACATAAACCACCAAGCTATCTCCCCTGAAGTGGCTAGGCTGTTTTACATTCACATAGGAACGTGTGGGGATTTGTGTGGGGATTCTTGCATTAGCACCATGTGGCCTTGATTTGCATCTCCCTAATGACAAATGGATTGAATAGCAGTTCCGGCTCTCATTTCCATATGCACCCCTCATCAGTGCAGCGTCTGCACTGGGTTCTCATTCCCTAATTAAAAATACATCCCAGGTATAGACCTCTTGTCAGAAATGTGACTTGGAATGTTTTCTAGAAGTCTGTGGCTTGCATCCCACCATCTTGACAAGTTGGTGTTTTAGCAAAAGCTAATTTGGGTGAAGTTCATTTTAATTGGTTTTTCTTTAAGGGGTCGTTCGTTCAGTATCCTCTGTAAGCATCAGCTGTACATACCGAATGACATTCTGTTATGTTTTCTTCTAAATGTCTTCTAGTTCTGTGTTTTATAGCTTAAATTTAGGATCCATTTTGGGTTAATTTTTATATGAGGTTTGTGCTTTCGACTGATGTTAATTATCTTTGTTTATGAATATTCAATGATGCCAGCACTATTTGTTGACAATACAGCCTTTCCCTGTTGAGTTCCTATTTTCTACTTGTCAAAAGTATATTAGTTATAACTGTGTGGTCTATGTCTGGGTTTTTTATTTTTTTTCTACTTTTGTTTTGTTTCTTCTTCTGCAAGCACCATAAAACCTTGATTGTTGAGCTGTACAGTAAGTCTAAAAATTGAGTAGAAAGAATTATCTTCACTTCATTCCTTTCCAATTTTTTTTTTGGCTGTCCTATTTTTTTTTTTGTCTTTTTATATGACCCTGTCTATGGCCATCAACACATATTTCTGAGATTTTGACAGTATAATAGTTATTCCACTGTACTTTCCTTTTGTTAGGTTTGTGCCATCTTTAGGAGTTTTTAATGGATTTATTTTCTCTAGCAGTACATTATAATTTTACCTTCTCCTGATCATTAAAAATGTTTTATTTATTTAGTGTGTGTTTTTGCATGTGTGCATGCATATGTGATTGCAAATGTGTGTGCCAGTGGAGGCCAAGAGAAGGCCTTGGTTCTCTGAAGCTGGAGTTGCAGGCAGTCGTGAGCTGCCTGAAGTAGTTGGTAGGAACAACATCCCATGCCCCTGAAAGGACAACAGGCACTCTACTCTTTAGCTACAGAGTCACCCATAATCTCCAGAGCGTTTCACGGTCATGTGCCAGACATGGGAAGGAAAGAAGAAAATGTATGAAAAATTAAATCAACGAAAAGCAGGTAAATAATTCAACAATAAAATCAATGTCAAAATGCATAATAGTTAATGAATGTCCCAGGCAGTAATTTCGATCTGAGGGGCTGAGAGAGACAGCTCAGTGGTTAAGAGCCTGTCCTGTTCATCTGGAGGACCCCAGTTCAGTTCTCAGCACCCACACACTGGGCACCTCACAAACAATCACCCACAATCAGCTTTAAGGGATCTGATGTCTTTTTCTGGCTTCCATGGGTATGTATACAGATGGTACTCATGGCACGCATGTATCTGAGCATGTGTGCACACACAGATGAATGAAAAATAAACAGTTTAAAAATGGTGTTGGTTAAGTTCAGATACATAAAGTCTTGCACTTCAAGTAAGAATGGGGGGATGTCTATGGAGCAGGTGTGCTCTGTTGGTGAGTGTGCCATCTTGGAGAGGGAGGGACCAGTTTGAGAGACTCATGGCTTTAAAGAAGGCTTAAAGATGTAGAAACAGAAAGAAAAGCAGGTAGCTAAGTAGATCAGGGCCTTCATTGCCAACAGACCAATATAGATGTCTTGGTAGGCAGTGGAAAGAACAGACTATAAGTCATTAATGATTTTATCCTGTCATATAAGCAACAGAAACCCCTGTGCAACACACAAACACTGCCAGAATGGTCCTTCAAGAGCACATAGCCAGTCTTTGAGATTAGGGATGCTTTTACTGAACCTCCAAAGTACAAAAATCCCAGGAATAGAGAGATGACAACACACAGCTCTTAAGTTAATGGCAACACACAGTTTATAACATTAATGCTGGTGCTAAGTCAGTGGAACCTACCTTTCCTCTGGGCATCACTGCTGGGACGGAAGAAGCTTGTATACTCTATCTGAAAACAGGAAGCAATACTTAGACTGCATGGATTGTCAGTTAGTATGAATTTTCAATGATAAAAATAAAGAGAAGGGGAGAACTCACTGATGATGTGGCATCGGAGGGAAGGCAAGGCAATGAGGTTCAGCTGAGGCTCTAGCGGTAGGAAGAGCAAGAGTCACAATGTCTGCAGGATCACAGGTGTCCTGTTGAGGACCAGAGAGGAGACCAAGATGACTGGAATCCAATAGGAGACAAGGTAGAAGATGAGACGGGAAAAGTGAAGGCTTCTGAACAGGGCCCAGTAAGCTCTAGTACAGCTTTACTTTGGATGAAGTAGCAAGTGCCTGTGAGGTTTTGAGCAGATAAAGGCCACGATTATCAATCATATTTCATTTAATATAAGGTACTTGAAAATTTATGGCCTATCATTATTTTATGCAGCATGAAATGGACCCAATCCATCCAACCAACCAGAAAAAAATACACATTTAGAAAATGCTTAAAAAGTTACCATTCAACCTATAAAGTATTTCTTCTTCTACTATTTATAATTGTTCTAATTTCAGAAATGTTAAAGTATGGAAAAAAAAAACCCAACAACCATGCTTTAGAACCATGCAATGCAATCCATTTTTTAAAGATCATCTGTCTTCTTAATCGAGCGTAGACTTGATGGATGGCTACGGCATGAGTATCAGCAAGGGATGGTCTTGCTTGAACCAGATATGTGTGTGGAAAGTTAGCAAACTTGAGATATATTCTGGCTGAGAGAAAAAGAACTCTAAAGTCTTTTGACATTGAGAACATAGGTGCCATTTACCAAGATTGAGAAAGGGGTAAGAATAGATTCAGTGGAAGGCAGCCAGAGGTCTGACTTGGAGTTATGAAGTTGAGAATCTCTTTAGGAAAATATTGGATGGCAGACACACATGCACACACAGGCACACACGTGTGTGTGAACACCTCCTAGGTACACAATCAGTTTTCATTATTTGTGGATTCCATAGTTGTCAGTTGGACTTTTTATTAAGATGTCTTTCCACCCCCAATGTTCATGCTTTCAGTACAGTCATGGTCATTTGCAGATATTAGTAGAATGGCAAAAATTCCAAGACGCCTCCTTCCCAGAGTCTCAACCTTGATGCAACAGAATAGTCTCTCGATTGTTCTGGTTTTCAAACCATAAACAGCTGTCCTTCCAGGGCTTGCCAGTGCTATGTCTTAGTGTGTGTGTGCTTCCTGTCAGTAATTTTGCTAGTTAAAATTGTCTCCAAGTGTCCTGCCAAAGCAGTCTCTAGCGTTCTTGAGTGTGATTAAGCCTGTCATGATCTTGATTAGAACAGTATGTGTGTTAGGTAGGCTTCATTCAGGCAATCCATGCAGTGCTATGAATCATGCATTTAATATTAATGAGCTCACAATATGTGTTAAATAAGGTGTCTTTAAAAATAAACACACTTAAAACAAGGTCATGTGTTGATCAGGAAATCAAAGTGTTGTTGCCAGAGGCTGCCAGGAACCTTATTCTGCATGCCCTCCAGGAACAGCAACTCAGTGTTTGCTAATCCTGAAGTTGTAACAACTTTAAATACCATAATTGCAAGAACTGGAGAATCTCAGCAGGGCCTCGGTGTTTATACAATCTAGAGTTTAGGATGACATTAATAATAGATTGATGGTCAGCAGCATAGACGCACATATAAAAACCTCATTATCTTATATTTACCTAAATTTGAAAGACATAAAGAGATACTCACAGAACTTCAGAGTAAACATTTAGAAATGCAGTAGTATTTGACATGGCAGTAAATATTGGCATTGTATGTACCGGGGAGAAGAGCCCAGTGGGTAAAAGTACTTGCTGAACCTGAGTTCAGATCTTCAACACTAATACGGAAAGCTGGGTGTGGCTGTATGCTTCTGCAACCTCAACACTGTGAGGGGGAGAGACTGGAGGATTGCTGTGGCTCGCTGGCCACCAGCCTAGCTCCGGGTTTAGTGAGAGACCCTGTCTCAAGGGCGTAAGGTGGAGAGTGCTAGATCAGGACACTGGACATCCTCCTCCAGCCTAGGTGAAGCAACCGCCGCCCCCCAACACACACCATAAGTAATACTGAATACTTATCACTGCTTTTTAAATATTTTCAGTTGCTCAAACCCATTACATTTTATAAAATACACATGCATGATAAAGTAGGGGAAAATAATCCTCCAGCACACAGTTTGAGAGACACTGTTCCAGAGGAAGGGTTCCATGCAACCCCCCTATCCCTCTCTTTCAATGTCAAGTATTTCTGAGCCAGATGTTCACATGAGAAGTTTCCAAAGAGTTCAGATTTCCAGCCTCTTATCTGACTCCTATGTGACATGAGAAGAGCTTAGAAATTGCCACTCATCCTTACAAAGGCATAGTGCTGAGCCAAAGGAAGACGCAACAACTCTTGGACTTTTCAGAAGAGACAAGTGACAGGGAAAAGCATTCACAGTCAAGCTGGGGAGGCCGGAGAATATGGACAGTCACTTTAATGCAACAGGACCTGCAGGATCAAAGAGTATGTATGGAAATCTTGATAAATTGGGGAGGTGCGGGAGGCTCAGCACAGTCAAAGTTAAGAAAAGCCCGTGGAGGAAGCAAGCCGTACTAAAACTCCCCTAGGCTTTGGGGGAGTTTTACCAATAGATATCCACAAGCCCTCTTACTGGAGAAGTTACCCCACGCCCTTCTGTCAGGGGAGAGGGGTGAAGAGAAGTTTGACATGTCATGCCAGAGCAGACCACTTAACAAGGTGTGCCTAAAGGAGAGATCACCATAATAGACTCTAACCTGTTGGGTTTCGACTTGAGGCTCACATATGTGAAGGAGACATATATCCAACTCCTTGCAGCCAGGCTCCCCCAGGTAAGAGCCAGCTAAGAAACATTTGTCTGGTTTACATTTCCAGCTCACCAAAAACCTAAGACTGGGTCACAGAACCGTGGGACACCTCGCCTCTCTTCAAATATCGACATTTTACCATAACAGCCTATTCTAGTCCCCCAAATTCTGATTACTCAGGATATCATATCTACCTTTCAACATAAAAATTAGGAGACACACTAAGGAAGAACACCAAGAAAATAAACAACAATGACAGCAAAGCTAGAACTGCTGTGGACACCACAGTGCCTTCCCTGCTAGGGGTCTTTGAAAATCGTGCCTCTGAGTCAGTTCTCCCCTAGACTGACCTGTTAATCACGGTGAAACAAGAGCACACAGTTATTCACCTCCACTGATTTATTTGTATTGCACAGATGAAGATGACACTGGAATCTTGTTCGTGTTCTTTGTCTTGGAAAAGGGTGCGAAGATTTCTTGCAGATGGAATCTGATATTTTTTCTGATGACACGCTAGGGTTCGAACAAAGTTTCCGAGGTGACTCATCAGTTTGCATTCCCTAGGATGTGGGAAAACCAAGTCAAGAGAAAGTATGTTCTATTCTAGTCTAATCTTCATCATCTTTGAACAAATGGGTCTCAGCAGATCTTGATCAGTTGTTTTAAGGAGTTGGGAATAGTTAAATCACATTAAAATTGACTTATTAAATAAAAAGACAGGTCAGTGCCATTATGTTGATAATAGAGACAACTTTACAAGAGTTTGGAGCCAGTGCCTCTGTCAGCAGAATTGTCAAATCAGATTTACTCGATAGTGCATGGACTCTCTAAATTGCAAGAAATATACCAGAGCCACATTCTGAGAAGGTGAGCTTCTGGAGAATAAGTACTCAGCAAGCCTCTTTGCTCTTCCCACTAGGATTGCTTGGAAGGAACATAGATGGGAGAGAAAGACAGGTGCAGAAGAAAGTTAGCATATGAGATCAAATAAGAGGGGCTGCCAATCTTTGCCTCAAGAGGGAATGGAGTCCCTGAATCTGTGGGGTTTCAAGGGGATAGTATCAGATTGGAAGCATCCACAGGGGAGAGAAAATGCTAGAAAGTTATAGGAAGATAGACTGTCTCCAAGTATGGGTTTGTTGGCAAAATGGAGTGTGGGAGAAACAAATTAACTTCTTTTTTTTTTGATTGATTTTTATTGAGCTTTACATTTTCCTCTGCTCCCCTCCCTGCCTGTCCCCTCCCTTTCAACCCTCCCCCAAGGCCCCCATGCTCCCAATTTACTCAGGAGATCTTGTCTTTTTCTACTTCCCATATAGATTAGATCTATGTAAGTCTTTCTTAGGGTCCTCATTGTTGTCTAGGTTCTCTGGGATTGTGGTTTGTGGGCTGGTTTTCTTTGCTTTGTGTTTAGCAAACTAACTTCTAATTTTTGATGTATGTGTGGTTATGTGGTTGTAATGGTGGGTGTCAGTCATTAAACTAAAAAGGGGACCATGAGAGGGAGAAAAAAAGGTTTGAAGGGAGGGGGAGGGCAATGGAATATATATGAAAGGAAATGACAAGAAGGGAAAGAGGGAAGGAGAGAGAGGTTGATAGAGAGAGACCCCGTATGACAACTTTCTGAAGAAGTGAGCCCTTGTGCAGTTCTGTGTGCAGCTGTGTCAGTTGGGACAGCGTCTAGGGCCACTCTTGGCTGTTTCTTCCGGAACGTCTTGCTCTGAGGGATTTTTCTCCTGGGTACTGAAGTACTCTTTTCTGAAGCGACAGGCAGTAAAACTAGCTGAATTAAAGAGTATCCAGGGTGGAGGCTTGACTGACCTTAGATAGAGGAAACCCCATTACAACATTACCTTTTCACAGAGGAGAAGCTGGGGAGATTCTTATCCATCCCCCAGTGCTGGTACCAGCATCAGCTCCCTGTATGTTCCTCTCCCTCTGCTAGATCATGAACCAGAGCAAAACCTAAGGGTGTGGACGTCATCTCACTCCCAGATACACACACAGGAGAATGCCAACACAAGCTCAAAAAACAGCATGAAGAAAAGAAACCGTTCTTGTTCCTTCAATGGCAGGTTCTTGGGCAGGCTAGAGCTAGCCTCATTCATAGACAGCATATAGAAATCTATATTTTAAAGAATAGTATTATGAGAATCTCCCTGGGGAGACATATGCTAATGTCTGTTCACTCCAGGTAGGGCATTAGTGGCAGCCCTAGAAATGATTCTATCCTAGTCTAGTTCAGAGAATCATTGGCTTTTTTTGGTGCTATCTACAAATTTATTCTGGAACTTCTCGGTGAATTGATGACTACAGTGACCAATAGCTAAGCAGTTAACAGTGCAGACAGAATGAAAATGGAACTTCTTAGGGGACAGAGTAAGGCATGGGGAGCGAGTGTGGGCAGAGCCGGAGGACAGCTTGCTCACTCTTCAGCTTGTGCTGAGGCACTGGCCTCTGCCCGCCATCCAGGCCGCATTCCTGCGATGCTTACCTGTGGAGCATCTCTAAGACTCACAGAACTACAGGATTAGGGACTGGAAGCTAGAGGAAGCTAAGAAAAGGGAGGGCTCCCTTGAAGGAAATTTCAGCCTGGGTGACAAGACAGATTCTAGAACAACCTAGAAATCAAAGCAGAAGTCAATCAACAAAAAATGTTGCATTTGGAAAAGACGAAAGCAGTGATAAACTTATTTTTATTTTTATTTTTTTTTTTGATTTTTCGAGACAGGGTTTCTCTGTAGTTTTTGGTGCCTGTCCTGGAACTAGCTCTTGTAGACCAGGCTGGCCTCGAACTCACAGGGATTCGCCTGCCTCTGCCTCCCGAGTGCTGGGATTGAAGGCGTGTGCCACCACCGCCCGGCGATAAACTTATTTTTAAAAAAATCTAAAAAATGGTGAAATGAAACAAAGGCAAGCATAACTCCCCGAGCATCAGACTTCTTAAGAAGCGGCAGGATTAAGGAACGGCTTAACTGTGTCCTGTGACACTATCTCTTTCCTCAGATTGCCCATAGTGCAAAAGAAACAAGAAAGATGCACTGGCAAGCAAGGAAAGTAAACCCGAACAGGTGTGGACACTCACACTCAAAGCTTCAGCAAAGCGATCGACCAAATAAACCAACACACGGATTAGGAGCAAATGTTTGGGAAGCACATACCTAGTGCAAATATCTGAGCAATAATATTCAAGATGAGACCACAGTGAATTGGGTAGTAGCAAAAGTTTAAAAATGGGCAAAAGACTTGAGTAGGAATTTTCTTTTTCCCTTTAGAGAGAGAAGTGGACAGTAAGAGTGGAAAAAGACATTCCACACCAATAATCATCAATAAAATAACAAAACCACAGTGAGATTAGACTTTTACTTGTCAGGCTGGGTGTTCAAAAATAGCAGTGGCCCAGATGTAGAGCAAAGGGAACGCTCATGCAGTACTGTTAGACATGCAATGTGGAGCTGGGTATGGGGGCATATGTCTACAGTTGTCTGAACACTCTGGAGGCAGAGACCAGCTGGTCTACAGAGTGAGTTCCAGGACAGCCAGGGATGCACAGAGAAACCCTGTCTCAGACAAAACAAAACAAAACAGAACTGTGAATTGGTAAATTGGTAGAGCCATTGTAGGAAATAGTATGGGGGTCCCCAAAAGAATTAAAAGCCTTCTGTTGGTGGCACTGTTTGAGGGGATTATGGACCCTTCAGGAAGTACAGCCTTGCTGGAGGGAAGTTCGTCATTGAAAGCAGGATTTGAGAGTGTGTGGCCTCACCCTACTTTGGTGTGCTGTCTGCTTGTTAGGACAGTTGGGTTGTGATTGCTAGGCTTCCATGCCCAGCAGGCTGCCACCCGCGCCTCCTCAGCCACTGCAGCTTCTCCCTTTCCTCGTTCCTTTAGCCTTGACAATTTTTTTCATAGCCACAGGAAATGATTAGTACAGCCACTAATGGTTGCTATGTTCCGTATTTTTTCACTTGTCAGCCACCCCAGTAGGAGTGACTGGTGAGGATCTGTTCATTTGTTTCTTGGTCGTGCTTGTACCTTCTCATGTGTTCTTTAAAATGTGGGGGGGGGCTTCCTCTTGACAAGCTCAGACTTACCAGTGGCATGTGCTATCTAGCTAGGGTTTCTGCTGTTGTTATCATTTACTTCGAGAAAGAACTATGCCATTACTCTTTATTCTAATTAATTAATTTAATTATCAAAAATTCACACGTTATAGTCTAATCACAACTTTCCTTTCACTATCTCTTCCCAAAACCTTCTCATCATCCCAAATCCTTCCCACTCATCAGACTTCAGGCCTTCTTTTTCTCCCTAGAAAACAAACAGAAAAATAAAACAAACAAACTAGGATTAAAAAAAAAAAAACAACAAAATGACAAAAAAGCACAAGAATCTCTCTTTCTCCTTCTTTCTCTGTCTCTGACTCTCTCTGTCTCTCTCTTTGTCTCTGACTCTGTCTCTCTCTGTCTCTCTCTCTCTCTTTCTCTCTCTCTCTCTCTCACACACACACACACACAAATGCACACTCTCTTACACATGCGCATGCATGCATGCACAAAAACTAAAAGCACTGAGACAAAGAAAAAAATTCTGCAAAAGCACCATCGAGTTTGTTTTGCGTTGGCCAGCTGCTGCCAGGCCTGGCTGCTCTTAAGTGTGTCTTATACATCCAGTGAGGCTTCACTGGAGAAAACCAGTTTTCTTTTGGAAGTGCTTGTTGATTGGAGATGATTTCTTGATTAGGAACGGAAGTCCATGTTCACTTCCCTGTCTCAGCACTGGGACCCGATCTAGTTTGAACCGGTACAGACCCAGTGCATGCTTCCACAGTCTCTGTGAGTTCATGTGCATACCCATCCTGTTGTGTCTGGAAGACACTGTTTCCTTGGAGTCATCCATTCCTCGGGTTCTTACACTCTTCCCACCTCCTCTTCCACAACAGTTCCTTGAACCCTGAGTGGAAGGGTTTGAGGAAGACCGTTTAGGACTGAGTCCTCCAGCCTCTCTTTTTCTTAATACTGTCCAGTTGTGAGTCTCCCCTATAGAATTTTAAACCAGGAAACAGTAGATGAATTTTGTGTTTGACAATAAACCTGATCTCACGATGGTGAATGGATCACAAGCATATAAAATTAAAATTGAGTTAGGAATAAAATTTCCTTTGCATTGCCTCATTATGGATAATGAAGATTTGGACATCTGACTTTTTTTTTTTTTTTTTTTGACAGCAAGTGACGTGTGCAGCACGAGGCCCTGATGGTGAGGGAGATATCTGAAAGGCAGTTAGACACCCTCCCACTGCACTGGCATGCTGCCTTCACTATTCTTACCCCACTTTCTCCAGGGAGAGTCTTTGCCCAGTGCGGACCATCGGCACATTTCCGGAAGCACGGGTGACGTTTTCATCTTTGTGGTTTGATCTTGATGGAGAACAGATGACCCAAATCACTCTTCTGCCTGGAAAATGATCAATAGCAACGAAGAAAATGGAAAGCACTTAAGTCAAGATCCCTGGATGGATTCTCCCAAGAAACATAGGCATGAATTTTTTTCCCCCCTCAGAAATGTTATCTTGGGGATTTGCAGCTGCTGTATAGCAACAACTAATGTCTCAGAGAAGGGATTAGATAGAGTCATTGGGAGGGCTGAAGATTTAAGGTCATTGTTAAGGCAGACAAAAATAAGGTCATTTTCTTAGAGAGCAGAGGTGGATAGAAACATGGCTATTTGTGGAAGACTCAGGCTCACAGGACTGAAGCAATCTGTGTGGTGTACCAGAGGTGGTCTCTGATTGACTGCATGGTTGTTGAATGTTTGATGGTACCCCCCTTACCACCTCTGAGATAAGATGCTAACAGGCCTCTGAAACCCACCGTAGGCTATTTCGTTCATTCATCACAAGGCTCCCTGGGATCCACCCTCACCATTGACTTTCTCTCTTAGCTTTAGACCTAACTTCTCCAGAAATCCTTTTCTTGTACTTTTGAGACTCAGCCCTATTCTGGATTTTCTCTCATTTCTCCAATGGCAATGTTCCTTAGTTAGCTCTTGGTTACTCTACTTTTTAGGGTTTCAATGTAGCCCACTTTCATTTCCCTCCTCCACAAGCTCCCCATGTGCCTTTTGCCAAATGCTTATGCTTCCCCTTCCTTTACTGTTATCTTTAAAGATATTTTATTTTTGAAATTTTTAATATATTTTAATCTATTTTTGTTATATTTACCCCAGCTCCTTCTTTTAACTCCCCCAGTCTCACCTCTACCTCCCCCCCAATTTTTGTTCTCTTCTTATATTTATTAACCCATTAACTCCAATTTGTGCTATCCACATATTTCTGATATGAGACTAATCCACTGGAGAATGATCGTTCTATCAGGAGTTACAACTTCAAAGCAAACTGACTCTCTAGTCCCCAGAAAGCATCAAATGTCCCCAGTTCTTTCACTGGGGATTGGGAGTTTATGAGCAATTCCCACTCCATGCTAGAACGTTGACTGGCTTGATTTCCTGCAGCCTTATACAATCAACGAGAACTGCTGTAGGTTCAGGGGTACAGTGGTCCTGTCAAGTCCAGAGGACACTGCTTTGTTCCAGTCCTCCCTGACTTCTTGTTCTTATACTCTTTCCGTCCCATCTTCTGCAGTGGTCTCTGAGCCCACACTAACATTTATTCTCTGCCCTTTGGCCAATTGTAAATTTCTGTGTTAACTGCATCCACTACACAAAGAAACTGCTCTGGTGAGGTCTGAGAGCTGCACCTTCCTCTGTGCAGAGAGATATAAAACTAGAGGGCATAGTGATTTGATTAAGAACAACCTCCACAGGCTTGCATATTTGAATGCTTAGTCATTAGGAGCAGTACTACTTGAGAGGCGGGTCCTTGTTAGAAGAAGTGTGTTACTGGTGGTTGGCTTTGGAGTTTCAAAAGCTCAAACCAGGCCCAGTGTCTCTTTATTTCATGCTTCCCGTGGATCCAGATGTAGCACTCTCATCTGCTTCTCCAGCATCCTATCTGCCTTCATGTCTCCGTGCTCCCTACCATGACGACAAAAGACTAAACCTCTGAAACCGTAAGCCAGTTCCAATGAAACGCTTGCTTTATAAGAGTTGCTGTGGTCATGGTGCCTCTCCCCAGCAATAGAACACCAACTACGACCGTGGGCATTTTGATGCAATTTCCATTTAGCGAAATAATAGTCGTACCTTCACTCCTGAGAGCTCTCCAACAATGGATTCTTGGTTAGATTTACAGAACCAGGCATAAGTTTCCTTCTTGGGAGCATGTCTTAAATCTTATTAGAAAGTGATTGGTTACTAATTGGGCACCAATGGGCATCTGAATATGATAGTCATTATTGCAGTTTGTAGCAGAAGATCACCAATGGCCACCCTCCCCGCCAAGTAGAATGCGTAGCGCCTTCCTGCACTATGGGAGCTAGCCATCCAAGAAGTGTCCTGGTCAGCACCAACTTCGTTTCTCCATGCCCTGTAACCGCTTAATGTGGTTCTTCAGGGTCTCGCTGTTAAGTTCTGGTGGGCAAACAAGAGCAGTGGTAATACTAAAATTGGTTGTGTTTCAAGATCTTTTTCCAAAGCCATGAACTTCTTGAAGACAGATATTATTATGACTATTTAGTACTGCCGGGGACATTCCAAGTTCTTAGCACATGTCACAAATTCTTTTTAAAAGAACAAAAGAGAAGGGGAAAATTCTGGATTTGTGACATCAAAGGTTAATGTTCCAAGTAATGGAATTTTCCAGAGAGGCTCACTTTAAGTACACTGCATGAGTTTCCAACTGTGCTTAATTTACGGCATGCTATGCTCAGCATCGAATTAACCACATTAATTATGGGAATAAAATTGGTTGAAAATATGTGAATGACTTTGTGTCTGCTTTACAGTCTAAACGGAACAGAGCTTTATAACTGATTTTACCTAAACCAAACTCAGGAGCCCCCTCCATCTTTTTTCTAATCAGTGTCCTCCGCGCCAGAGAAGCACAACCTCTGCTTTAAAGAGTTAAGCTGTGCGCTGTGCTGCTTTATATTGAAGCCATGAATAAGTGCCTGTTGTTCTCGCTTTCAAATACCAGTTCTTAATTATTCAGCCACAGAACTCTTGAGTATGTCACCGTGTACTTAATATTGACAAGTCCTTTGACTTCACCCCCTAAATGTCAGCTTCTCTAGGATATTTGTTGATTCTCCAAATTAAGGCACAGTCCGTTACTCTTTTACTCTAAAATTTTTCTTAAGAAAAATCTGTAAAGGCATGGACAGGCACTCGCATACACACAGGATTATTTGCTTATTTACTATCTTAATATCTTTCTTTCACTAGGCTATAAGTTCTACAAAAGTAGAAATTGCATCTACTTTTCTTCACGAGTATATAAATAATGTACAGGATGTTGTCTACCACATAGAAGATGTTTCATATAGGTTTCCTAAGTTGTGGGCAATAGTTATGACCTTTGAGATTAATAATAGCAGGGGCATGAAAGGACATAGACATTAGTAGAAAATATCCACACCCATCTGTAGTTAGACCTTGATCTTAAAATGCAATTTTCCCATCATATTTCCTCATATTTACAATCTCATTTATTTCACATTTGTCTTTTATCTTTTTGCTTTCTTATTTTTATTAGTTCATTGAGGGTTTCATACAATATATTTTGTTCATATTTATCATCCCTCCCCAGAACTCCTCCAGATCCACCCCCTTCCCTACTCGCTCTACTTATGACCTCTTATTTTTAACCCATTGAGTTCAATGTGTGCTGTCTGTATACTCTTGTATGTCCATCTTCTGGAGTGTGGTCAATCCCTCCACCCTAAAAAGTCCTCTCTCTCTCTCTCTCTCTCTCTCTCTCTCTCTCCCTCTCTCTCTTTGTTTTTTTGAGACAGGATTTCTCCATGTATCTCTGATTGTCCTGGAACTCACTCTGTTAGATCAGGCTGGCTTCGAACTCACAGAGATCCACCTACTTCTGCCTCCCTGAGTACTGGGATTAAAGACCTGCACTACCATCACCTGGCAAAACTTCTCTCTTTCTCCTAGCAATTATCAATTGCCAATAGATTCTCAGCGAGGGGTAGAACTTGACACATATGTACCTTTTTCATGGTGGGATTTGGCCTGGCAGGACCTTGCTCAGGTCTTGTGTATGCTGTCACAATGTCTATGAGCTTACATGTGTAGCTCTCTTGTGTCCAGAAGACACTACTTCTTTTTAATCATTCATTATCTCTGGCCCTTGCAATCTTTCTACTCTTTCTTCCTCAATGATCTCTAAGCTCTGAAAGAAGGGATATGATATAAATGTCCCATGTAGAATTGAGCGTTCCACAATCTCTTATTCTTTGCACCTTGACCAGATGTAGGTCTCAGTTAATCACAATGTATTCCAAATAGAAGCATCTTTGATGAGTGTTGAGAAATGTACTACTCTATGGGCATAACGATAAGCCATTAGAAGTCAGCTTAATATTATACTCTTGTATGAAAAGTACAATAGTAGGTTCTTGTGTTACAGTGCTAATTTGAGGACAGCAGAAATCACTTATCTGAATATTATGTACGCTTGGTGTAAAATTCCTTTGGACTATTTGGGACAAATCTTCAACTGAACTTTGTATTAATAAAGTCATGTTATATCTAGATAAATGAGTTCTAAATCTAAAAGAGATGTTTGTTATACTTGTACTACAAGCTAATTATATCAGTTATAAATGAATCTGTAGAAGATAATGAGATCAAAGGGCAATTGAATTCAGAATAAACACAAATAGGTTTGACTTATGTGTTGGTTCTTGTGGGACTTGAAGGAATGAGGTCATGTTATACTGGCGATCATCTTGTTTGAGTTCTTATGTGCAACTGCTGTGTTGAACATTGTCTTTAGGCTCTTGCTGGGGAGCACTGGGGCTGTATTTCTTATCAGACTGTCCTGATTTTTAACTCAGACTGTCACGAAGATGTCATGGTCTGTTAAATTTGTGAATGTGCAGAGACATTGCATCTGGAAATCAAAGTATGGTGGAGAAAGAGCTGAGCTGCAGATTTTTGGGTTTAGAAAGCTTCATGACTCTTGACTAGAGACACACTATGCTGTGAATCTTTCTGAAGGCACAGGTCATGTCAGTAACCCCTGTACCGTCACCAAAGGTGGACTCATTCAATGGCTGCCTGTCCAAGAGAGGAAGAGGGCAAAACTAGTTCTGTTGCTGTGGTTTCGAGGGTCTCCTCCTTGTCTCTCAGGCAACTATGGACAAAAAAAGCTTTAAAAACTTGGAGAAGTAAAAAATCATAATGCATTTATGAAATTTCTTTTTTCTCTGGAGATCAAACAAAAGCAAAGGTGAGGTCTCAGTAATGAATAAATATCCAGCAGTGTTTGAGATCTTTAACTTTTGTCTAGTTTTGACAGACTTACTGGCTAATTGCAATCCAACCTTGTTCAAAGGGAACTATATAGTTCTATGTACCATAATGATATTACCTCATGCAATTCTGAATTATGTCTCTGTTCTGGAATAGTCTATAGAAAGCATAAGGAGGATTTCAAACTCTGGTGTGGCTGCCAACAGTATAAGCAGGTGAAATGCTCTAATTGCCTTAGAAGACATTAAGGCATACCTCTTACATAAAGGGAAAACTTCAAATTCAAGCTGTAGGGCATAGATAATTGACTTTATACTGAGTGCTAGGAACTGAACATTTCACACAGGTAAGATCAGTCCTCACAATAATCCCTATGAGTACTCCTCCCCATTATGGTCACCAGTTACAGGTAAGAGAAGTCAAGATAAGACACGCTATTGTATAAAGTCATATAATATCACACAGTACAGTGACTTAGAATTAGGCTGGAGTTTCTATCTACAGCTGAAGTTCAATATTTCTATCTACTATACTCTGAATTTCCTGCTGGAATCAGTTGAATTGTTTGATCTCTCTTCCAGGGATACTCTTGTCTATCAGTATGTATTATAATCCTGGATATTAAATAATTTTTATAGAACTGAATGACACTTGAATGCATTGATCTGTCCAAAATAGGAAGTAATCACATCACTGCAGAGGACACAGATTTTGATTGTCTTTGTAGAGCCGTCAGACTTCCCAATCAATATTCTTTTTTTGATGTTAGCAATATCTTTATTTCAAAAGATATCTAACTTGTGTTAGAGAAACACATATTTCTTTTTAAAATTTATTTAATTTTATTTTTATGACAATCTTATTTTACATACCAATTCCAGTTCCTGCTCCCTCCCATCTTTCTGTTCCCCCCATCTTCTCCTTACACCCCATACATTCCTCAGAGAGGGTGTAGCCTCCCATGGGGAATCAACAAGGTCTGTCACATCACTTGAGGCAGAACCAAGGTCCTCCCCACTGTATCTAGGCTGAGCAAGGTATCCCTCCCTAGGGAATGGGCTCCAAAGAGCCAGTTCATGCACTCGGGATAAATATTGCTTCCATGGTTAGTGGCTCCACATCCTGCCCAAGTCACATGACTGTCATCTACATTCAGAGGACCTAGTTTGGTCTTATGCAGATTCCCCAGCTGTCAGTCCTGAATCAGTGTGCTCCCTGTAGCTCGGGTCAGCTGTTTCTGTAGGTTTCCACAAGGATGACCTCAACTAAGAATCTAGGCAATAGTGGAGAGGGTACCTAAAATGCCCTTCCCCTGCAGTCAGATTGATGACTGCCTTAATTGTCATCATAAAGCCTTCATCCAGTAACTGATGGAAACGGATGCAGAGATCCGCAGTTAAGCACTGAGCTAAAATTTAATCGCAGAGAGGAAAGAACAATATGATGAGTAAAGAGGCCAAGATCATGATGAGGAAACCCCCAGTCGATATTCTTGATAGACTTAAGCACCTTTCTTCCAATGCTCCTCAGCTTTTTGTACCCTAGTGACTTCATTTGGTGGATGTGAAGTGGGGTTCCATCAGTTTTATTTTGAGTTCCCTAGGCCAGTATTGTTGTGATGGTTAGCACTGATCACGAACCTGAGGATATCTGTGATTGCTCAGGAGATAAATCTCTGGGTCTGTGATGGAGTTTCTAGGTTGGGTTAATTGATGTCTGAAGCCCCATCCTTCATGTAGGCAGTGCCGTTCAAAGGACTGGGATCCTGAACTAACGCAAAAGGAAAAAGTGTGTGCAGCACTGACATCCACCTCTCTCTGCTTCCTGACTCTAGCTGTACCATGGCTACCTGCCTCCCATTTTTGAGGCTGTGACTTCCCAGCTGTGATGTACTGTGTGTGCTCGCAAACTGTGGCCCAGAATGAGCCCTTCCTCACGCTATCTTTGTCAGATGTTTTTTTCAAAGCAATGAGACGAGGAACTAAAACAGCTAATGTAACAGTCTTGAATGTCGACAACACCATGGGGCTGTTGGCTTATTCTTTGGGAACCTCTGGAATCATTACAGCTGAACCAGGAAGGTCCCCACTGTATGGGGAGTCAGGGTTTCCATTTTTCCCATTATTCTTTGGGAACCTCTGGAATCATTACAGCTGAACCAGGAAGGTCCCCACTGTATGGGGAGTCAGGGTTTCTATTTTTTTTCATCTGTTACTTATTTTAAAGCCATCCGCAGCTAGCAAAGTGACCTCTTCCAACTTTTCTTGTAGCAGCCAGGGTCCATCATTTTCATATGACCTACTTGAAGGCCCAGATACTCTATGAATCACTTAACAGTTCCTCTGGTTTACTTTGTGTATTCACTTATGTTTTGAAAGATCAAATATAGTTTGAGCTCTCAAACTCATAGAAATGGAAAGTCTACTCTTCTTTGGTTTTAATTTCCTTAACCAGTCTCTATTCCCACTCAGAAGAAAAGTTTCTCACTATAGCTTCTAATGTCAATGTGTTCTTTGAGTAATAGTCTCATTCAAGTTCTGCTATCTTCATACCACTCATGGCTGTTTTTATGAGTGAGTTTATTCTTATAGGCTTTTCTAGTCTACATTTAATTTAATGGTAGTATAAAGTTCCTTTCCTTTTCATGCGTCGTATTATTGTGCTATGCCCTTTAATTATACATCCTAAAAATGCTTACATTTTTTCACCGCCTCAGAGAAGTAAATATGACACCATTATATCACATTCTAACACCAGCTTCATAATAGGTCTTCTGATTTACTACCCATGACAGTAGCAAAGCTTTGCCTCATGCCTGGGATATAATCTATAACCTATGAGTAATTACCTCTGCCCAAGCTCCCTTCTCCGTCTTCCTCTCTCCTTGGTCTTGTTCTTCCAAGTGAATGTTTTCCACATCTTAGCTTAAAATTGAAAGCCTGGTGGAATTTTCCTATAAGTAATTTATAAATCTCAGTGATATTTTTTTTAATCATAGTCATGTTGGTTTTTGCATCTTTTAGCCCGCAACTCTTCAGTGGCCTGTTTTTCATGGGGTGAAAGCATAGGGTTTTCTGATTTTCAGACAGGAAATTGAAGCTCTGAATCAGAGCTCATAAAAATTCTACCACTGTCTGTACCACCATAGAGGCCTTGTCCAGTTGGGTCTGCAACTGTTTGGAGACATTAGGTCGTTATGTGGAAACCAAAAATAGCACACAAAAGGACACTTCAAGGATGTAAAATAATGTGGGTTTGTGTCTTCTTAGTGGACACACCCCATCTGGGCTGCAGGACTCTGTTCCTTGCTTTGTTTCAGTGATCCTTCTTCAGTGGTAGTGCTCTCTGTACCTCAGAGGAAAGACTCCTGCAGCTCATGTGTGTGCCCCTAAAGCTGTTACTGTGACTACTACATTCACCATTTGGTGACATGGCCTCTGCCAACCTTAGAATATGAGGCAATGCTGTCCTGGTGTGAGTCTGGGGGAACAGAGCCACCACATTCATGGTAAGATATGCCATTTGTCTCTGACTTGTCTTCTGCGGCACAAATTGCCCAAGGATGATAGGCGGGGAAATGGCCACTGATAAATCTTAGATCCAATGTCTCTTACAGTTGAGGAAGCAAGCACTTGTGAGCTACGTGATCTTACTTTGTACTTTTGGCCTAAGGCTTTATTAGATAGATGTTCAAGAGACCCTTGGCTATTTCCCATAGATTCACAGTCTAGTTTTGCCTTCTTTATGGAGACTACGTGGAAGGAAATCCAAGTTCAAGTACAAGGTTATAAAAAATAATTTTCCCCTACAACGTAGACTACCATCAATAGACCACCCTGCTGTTGAGTGGAAATCCCACCTGCAAACTACAAGGCCCTTGCTTATCAAAATGGACGGTCCTGATAAGTTAAGCCATCAAGAGAGAGGCAAACCCAAGTTATTTAGAGCTCAAAGCAATTGTGAAACAAATCAAAATGCTAAATATCATTACTGCTACTCCAAGAATGTCTGAATGGGTGAGAAAGGCCAGGATCTCTTTATCTTCTCCCAAAGTGGAGAGAAAAAGTGGGTGTGCATTTGATTGTTCCTGAGGGACAGCAGGGACCTTGGATAAGGATACTTAAGAATGACCAGGAAAGGTCCATTCCCCCATGTGGAATGGCTGTCCCCCATGAGGTGAAGTTCTCAGTGTACACTGGCCTGTCCCTTAATGACAGATTTTCAGGAAACCGCAGTTGTTCCGCATTCTCTGGGTTCTCTCAATCGCTCTCCTCCCCAGTACTGTCTCACGACGTGGGGATTTGGTAGGGCTCTGTTCTCAAGCCGCTTCTCTCCACCCGGCACCTAGTATGGGCATCGCCATCTACCACACTTAATGTCTTCATTGGTCTTCAAGTTCTCACATCTATCAAAGTCTAATATCAAAGACAAATTTTTTTTCAGGTGAGATAGATAAGGTAATATGCAGGTAAAGTGCATATTAAGCTTAATAATTTGATAAGTAGCTATTAAAACCCCACTGCTGATTTTCATATTCTTTTTTTATTTGTATTTTTTATTTTAATTAATTAACCTTTTTTCATTTATTTTACACATCAACTATAGTTTTTCCTCCCTCCTCTCATCCTGTCCTCCCCCCATCCACCCCTTTCCCCATCCACTCCTCCTGTTTCCATTCAGAAAGGACAGGCCTCCCATAGGTCTGAGCAAAGCATGGCACATCAAGTTGAGGCAGAATCAAGCTCCTCCCCCTGAATCATGCAGGCAAATGGATGGAGCTAGAAAAAAAACATCTTTCTGAGTGAGGTAACTCAGACCCAGAAAGACAAACGTGGTATGTAGTCACTCATATGGAAATATTAGGAGTGAAGTATAGGATAACCAGACTACAATCCATAGCCCCAGAGAGGCTAGACAACAAGGACAGACCACAGATGGATGCATGGATTTCCTTGGGAAGGGAAATAGAAGAGACCTCCTGGGTAAACTGGGGGTGAGGGTGGGGGAAATGGGAGGATGGAAACTTGAGGGAATGGGTTGGGTGGGCTGGACGCAAACGATTTCATATTCTTAGACAAAACAGTGTAGCAGTCTCTCAATACTTGCTGTAAAATGTTTTCAGTGAGAGGGGCTTCTGGACCTCAAACCTGGACTCTGGTGCCATGGTTTCTTCCCCATGGTTATTATAAAACCTCACATCAGTCCTTCTACTGATCTCCAAGGATGGATGCTGCCCTTTTAACACTTAGTTTAAGCCCCCTTTGAGAAATTTTAAACAACAATGCCTTTGATTCCTCACTCTCCCTCTTCTCTTCCTCCTCCTTCTAATTTATAGGATTCTGCTTCCCGCTTTGTTCCCAACCTGCTCCATATAAGGAGCAGGACAGCTCCCGTACTGACTTACCTAGGATGGAGGTGGCATACGAATAGTGTGTTCTCCAGAGGACGTTAACCGCAGCCATGTGGTCTTGTGTGCTCTATGGGGTTGAGGTTCCTAAAACAGACAAGCTGAATGATGGTTCTCAGGATTCCTGCTTCCTGTAGAAGCAGGTGTCATCTCTCTGCATACAAGTGGCACCAGTGACTTGCTTCTAAGAACCTAAACATAGCAGAGGAGCTACACGCCTCTCCTTGATTATTCTGCTGTATGTCTCTTGCTCCTTAGCTGCCTTAAGATATTTCCTTTCTCTCTTTGCTGCTCTTAGAAAAGCAAGAGGTCAGAAATTCTATAGCCCCAGGGTACTGAACCCTGCAAACAGTGAATAGGGGAGCAGGTGCATCCATAGCTGAGCCCTGCATGAGGAGCTAAGTGGCTGGCATACTTGTTAATGTTTAAGATCCTGAGCGGAGGACCCAGCTGTCCTCTCCAATTTCTTGGCTCCTGAGCTACAGGCATTGCAGTGCTGGCTTCCTGGTCATCGTTGTGCACAGACTGGAAACTAAAGCATCCTCTGAGCACCAGACAGTGTTTGAGGGGCTTCGAGTGTGTTTGGGACATTGGCTCCCGGGAAGGTGGCAGGAGCGATTATCATGGGGAGTGAAAGCTTGTGAGGTCCTTCAGAGCCCTGAGGTCAGACAGAACAGAGGGTTCCACATAGAACTTCTAAATTTCTTTCTTTCTTTAAATAGTTTTTTTCCATACCATTTTTCTTTATTCTGTAATAGGTGAAGAATGTAAAAAACGGCAGATCAGGTATTTCTCATTTCCTAGCTTGCTGAAAAAGCCCCAGACCAGCTCTTTGTGCTGGTTATGCTCAGTAACATCTTAGGAGGAGACAAAGAAACCATTTATTGCTTATTTCTGGACTCCCTCCTGACCACCTCACACTTACCGGATTCCTTAATCACATGTGTGTCTCCACCAGATCACTGACACTGATGGCTCCCCATGGCCCTCAGGGACCACTCAGATTCTCTCTTCGCAAAATATCCCTGACTTCCAGATCCACTGTATCTGATAATAGTTTATTCTCAGTAACATTCAAATTTTCTTTAAGAAGTTTTGGGTTTATTATAAATAACTTTTTCACATAGACAATACCCTATTTTTTCTCTAAGGGTTTTTGACATCGTATTTCTTTTGCTTCATTTCAAAAGTTTCCTGCACCTTTTTTTTTTTTTAGTAAATTTTATTAAATTACAAAAGTTCCCATCTCTGCCCCCTCCCAACACCCTCCCATCCTGCACCTTTTGTTGTCCCTAGCAGCTCGACTCTGTACGAGAACAGAGAACACAGATGCACAGACACAGCCCCTCCTTCCTCTGTGCCACTAAAACTCACAACTGGTCAGGGCAGGAACCAGCTATTTCTAGCTAGTTTCCTAGGGACCTGAGGAGAAGGGAAGGGGGAGGTGGTAATGGTGGACTCAGGCTGCTGTTCTAGCTGCCAATCACAGAACACCCTACTGAAAGTATCTTAATCATGGAGGGTTAGTTGTTTCGCCTCCCGAAGGTGAATTGAGCAGTTGAATCATTTGGGCGGCTGTGCACACTAGAAAACACACGCGGTAAATATGTTATCCATCTTATTTTAGACGGACAGATAGGAAAGAGGGTTTAGTTACCACCAGCTCTTCTTTGTAGCCTTGGTGATGTCTCAGAATGGCCTGAATTTATGACACTCTTCTTGCTGTAGCCACTCAAGAAGAGATAGAGGTGGGTGTTACCAGGCAGCAATGGAAAGAAGCCTTGATGGAAACTGTAAATCGCCCATATGTACTACAGTGGGAGTGGATGGTAAGACAAAGGGGGAGTATAGGGGTCCAAACAGTGAAGCCAGGAGCACCAAGGATGAGAGACAAAGATGCTTGCCCTTGGATACGAGCAAGTCAACCATAACTGATAAGAACCGAACAGGTCAGTGAGGGAGAGCCAGCCTGCTTACCTTAAAAGCCTTTCTCGTCTGGGAAACACATACTGGGCACTACTGCTTTTAACATACCGCTTCTAATGCAACAATTAGAATGAACTGATTTGTAAGGAAGGGCAATTTCTAATGAACTCATCCCAGTTTCAGAAAAGAGACCCCAGACCATCTTACAGATGAGATAACCAAGGTCACTGTGGCAGCTACTTGGTAGCTGTGAGAACAAAAACACCGGTATAATGAACATCACTTGGGACACCTGCAAGGTCAGAGGCAGTTACATCAACCAGCAGCTAATGGTCTGCAGACAGTGAAGGCCGACCACCAACAATGCCAGAGAGCTTGGTATAATTATCAGTTGGCAAGATACCTGCAAGGTTGGAGGCTAAGTATGCTAGCCAAGTGACTAAGAGCTAAAGACAGTCCAGATAAGCCACTAACAAAGCTAGTGTCAGAGCTAGATACGGACTTCAACCAATCCTATCTAGGTGGGCAGCACATGTTTCTATTCCCTGTTTGGGCAAGGAGGACATGCATAGAGTGTGTAGATCCTCTACTGACTCAGTCCTTAACAACCCAGAGAATTAACCAATCTCCACAGAGATTACCTCAGTCTTTTTCCAGTTTCTAGCATGGCCCTATATAATCCTTGACAAAGGAACACCAGTGTCTTTCTCCTTTCTTAGAGACCTTCCAACTTTAGGATGCTTCTCACACTTTTTCTCCATTTTCTGTAAAAAAAAAAATTCTCAATAAAGCCTGCCTCTGTTTCGCACACTCCCCTCAAAGTCCAAGTCTTTAATATTCATCTGCTGGAGCAGGGAGTGGAGAGACACTGTTACAGGTGGGTCTTTGATGGCCCTGAGCATCAGGGATTTTAGGTCCTCGGGTCATCCACAACTGGACTGTGAAGGATCCTGGGGTTCTCAAAACCCTGCATCGGGATTACAGAAGTGAGCCACCATCTTTGCTGGATGGAGGATGCTTCTCCTCCTGACTACAGCATGATGATATAGGGACACATATCCATCCTTGTCCCAGGGTGGAGGAATATCTTCAGAAGTCCAATAGGCTTTTAGACCTCGTTTTCTGGGATAATCAGCAAATCCATGCTTATTCTAATCAAGGAATCGTGAGGAAGTGCTCTAAACAGCGCTCACTCCCTCAGACTGGGAAGTGGACATCTTCCTTGACTTCAGTCCGACGTGGAATCCTGCCACTAAGAAGATGGTGGAGGAACAGATACAGGCAGTTCTTGGCAAGCAATAGTGTTGACTTAAAAATGAAGCCCCAGCAAGCGCTTGCGGATGCTCTGGGTTCTGGGACAAATGAATGGCACAGCTGTGAACTGTGTCCATAGTCCCCTCAGCACCACGATTTCCTCCAGGGTCTCTGGCTCCTCTATATAAAGGACAAAGGGATAAAGTGCTTGCCTGACTTCTGTGGTGATAAATATTATATTGCTAATGAAAAAGGGCAGCATGCTTCAGGGAGTGCTTTCATATGAGAGACTGCAGCTACAACTTAAATAGATACAGCTCATTCCCGGGGACAGTGCAGCCTGGACACAGGGAACCTGCTGACTCATGACCTAGCTTTGCTGGGCTGGCTCCTTGCCCCACCTCTGACCAGCTGGAACACCTTGTCTCAGCTCATGCTCACCGCCTCTGATGCATGGTCCCACAGAAATATGGAAAAGCATTTTCTCCTGCAGGTGTGTGTTGCAGATCAGCCATTCAGCCACCTTTGTCCAAAATTCCGCATAGATGGTTGGTGCAGCAATTTCCTTTGCTTGGGAATGTTGGACTAGGTTCTGGCTCTAACCAAGAAAGGGCTCAGCAGTCACTCAGAAGAGCAGGTTTGGCCTTCTATAAGCTTCTGTGTGTATTTGTGAGCACTTTGGAACCACAAAAGAGACAAGGTGTGGCACTGGGGAGCCCGAGTCCTTGAGTGAGCGAATGTGGGACTGTCAGGAAAACGCTGCATGGTTCAGGGCACCACTGCAGGCTCTGAGTCAGCATCATCTCTTCCTGTCACCTCTCAGGTGACCTCCCCGTGCCCTGGCTGAGGACACAACAGGAAGGGCAAAGCTATGTGGTTTAGAACAGAAAATAGGTGCCTTGGAACCAAAACTGACATTTTCTTTTTAATTATCTCTTCTTGGTTTCTGCAGATTTTTTTTTTCCTTAGGAAATTGCCGGGGGTGACATGGAGTGGGGGGAATACCTCTCTCACATCTAAAGAGCCAACTGCATCTGTCCATTAACCTCTGACCTGACTAAGATGAATGCCAGTTATGTCCCTTGAGCTTTTAGATTGCATTTGAATCCAGAAGTCCCCGCTCCTAAGAGCTCGCAATGCTTTGAGTTATGCTGCCTCGGAGTCCTCTGATTCTCAAAGGGGAACGGAAGAGCTCCAGCCTCTCGACTAGACTCTGATCAGTGGAGTGAGAGAGAGCTCTGGGCCCCAGTGCTTATTCTTGGCTCCTGGTGTCTACTCAGACACCCCCAGAAAGGTCTCCTGCCTTTGAAAGCAGCTGTACTGCAAGCTGTGTGGTGCGCCGTGGAGTGTGTGGCCAGTCACAAGGGCCACCGCATCTCAGAGAGATTTCCTTCAGCCGAGGTGATCAGAAAGAGCTTCCTGGAGGAAATTGATTGTCTGACCGAGGAAGCAATAATGTTGAAAATATAATCATATCCATAATCTGAGAAATGAATAATTCATGTGGCTTATTTAATTTGCAAAAAAAAAGAAAGAAAATTGTACAGAGAGTTCTCTTTAGCTCATGAGAACAGCAGCAGCAACCAAGTCACCTCCAGGCGTATGCGGAATGGTCGTGGTGCCACTTCCTGTATTGTGTGCATGTGCAAGGTAGCAGGTCCTCTGAGGCAAAGGGGAGCCACTCTGTCAGGATATGCTAAAGAGAGACACATATGCTCTTCCCTGTGATGGTCATACAGTTTGTAAGGGAGGCTGCCCTCCTTCAGGGTCACCCAGGTACCAGGGACACTCACAAACCAAATTCTCAGAACGAAGGAGGTTTATTACCCCGAAGGAGGAGCAAGTGGGAGTGGGGTGCAGGCAGTAAGCAGCCCGAGCAACAAGCAAGCAACAAGCAGCAGGCAGGGAGTTGTAGCTTGCAGGAGTGGGGCTTTTAAGGGGAAAAAGGGGGAGTCTCTGCTAGGGTGGCTTGGTAAATCCTGATTGGATATGTTAACCAAATGATGAATTTTGAGATGTCTCAAGAATGAGTCAGTGGCCAAATAAAGGAATGACCTTGGGGGCGACCTTTAACTTTAGATATGTAAACTAACAATTTTTTTTTTAATTGATTTTTATTGAGCTCTACCTTTTTCTCTGCTCCCCTCCCTGTCTCTCTTCTCCCCCAAGGTTCTCATGTTCCAAATTTACTCAGGAGAGCTTGTCTTTTTCTGCTTTTCATGTAGGTTAAAATCTATACTTACATAGATATTAGTGTCCTCATTGTTGTCTAAGTTCTCTGGGATTGTGGTTTGTAGGCTGGTTTTCTTTGCTTTATGGCAAACTAGCAATTTTTATGGCAAGGGAGAGGAGAAGGAGGAAAGGGCAAGAGCTGTGTTTGCCTTGCTCAGGCCTGGTAGAGAGTCCCCCACAGTTGAAACAATAAACACCAAAGAATTAAACCTTTCCCCAGAATTCCCATGCTGGAGGAAGGGAAAAGCGGAGACCTTGTTGCCAGCCAGGGCAGGAACACACCTACTACAAGATATCATACAGTTTTGATCATTTAAATGAACAAATACATTTTTCCTATTTCATCTTCTTATAAAACTGAAATGGTGCAGAGAAACTAGGAGTATTTCTCTTAGATTGACAAAGGTATCAATTTTATTATTATCATCATCAGTACTATTGTTACATTATTATTATTACTGCCTGTTTCTTTTCCTCATGAAGCAGTTGAGCAACCTCTGTCAGCCTGGGTCCACAGAGACGCAGGATTTGAAAAACCTCTTAGCCTTACCATCTCTGCAAGAATGTTCTGTTGTTGGAGAGCAAGTGTCCGGGTACCTCTGCATAGGCTGCCCAGCAAACTGCCCTCCATTGGCACAGGTGAGCAATTGGACTCCTGGAAAAGTATCCATGGACCATTCAGGAAGACTGTGAATACCCTGCGAAGCCATTTACAATTCACAGACAGAGCCTCTCTGCAGCTGTTAGCAGCCCCATCTTCCCTCCATAAGGGAGTAAGGACGGTGACAAGAGACCAGCTTGGTTCTATGCCTTTATCCTTTGAAAAATTCTAATGGCTTTGAGGGATGTCACATATCCATTATTGATGGCTTAGGCCGCGCCAGCGACAACATCTACTTCTGCATAAAAGCAACAAGGTTAAAAGGAGTGGCAACAGGCAAAGGGATTGAGGCAAAGGTCACAGCAGCAGCCTTTCCGAAGCTGATGCCTGCTTCATACCCTGCAGCCTTCCAGGGCCATTTGTCCTCTGCATCCTTTGTTTCTGGGCTTTCTGCTTCTCTGCTGCCTCCCTGGGGACGATTAAGGTTGCAAACCGTTTGAGCAAAGGGCAAGGGAGTGTAGCAATCTGCTCTGGGGGAGGAAATGAGCTAGACACATTATCTCAGGAACCTAGTGATGGAGGGGACCTGGAGACGTGTGGGTCCCAGTCCTCATGACTGATGTCACATTCATAGAGGACTTTTTCTGTAACTCACTGCGTGTCTCTGAGGACATTTGCAGGGAGAGTATCCCACATCCTGAAGGCAGAGGTTATTGCAGATGGATTTGGCTGTTAATTTTGCCTCCTGATGCTGTGGGAACGAGGTGTCCATAGAGCCTTGCACCAGCTGATCAGCATTCTCCCTGAGGGCTTCAAGGTCATTAAAGGGCAGTGGAAGAGAGACTCGCCTTGGCAAGGGACCGGGATGCTCCTGAGATGGTGTATGAGGGCACACACCCTTCCCATCATTCTGCCTGCTTCCACGATTTCTTTCATATCCCTCACCCACCCTCCTTCAGGGCTGGTGGAAATTTCCTTCACTCTCCCCTGGGACCAACTTCATTTTTCTCTTCTAGGAAAAGCACCTTATTTTCTACTGGAAATATAATATAACTGCTAAATGATTTTGATTCAGAGAAAGCCTTTTTCTGGCCCTTCATAAGATGAACCTCAGAAAATTCTGCTTATCACCAAAAAAAAAAAAAACTCCGAGGAAACATTTTCCAGTTCAAACAGCAGTGCCTCAAATACCTTCAAAGGTAACTTACTGTACCATATGAAATATATAATCAATTATGCACTCTGTTATACAAAGTTATATAGTGCATAATATATAAATGTGATATTAATAAAGTGTATGGAGAGGGATAGGCAGTGCTTTTAAGCACATTACAGCCATTTTTTTTCCCTCTAACTATGTATCCCGTGTTTAGTCCCCATGTGAGTGACAGAGAGACAAACAGCTGGAGACACACTAATGCCCAAATGATTCTTCTTTCGTTTAGCATCACCAAGCCATTGTCACTGCTCCCTTTATGAATGTTTGTGAAACTAGATTGGCATAAATAATTCAAAGCAGAATTATCCTTGATAGAGGATACAGGATACAAGGATGGATCCTTGGTACAGGATCTTCTCCCCTCCCTCCTCACATACACCATGGGTGGTAGTCATTACTGTGTAAGTTCATTAATGTCAGCTCAGGTCTAAGCCTCAGGGTATGCTCTTAGATTCTATTAAAGCCCTGTGGTTGCAAGACTAATTTGAAAATTCTAAACTTTAGAGAGCATGGTCGTTTAGATGGTACAATGTGTCTCTATCATGAAAAGGATTAAGCTGTGTCCTGAAGTCACAAGCCTGGTAGGAGCATCCATTGCAGCCACGCCCCTTCAGCTATCTTCTTCATTCTTATAGGCTACCTTTGACCCTATGGCACAAAAGGTGCCTGGAGGTTTGGGTGGTTGGCTTTCCTATGGCTGTGAACCTCTAAGCCTCACTGCACCAGATACCATGAGCCTGAAACATAGAAAGAAAGAGGGTTAGAGGGAACAGGAGAGAAGAGGGACGCAAGCAAGGGGGGGAAAGAACC
This sequence comes from Myodes glareolus, assembly GCF_982192425.1. NCBI lineage: Eukaryota > Metazoa > Chordata > Mammalia > Rodentia > Cricetidae > Myodes > Myodes glareolus. The sequence continues at coordinate 33,906,975 of NC_142037.1, forward strand.
ACAAATGTGTCCTAATTAGTACCCTCTAGCTTTGCCACTTGGCTGAGGCCATCGCCTGCTATTCAGAGTCTTGGGCATCCTTCCAAGCACAGGTTCTGTTTGGGAGAAACGGATTGGTAGCCCTGAAAGAAATACAATAATTGAGACTTCTGCCACTTCTGCAGAAGTTGTGCCTTGAACCATGTAGTGGTAAAAGAGTGGGAGGGGCAGACAGAGATGGCTCAGGGGTTAAAATGCTTGCCGAGCAAGTGTGAGGACTAGAATTCAGGTCCTGCAACCAGCACAAATACTGAGTGGACATGGTGGTCTGTCCAGGGCAATCTGATGAGGAAGGCTAGCCGAATAGGAGCTCTGGATTTGATTCGAAGACCCTGTCTCTGTGAATTAAGCAGAGGAGGGGCTAAGTATTGTTCCAGGCCCCAACTTTGGTCCTCCACTTGCATGTTTGCACACGTACACATGTGAGCCCTGTGCCATGCAAATGTGCACAGGCACACACATGCATATATCACACATGCACACATGAAAAGCTTAAGAGTGTGTGAAAGCAGCATTGGCTGCTGACCATTCATATTTCATTAGTTTGAAATCCCTGCCATAAGAATGCCACTTTAATGCCCTACTCTGTGTTCCTGGATTCTTCTCAGACGTGTTTTTTTCTTATCCTGTTTTCTGCATCTTTCTGGAGAAGAAGAAAAGAAGGAGCCTTCAAGGTTACAGTGAAGATGAAGTGTCCACAGATCAGCTATGTTTTGGTGTATGTTGTTTTTATGATTGTTCTAAGATGGAAGCATTGAGAACCATAGATATGAAGAACATCATACGAAAACTGGGGAGTTTTGTGTAAGCAGCCACCTGAATCATATGTGATCTGTTTTGAAGAGCTATATACATATATAGAAAGATTATCTATGATAATGAGGGGCTTGTCTGAAAGCAAGGCTAGAAGTAAGGCAGCTTGTCTTTTTCATGCATTTGAAAATAGTGACTGAAGTGTGTGTGCATGCACATAAGTGCACAGGTGTGATGTACATGCCTGTGTGTGCATTTGGAGATCAGAGGGTGGTCTTGGGTATCATTTCTCTGGCACCATTTGTTTTGGAGCAGGGTCTCTCACTGACATGGTTCTCAGTAAGCAGGCTTGGCTCTCTGGTCAGGTGAGTCAAACAGCTCTATCTGCCTGTTCTGTCCCCTTGGTGCTGGGATTATAAACCCGTGACATCACATGTGACTATTTTTATGTGCGTTCTGGGGATAGATCTCAGGTTTTCATGCTGACAAGCCAAGCACTTTACTGACTGAATTACCTCCCTCTTTTCTAAGTGGTATATTTTTGAAACTTCAAAAATTAATGTCTATTTTTAGCCAGATGGAATAACATGGTTCTTTCTATGAACATTTAGAAAATGAAGCATCTTCCTGAACCGATATGATCATAAACCTGAAAGACACAACCAGAAGCCCGAGATCCCAAAAGATTAAAACCTTTATTCTAAATACAGAATATGATCATGGAGCAAAGCCGTCTGATGCTGCACTCCTGCAACCACAGTGGGGACACAGAAGGAGGCTGCAAAGAAAGCCAGAAGCTGAGTTTTGGGTCAGGGAGTGACAGCAGTTTCAGCTTCATGTATGATCTGTGCAATTACATTATGCAGTCTAAATGCTGAGGAACCTGTTAAACCATTGTTTCAGGTGAATCTGTGATGTGGTCTCCAGACATCAGCTCAGGAATATGCACACACAAGGTAGAAAAGATCAGTGCAGGTAATCATCCAATCCTCCCGAGACCCAGAAAGAGCTGAGACCCAGGAAGTGCTGAGAGTTTCTTCTGAGGCATCGGCAAACAGAACTTCATGCTCACTGGTCACAGGAACGCCAGGACTTCCTGTGGTAACTGTGTGGGTCTTCAGGCTTTTGCCTTCAGACCAGCAGTTAACCCTTTTTACAGTGCTGACTCGGTGAATGCATTTTGTATGAATACAAAACTAGTGAACACATGAAGCACTGTCCCCTTTATACACTCACATACGGGAAAGTTATGCATCTTGAGACACTGTGCGTGATTGCTTGCATATGTGATGATGAGGCACAGGGTTTGATACCACCTGTCAAAAGGCTTAGGTTGCCGATCATGGTATTCCAAATGACCACACAGTATGATCATCCACAGCGACTTGTATTTATCTGTTTCATGTCCTGACCCATTTACTTTCAAACGTGGCTGAGTTGCTCATGTCTGCCACAGCTGGGTAGCTATTTAGTCTAGCTCAGGGCTTTGCTTGTCAAAGTACATATATTATTATTCCGCAGTTGATCGTATAAAGTAGCCCAGGAAGCGATTGCCTCACTTTTGATAGAGTCTCACATGAAATACATAAATTAGTATATTTAAAACCATTTAGAATTACTTTTACAGAACTATATTTCAAGATTTTAATCTTTTGTGATTTTAGACTTTAGAGATTTTGACCAGTAAAAATTTCCACACTCATGTATATGTTGACTGTGATCATGTGTTTCCAGAGTGTGTTCCAAGTCTGACGAACATGAAAATCACCCTTATTTTTCTGCTTGAAAGCAAAGTTTTTCCAGTATGGTTCAGGGAATGGGAACGAGAGGAAGGTAACACTTAGAGCTAAGATGACAGATGGGTTTGGGATGTGTTTGGGGACTGTGACTTCAGGGCCATCTATAGGAGGAAGATAGGAAAGGTGAGTGTGTAAAAGAACAACAGCAGCAAAACCCACCCAAAACAAAACCCAACAAAATCACAGTAAAACAAGCCAAGAAAATTATCTTAGGATATCTTGATTCTTATCATGCAGAGAGTGACTGAGGACTAAGTTGCATGTGTGCAGCGTGAGCTCACAATGAGATGAAGCACGCTCAAGATCCCAAGTACTAATGAGCTACAGTGAAGCAGTGAAGATATTTCATGAAATATGCCTTTGTGCAAAAAAAAATGACTAGAATAATGACTAGAATGAATATGCCCTCATAAGGAAACCAAGCTCACTAAACTCCAGGGCCATGCTGACAGACTTTCAAAAGGAGTCTCAAAAGGATTGAGCAGGCCCCCACACAAAACAAAGAGCACCATATATTGACCGTGGACAACAAGATCCAGAGGCTTGATCAAGCAATATTTACAAATGCCAGCACCCAATAAAAGGATGCTCTATATGCAAAGAAGCAAGAATTGTGTTCAATATCCAGGTAATTTAAGCAATGAAAATAGACTAAAAGTGATACCAGTGACAGCCCTTAAGAGACTTTGAAACAAGAAAACAGGAACATAATGCAGACAGAACAGAAAAACATACAATAAATTGTCACATTGAAAGCATAGCAGCAGACACTGAAGTACCACTGGTTTGGTTTATCAGCAGAGTAGGAATTAAAAAGAGAGAAAGAGCAAAGAATATGTATGAAAGATGTGTAATAAAATTTTCCAAGTAGAAACAGATAATAAAAGATGATTAAAAATGAAAGAAGTTGAACTCATCTCATTTACTTACTGTAAAACATCAAACTTCATTATCTGCAGTTATAGAACTCAAAGTAGAAAATTGGGGCCAAGAGGAGGGACAGAGACAATACTTTGAAACAATTGCCATTGTTCTAAGTGATAAGGGAAGTATGAATTACAGATTGCTGGATCTTACTGTATCCTATGCAGGATAAGCAGAAAACCACACCTAAACACAGGGCAATCAAACTCCCAAAAATTAGCCACAAAACAAATATCTAAAGAACCATAAGAAAACGTTTTCAGATTGCACTAAGTGGCGAGTGATGGAGACAGAAATGAATATGGATCTCGTCAGAACCAGAAAAAGGCAGGGAGACAGGTGAACTTTCAAGTCTATCAAGAGAACTGGCAACTTAGATCTGTATGCGAAGTGAAAACAATTTAAATGAAGGTAAAATAAACAGCATTTGAGATGAAAAGAAACCATCAGGAGGACTCTCATTCAAAGAGACTGGCACCAAAAGTTGGTAACTGAAGTTTTCTAAGATGGTGGACAGTAAAACAAGGCTGACACTCAGATCGACACATGAAGGAAGTAAAACCACTGCAAGTGAACGTCGGGTGCACTAGCAAGTGCAAATGCATTCTTATTGCCTTTTTATTGTAAAATATGCTTGATATTTTAAAGTATGAGTCATAGCAGCTACAATACTGTGTTACAGAAGTTACAGTCTATACAGAAGCAAGCTGTGTGGGAACGAATGATACAAAGACAGGAATAGGGAAATAAAAGTGTTTTGTTGCTGAGTGTTTGTGTTTATGTGTGGGAGTGGACAACTGGTGCGAAACAGGTGAACTTTAGTCCAACCTACACATTGAAGATGCTAGACCAAGCTGGAAAAGTAAACTAATAAAGCTAATAAAGGAATTAAAAGAGAACACAATAAGAAGGGATATTATAAATCCCCATTTAATTCAGAGTCAGGAGAAGGAAGAAACAAAAAATGATCTGAAGGAAAAAAAGATAATTTTTGAATTTGTACCAACAGTATTAATAACTACATTAAATATAAATGCTTTAAACATCTAAAATTGTTGTGGGAGAATGATCTATATCCTGTCAATTATATTTTAGATAAACACTAATTGGCCAGAAATCAGGCAGGAAGTATAGGCAGGACAACCAGGCAGGAAGTAGAGGCGGGGAAATGAGAACAGAAGAATTCTGGGAAGAGGATGCAATCTGCAGTCGTGACCCAGCCTCAGAGGAAGCAAGATGTGACTACCTCTCCAAAAGGGGTACCAAGCCACGTGACTAACTCAGACAAGAATTATGGGCTAGTGTAAATTGTAAGAATTAGTTAATAAGAAGCCTGAGCTAACGAGCCAATCAGTTTATAACTAATGTAGACCTCTGTGTAATTTCTTTGGGGCTAAACAGCTGTGGGACCAGGTGGGACAGAAAACCTCAGTTAACACAAAATATAGATTGGATCAAGTAGAAAAGACCCCAAATGAGATTGTTTATAAGAAAACCATTTGTAAATATATTGACATATATTACACAATATTTTATTATATAGGTATTACATAATAATATAAATGTTAATAAGACCATAGGGAAAATTAGTATATTATCACAAGTTCAAGCTATATAATAAACCAACCAAGGTTACATAATGAGACCCGTCACAAAAATAAAACAAAGTAAAAGAAAATATGGAAAGTTGAATATAGGAAACACATTGTGAGTAAATTGAACCCCAGAAATTTAAATTTCAAACAATTTCTGGTATCATTCGTCATGTTATCACATAAAGACAAGGATAACATACAGATACAGTAGTTCACAAAATTCAATATACTTTTTTGAGTAAAATACACACAAAAGAAGAAATAGAAATTTTTCTTTAATTTGATGGATGTCATCAATGCACAAACACAACTGCCATTACACATAATAAATGAAGACTAGAGAATTGCTCTTAAGACTGAACCAGTCAAGATATCTACTATTAGCCTTTAGCAGTTTTACTCAAACTTGTGGTGAAGATTTTAGCCATTGCAATAAGGTAAGAAAAAGAAATAAAAGGCACATTGCTTTAAGGCAGTTTCTTATGAGTTAATCTTTGCAATCCTGTAAATATGATGATGACAGAAACAGATGATCTCAGGCAAACAGAGGAACTCTGGAAGGTGACAGTTCTGTTCAACTACTTCAATTTGCATTCTGATATTCTCCAGTGAGCAAACACCAGCTATGCCAAAATTTTACACTAACCTGTAGGGGTTCATTTTTATTTAACAGAGAAACAGACTTTCATGTAATAACTTAGACAGCAATATTTGAAAGAACAAAGTTGATCAAGTACTAGTTAATGGGGGCTGTGCAGTATGATATTTATATTAATCTGTGAGCAATATATGTACTATACTTAATAGTAGGTTGCTATTTTATAATAATGATTATTTGGTATTTAATTATAGCAATGAGATATTTTAATAATGACAATGTGATAAAATTTTATTAAAACTCGGTTAATAGAAAAATCTAACTTGTGTTATTGGAAAGGACACAGGATGACACTTCACCGTGCAAATTTATTTGGCTTTTTATTTTTCCAAAATTATATCACTTTGTGAGTCTGAGCCAGTATTTTGCCTTAATCATCTGCACGACACAGTTTTTCCTTTCCGGACATTGCCTCATTATTTATAAGCTAAGTTAACCTCAGTTACAAAACAGTGCAGAAAGGGCAGAAAGTACACGGTTCCTTTGTGAAATTCATGCTTTATTTCTTAATAGATTCAGTGCAAAATTTGGCATGGACTCCTACCTAAAACTCCAGTAAATTAATTGCATCTTGCTTAACAATGCCCAGTGATATAAAAATAAATAGTAGTGCCCCCATCTTAGCAGCAGACTTTGTGTTTTTCATGTAGTTTATGCTTGGCAGGAGATCATAGAAGCATGAGATGGTCGCACTCAACAGTGGGATCCAGTTCTCCAGCAAAGAGCTTTGTGGTGGACTTCCTGCTTATCCTCCCACCCTCCCTCCCTTCCTTCTTTCCTTTCTTCCCCTTTCCTCTTTACTTCCTTCTTATCTTCATTACCATCTCAACATAATCATGGAAATCATTGTCTGGAGTCACCTGTGATTCACAAATTAATTTTAATAATGATATTTGAAGTTGTCTCAGTTTATTTACTAGGGAAAAAGGAAGAAACAAAACATTTGGCACTTTCTTGGTAAAAATACATTTTAAATTAATTATTATTATTATTGTTAATTTGTGTTGTGTGTTTGTGTTTGAGTTTGGAGGTGACTATGTGCAGGTGAGAAGTGCAGGCACTTGTCAAGACTAGAAGAGGATCTGAGATTCTCTGGAGCTAGAGTTACAGGCGGTTGTAAGCCTCCTGATTTCGGTGCTGGGAACTGAACTCAGGTCCTCTGCAAGAGCATGTGTGCTCTAAGTCACTGAACCATCTCTCCTGCTCTATTTGGTGCTCTCTTTGATGGCCTGTAAGAAGCTCATTTTCCTATTTTTCACAAGCTTCTTTTCACTTAGAAGTGAAGTAGGTTTTTCAGTAAGTAAATGCTGGTAAATCAGGTATTACAGATAGTTGTAGTGATATTTCATTTGTATTTTAATAAATAAAGCAAGCCTAAAGTTCAGAGAGTAAAACAGCCACACTGGTCAGCCATACAGATCAGGCAGTGGTGACACACACCTTTAATCCCAGTAGCTACACGGTGCACACCTTTAATCCCAGCACAAGAGAGGACTATAAGACAGGAGGAAATAGCTCTCAGACATAGTCTCATTCTGAGATTCCTGAAGGCAGGATGGTCATTTTGGTCTGAGATAGAGATAAGAGTCAGTGGTTGGCTGCTTTGCTTTTCTGACCTTCATGTTGAATCCCAGTATCTGTCTCGGGGATTTTATTAATTGTGCTACAGATAGCTCTGCCTGTTCCATCCAGCAGGTCCCCAGGATCTCAGAAACTGAGATAAACCAGCAAATACTATCCCACAATCTGTTAGTAGAGGGAAAAGGTTTTCTAAGTAGGTTAAAGAAAGAAACTAAGTGCTAACTGCAAAGATGGAAGATATTTCGGGGATGCAGGAAATGGTTCTGAGCACCATGTGCTTGGGAGCTGTGAGAAGAGCAGGAGGAGCCTAACGCTGATGCTCATTGAGGTGATGGTCCAATAATGTGGGCTAGGACACACTGACCAAGATGGAGCTCTACTATAGCAAAGATCACCTTTATTAAGACACCTTTCTGACTTTAGGATTGGGTTTTAGTACTGCAACACGACAGTTAGTGAAACCGGTGAAAAGTAATTTACTTCACTTTATGGAAAAAAAATTAAAATTCATAAATCTACTCAGATGATTTGTAACAGCTTTTGTAGTAGTACTTCTGCATAAGTTACTTCTTCTGTATATAATTTTTGTTCTTAAGGCTTGGTATTGGATGTGAATAGCTTTCTTGCTCCTTGATCCTTGCCTGTGGAAAGTGGAGGGAGACACACACACACACACACACACACACAGAGAGAGAGAGAGAGAGAGAGAGAGAGAGAGAGAGAGAGTAAGATATTCTTTGAACTGAATAAATATTTTCCACCAATAAGGAGTTCTTTGTTATTTTCATCCTGCCCTGCAAGAAGGAACCGACTTTTTGGCCCTTTGAAGATCTATCCCTCAGCTGGTAACATCATACTATGTCAATTTATTATTTATTCAAGTGAACACCTAGTGGAAGCCTTCAAAAGGAGACCCTAACTTGGTGCACGCACTGCTTTGCTAGGGACTTACATGCACTGTTTTGTCCCACCTTCTCAGAGAGCCAGAATCCACTCACCAACAATAGAGGTCTATCAGCAGAAGGAGAAAAGCTCTGGGGAATAAAATACTTTGCCCCAGATCATTTTTCGGAAACAGTTCAGCCCAGCCTCCACTGACGAGTATTGAGAGCACAGAGCAGGCTCACCAAGGCACACGTGCCATTCTTCCAGGCCTGCTTGCCTGATGGCTTGCTTCTGTAACATTGAGGGTTTGTTCTAAGTCATCCGTTGCCTTGCATGTGTGACTAGTTACAAAGGTCTCCGAATTCTTGCTTTCTCAAAGATGATCATTCTTTCATCTGTTTCTGTTAAAAGTACTAAAAATGCTCATGACATTTTTAAAATAAAATTATTAGTTACTTACTTATCTTACACCCTGACTGCAGTTTCCCCTCCCTCCTCTCCTCTGATCCCCTTCTCCCACCTACCCTACAATACCCCCACCCCCACCCCCAATACACTCTTCCTCTGTTCCTGTTAAGACAGGAGCAGGCCTCCCATGGGTGGCTGTTCACAACATGTTTAATTTGCTTTGCATAGAGCCTTGGAATAAATGCCAGCCTGACTCCTGTCAAAGCACTCCCAAGAGATCCTGGCCCAAACTAATGGCTCTTATGAGATCTTTGCAAGTCCTTTGGGTGCAGATTCAAGGCATGAATAATTTTGGATTTGTTGCGTAGAAGAAAGGAAACTTCTAAAGTGAGGGCTGAGAATTGAATCTCCTGCAAGCTAAATCCTTGAGGCTACCTGCTCTCCTGGGATACATGATAAACGCTTGATATATGTGCATTAAGTCAACCCAGAAACTTAATATTTTAAAGATACCTGATCAAATATCATAGTCCCAGAATAACTGGGATTCTCTCAAATTCTTTTCCTTCTAGCTCTTGTAAGGGTGATCTTAATGTTGGGGCCAACTGGAAAATGACAGCTCCCTTTCCAAGAGACCACTGTAGCTGTGGAATGAAGCCAGTGGTTCAATCTCCCAAATGGAAGTCTACCTGATTAGCGCCACTTGGCCTTCAGAGTCCTCAATCCAGTCTGATGGCTTATGATAGACTGCAGTCAGAAGCTCAGGATTTCCAAAGGTTAAAAGCATTGACGATATTTAATTAAAACAATGCTTTAAAAGTTGAACAGTGCCAAACACAAGCTTTTACAACGGTGCAAGGGCACTAACTTATGAATTGAGCTGAGGAGGCTCTTTGCATCTCCAATAACCTTCTGCCAAATGCCCACTGGGGAGCAATCAGAAACTCACAAGTTTGATTAGCCAGTTAATACAAAGAGAAATGAAAAGATTTCCAATGGTTACCAAATCACACTTGTTCCTAAGAAAGGTTCATTATTATATGGCAATCAAACTATACCTTAGATTTTGGAAAACCTTCCCTACTGGCTATCTTATTTGACTCATTTTAATTGGCTTAAATCATACTTATTAAAGTAAAGCTGAAAAAATCATATTTCTGAGGTGTAAAGATAAATTTTAAGCAGCATATCAGCTAAATGGTCTAATGCTTTTCTGCAGTTAAATTCTATGTGGATTTATAGTTTCCATAAAACAGAACATAGAATGTCCCAACTTAACGTTAATTTATTGTAAGCATATTTATAGGCTTTAAAAGGACTTTTACAGCTTAATTTTCTAAAAAGGAAAACACTTGGTACCAGAGAGATAGCTCGCCAGTTAAGAGCACTGGCTGCTCTTCTAAAAGACCTGTATTTGAGCTCCAGCACCCACATGATGGCCCCTGGAATCCAGTTTCAGAGAAACTGATGTTCTCCTCTGGCTTTGGTTGGCACCAGGCATGCGTGCACAGACACTCACATAAGGCAACACAGGTATGCATATAAAAATTAAAGTAAAAAAAAGCCACTTCCGGTGATATGAAAGCTGAGAATTCAACGGCTTAGGCAGAGTTCTCATGGACTTGTTCTTGATGACTGCCTTTTTTGTTGTCAGTCATTCAAGGACCTATTTTCCTTCCATCTTGTGGCTCTTCTCTCCAGGTTCTGGGGGCCGATGGAAACAAGAACAGTGGATGTCCATCTCCTTGACACATTTGGTGTGATGGTGACTCCAGGATTTGCATTCAACGCTCATCCTCCTCACCGTCAGGAATCATTCACATGTAGAAGAGAAGCTTCTACATGAATAGGCAAACAGCCCATCTATGCCTCATTTTATTCGTGCATTAACTTAGAATATCTTCAACTCTTGAAATGCTTTATTTTGTATATAGTAAGATATCTGAATATGTATCTGTGTGTATGCATGGAAGAATGTGTTGTACATGTGTGTATTATGTGTGTGGTGTATATATACATACATGCTTGTGTGCAGGTATAGGCATGCAAGCACACAAAAGCCAGAAGAGAATTTTGGATGCTCACCATCTTGCTTCCTTCAGACAAGGTCTTTTAGTGGCCTGAAATGAGGCTGACAGCTGGCATACTCCAACAATCTGACCTGCACTCCTAATAGCTGGGGTTACAGGTACAAATGTGGTGATGCCTAGATTTTTACATCGGAAAGGAGATTCGATCTCAGGACCTCAAGCCCCTGTAGCAAGCATTTCAACCCCAATATCTGAATTCCTTCATACATAGAATCAAGTAGCTTGATTTTATGATTGCCAATAGGTGATATTAGCGTGTACAACAGTGAGGCTTAAAGACAGATACATTTGTGCGCACGGTGAGAGGTAGGGAAAATGAGAACACTTAGCACAAAGAGAAGTCTATTGCACAAAAGGCAGAGAGTAGTTCTGCCAAGCTTCTGACCTCCCCTTTGAGGTGGTTGTGTGTCATTTTGCTCTTCCCAAGGGGCAGGGACGGAATCTCTAGTACTCTCAGGCAATGATCAATGTCTTAGATCAGCATGATGTACAATGCAATTGTAGCTCCACCTGCTTGGAGGCTGAAGCAGGAGAATCCTTTAAGTCAAGGAAATTTAAGGCCAGCCTGGGAAAATTCTAAAAAATGTCCCCAAACCCTAGGTTACATAAACAAGACTATATAATCTATATTTTTATGCCATTTGCTATAGAGGTCAGTTAGTACAAGAAGGCAACTGCTCTAGTCATACAGAGTACTTCTGTCCTGAGTCAGTCTAAAAGGGGAACCAATCGTATTTACTGAATATCAACACCTTTTTAATTATTAACACATCTTAAGATAGAAAATGATAATCACTTTATAGCTTGCAAACAAAAACTGAGGACAATATTAAACCCATGATTTGGCTTCAAATCCAAGTTTTCTTAACACTGAGTTCTGCTTAGCTTCTACTCCCTCCCTCTCCTTCCTACAAAGCTCCTTCATGACCACAGCTGGCAAACAAACAGGGCTCCAAGGCTGGTGTCTGGGAGTTGAGTTCTGTCATATGAAGGCTCTTTGATATTAGCCTTAAGACTGCCATGTTCATGTTTTAGGAGATGTTCAAATATAAATGGGATGGAATTGAACTCTTAACCTCACCCAATACTTGCTCATGTTTTTGCAATGCCGCATGGCCATATTCTAAGAAAATTACCATAGATCATCTACAGAGGCTGGGGTGGGGTGGGAGGGCAAACTCAAAATCATGCTCCAATGTGGTGAAAACCTCACCCTGGATCCAGTTTTGTAGGTTTAGACTTGTGTAGTGAGTGATGAAGTGAGCAGGCCTACTTTTCGTCCCTCCCGGCTCCCGCACGGCTAGCTTAGCCCCAGAATAATTACATGGAAACTGTATTCTTTTAAACACTGCCTGGCCCATTAGCTGTAGCCTCTGATTGGCTAACTCTTACATATTTATTCAACCCATTTTCTATCTGTATCTCCATCACGAGGTCGTGGTTTACCGGGAAAGATTCAGCATGTCTGACCTGGCTGCTTCGTGGCAGGCAGTTCTCTCTGACCCTGCTTTCTTCCTCCCAGAATTCACTTCTGTCTACCCCGCCTACCTATGCTCTGACCTATTAGGCCAAGCAGTTTTCTTTGCTAATTAACCAATGAAAGCAACAGATAGGTAGAAGACCCTCCTACAACAGACTTGTGTCTCTGTTCCAATGCGTGCTGACTTTCAGGGGTCTGTGCACATGCTGTGACTGCAAAGGAAATGAATCAAAAGAGGCAAGGAGGAAATCTGGTTCAGCATGGCTTAGTTAGCCAGGCTGGTTCAAACTTCTGAAGTTGATTTTTTTCACATATTTAAACATAGTACAACTTTGAAAAATGGTTTTCTTCTGACGATTGTCACAATGAAGCTTAGGGCATGGCTACACTGAAACTCCTTTGCAAAGTACCTGTGACCTCTTCCACAAGAATGGGTTCTACCAAGCAAGAAGCAATACCCAGGAAAAAGGGGATTTGGGTGAGGCCTAGATCCACAAAATAGCAAAGATTATTGGGTTATTAATAAATCCATTCCCAGCCTTATCTATGGAAAATAGGTATGTACATCTCTTCTATTGAAGAACAAAGCCCGCATGTGTTAGCAATTCTGGTTTCCCTATTGCAATCTGTAAGCATGTGGACCTTGTTCAATTACTGACAGGCGCCTAAGTGTTTGCAGCTCTGCTATTGGAATACGGGTCCTTACATAGTCCAATAAAGCCCAGGGATCAATGCTGAGTTCCTTTAGCTTTTCATTGCCTAGGCTTTAGTTTTTCATTTTTTATATGATAAAACTTTTATCATATATTTGTGTATGGCTAGAGGAACTGAATAGGAGCCATAGCATCCAGAGGGGAGGCTTGTAATTTGACTTTGTTGTGGATGCTTTGTGATCTTTGGTTTTGGTAAGTGGTGGCTAAGGTGAATATATCTTGCATACCAGATTTTTTGTTTGTTTTTGTATTGGTAGGTCTTTACTGCCAGTTACTTGTGTGACATCTACTCTCAACTCAGTGGTGATGAACAAACACGGTGGTATTTGTTGTACAATATTCTTCCTAATGCTTATTTTATAGGACCTAGGATCTTTAGTATTTGGAAATAAACTGTGGTGATAAGCATTTATGATTTACATTTTTTTATTCAAAAATGCCATTGGACTTCTTGTTCATTAGTCTTGTATATTCAGGGAAAGAATTCTTTGCAGAGAGGTGAGAGATCTTTATATTATCCATTATCTTTTAGTGACCAGAAACACAGAAATTTAACATTTTATTAACTGTCAAAATTGAAGGCATATGGAGATCCAAATCCTACAAACTTCAGCTCAGTGTTGGTGACCTGAGCTAACTGTGACTTTGTCCTTTTCCAAACCACCCAAGACTCATCAACACCCAAGAGCAGGCTTCCATGTTCTTTGGAAGACGGACTTTGATTTTATAACCTGAGGAGGAGGAACAAGCTAGATTAGAGCAAATACTGACACATTTGTCCTTTACTGGGTCTACTTTTAAGGCTTTTTTTGCTAGAGTGAGATGTTCCCAGAATCAGAAAACGTTTAGTAAGTGGAGTAGCAATGCTTAAATCTGTGTCCTTTTTGTTACTCAGTGAAGACTCATAATATCAGTTTTCCTCTGCCTTACAGATGTGATGTAAACACAGCTAGTTGTTACTGGATGCGCTGAGGTGCAGAACCGGAGAAAGCCACAAAGTCATCCAAATGAGTTTGCTATCTCCAGGAGGAGCTGCAGATGGAACCAACCAGACACTTTATACAAGAGATTCTTAGACTGATACACATGTGAAGCTGTCAAGTGGCTCCCTACAAATCTTCACTGCCTGTTTATTCTTCAAGTTGCTGCCAGCATATCTAGACTTTTAAATAATTTTTATTTTATTACGGAGCTAGAGAGGCGACTCTGATGGTTACGAACACCGAATGCCCTTCCAGGGGATCTGAGTTCAATTTTCAGCACCTACATGGAGGCTCACAATTATCTGTAACCCTCTTCTGATCACTGTAGGCACCAGGCATGCATATAGTCCTCTGACATACATGCAGGCAAAATCTGATATATATATATATATATATATATATACAATAAATAAACAAAAAGCCGTGTTATCACTATTTTAATTTTGTGTAGGTGAGTATATCTTTGTGTGTGTATGTGCATGTGAGTACAGGTGCCTGCAAAGGACAGATATTTTGGATCTCCCTGGAATGGAGTTACAGGCAGTTATGAACCTCCTGATATGGATGGATACTAGGAACTGAATTCAGGTCCTCTGAAAGAGCCGGAAGAGATCTTAATCATTGAGCTGTCTTTCTAGACCTATAGCAAGTACTTTTGCTTGGGGGTTTACAGCTAGGAAAATTTATGGATATTCGTTGCTCTTGCTTGTGATAGCAGTTCTGTTTCCACAGGACTCTGTCCAACTGGCTTTCTTGCTCTTCTGTGCATGCCCCATGGACTATTTCTGTTATGATGTTATGGGTGCCAACAAGGATATGGAGAGGCTGGTTTGTGGATGTTACTCTACATTTTGGGGCCTCTCCTGCCCTGTATGTTTCCTTCTTGTACTTCCAGAAATTGGGAAGACATTCTCATAGGTTTCTAGAATTCAAGTAATAAACCCCAAACCCCCAATTTATCAGTGAGATTTCTTATATATTAACTTTATCTCTACTGACTATAACTTGATCAGTATATGTATCGCTTTGTTCTGTAAGAAAATGCTGCATATGAATCTTAGAGGCTAATGACTAAGCTGAGGGTGGGTGGCAGTGATGATCTTATTCTAAAAGTATTTTGTTGTTGTTGTTTTAAGACTCTGATTTGGGAGGAATCACAGACTTGTTTTAAAAAAATGAAGTTGTGGTAGTCCATAAATAAGTGTTTGAAAAGAGAGAAGACAGAAGTTTTTGGAAAATGTAAAATTAACTTAAAATCTATAGCTGGTCCATCTCGATATATCTGTTGACAGCTATAGGTTAATGTTACTCCTATCCTTGGGCATAGAAGCTTTTGTTTTCTTTTTTTACAATGGTCAGCAGTTACTTCATAGACTCATAACAGATCAGAGCTGACATGGAAGTTTTAGAGCCACCACCACAAAGCTCAGGAAACCTTGTAGAGAATGGGGCGGGGAGACGATAAAGTCAGATGAGGAGGGATGTGGGAAATGCCATCTTCTGTATAGCCCATGGCTATTGCACTCATAAGTGCAGATATAGTACGGGTTTCCTGCCGGCGGAAGGTCTATACAAAATCAAGCCAGCCAAAATTCTATCTTAGAGAGTGGAGATGCTCACACCCAAATGAGGAGCTATTGGTGCTGATGGCTGCTGGGGAAGAAGAGTCATAGGTTGCCCATGTTCCAGTGAATGGACTTACATTCATGCAGTCAGCAGTAATAACATTTCATGAATTATTAGAAATAAAAAATAAATAAAAATGAAGGTAGATGTGTGTGGAGGATTCTGGGGGAAATTAGTAGTGAGAAGTGGAGGTGGGCATGAACTAATTTAATATATAAATGTATGTATAATGTATGTATATTTCTCAAAGAGTAAATGAAAACTATTCAATGAAGTTTATATGTAAATGCAGTGCTCAGTTAAGAAAAAAATCATCCCATATGAGATAATTTTTTTAAAATGGTAATAAAAGTAAATTTCTAAAATGCCACTTTTCTTGGTAAATACATTTCAGGACACCTTTCAACTAATAAGTCAATTACATATATTCAGAAGATGTCTACCATAAGTGTGGCCAGTGCTTTTCTCCATACCAGGGAGAACACAAAATAAATAGTTCATTGTGCCTGTGAGAACCTTCCATTTCAATGGAGGAAGCCCAACATTGTGCTGTTGGCCATAAGAAAACAAACACTGGGGAGTACTTTAGTCTGGGGTTCTAGAGAACCCTGAGGTCCTCAATCCCTTTAGTTAGTATAGTATTCCACACCTAGAAGTAGAGTACTTGCTAGGTATTCACAAATCCCTGGCTTTGATCCACAATACCACATAAACTGGGCAGTTGCATTCTTTCTGCACTCAGGAGTTGAAGTCAGGAGGATCAGGAATTCAAGGTCATCCTTGGCTCCACAGGGAGTTCAAGGCCAACCAACACAGGCTGTGTGAGACCTGTCTCAAGACAGGAAAGAAATAAGAAAGAAAAAAAGAAATCCCACAAGGACTCCTCTCGCTGTAACTTGTCCATGGCATCTGAGACAGGGATTCTCATCACCGTGGGCCTGAGCAGTGTGTTCCTTCACCCCTACTTTGATATGTAAGATCACAAAAGCCAAGATGAATGAAGAACTAAGGATCTCTATCACAGTTGTGCAAATATTTGAGGCGGGATGTTTTTATAAAATCTTCCACTTCCAAAGTATATTTACTTAGTGTTCATTTAAATACTAGAGGGGAAAGAGCAGGAGGGAGACTTATGAAAACAGAGAGAAGACCTTCAAAGGCTTCCCCAGGGAAGGCTTCTGTTCTCTTTCAAATTATGGTCAGATGGAATTTACTTTAACATAAGTTAAAGGACAATTTCTGATTTGTCATTTCCATAAATCCGATTGTGTAATTAAACTAAATTCCCTCTGCATATTAAAGTGAAGTTCAGCTAAGAAAGAGGCACCAGCTGGCACATGTATCTGCTGAAGGCATTTTTATGAATATCATTCCAAGCTTTCATCTGAAACCCCCCTCACTTCCCACCTGACCCATGAAGAGAAAAAATGCATAGAGGAAACGAAGCAGCTTGATTTATTTTCGATCTATCCCAAACTCAAGTAAGGTATATGTATTTCTGCTTCTTTTTCTTTTACATCCATTCATTCATTTATCTATCTATCTATCTATCTATCTATCTATCTATCTATCTATCTATCTATGTATCTATCTATCTATCATTCATGCATCTATTTATGTATATATCATCTCTCTGTCTTCTATCTATCTATCTATCTATCTATCTGTCTGTCTGTCTGTCTGTCTGTCTGTCTGTCTGTCTATCTATCTATCTATCTATCTATCTATCTATGTATCTATCTATCTATCATTCATGCATCTATTTATGTATATATCATCTCTCTGTCTTCTATCTATCTATCTATCTGTCTGTCTGTCTGTCTGTCTGTCTGTCTATCTATCTATCTATCTATCAATCATCTATCTATCTATCATCTATCCTTCTACATGTAGGGGTCATGGAACAAACTAGGGGGAATTGATTCTCTCCTTCCATCATGTGGGGCCTGAGGACTGAACTCAGTTTGGTTTTAGGCTTAGTGACAAGTGTCTCTACCCACTGAATTATCTTTGTGACCCAACTAGGTATTTCTGAATGATCTTAACACCGCGAGGCCTCCACATAGGATGCTCAGGGGTTGGGTCCTCCTTCATTTCTCTTACACATGCACCTTGCTCTACTCCCTTAGTCTCACAGATCTTTTGTGTGTGTTTACTTCACAAACAGAATCTTGAGAACTCTTTAGCCTTTCACTGTCGTAAGTGAATGCAGGGCATTGTTTTCTGTCCCTAAGAACATTAGGAACTTTGGCAGCTCATGGCTCTGGCTCTGGTCAGGATGGAAACAATTATCTGACACGGGGTGACCAAGGTGGGTAGAGGAAATGACCAGAACATTTTAACGAGAGACTGAGGACTGTATAGATTTCCTGGGCCTCCTATATTCACTAATAAAGCATCAGATGCTTTATTCACCGGTGTGGCTTCTAAACCTTCGCGTCTATTTGCAGCAGCATTTATGTACGTATTACTGATATCACTCTTGGTCTCCTTAAATGGACAGATTCTTAAAAAAAAATTCATTTACTACCCTTGTGTAGTGGTATGCACGTGGAGTTCATTGGCTAACTCTGTGAAGTTGGTTCTCCCCTTCCACCTTTACGTGAGTTACGGGGCTTGAACTCAGGTCCTCAGGCTTGTGCTACAAGCTCACTAACCCACTGAGCCATCTCCCCGGCCCAGAAAAGTTCTTTCACACATGCTCTGAGACTCTGAATTTCCTATACATGCTAAGGATTACGTTAAGATTCTTTTTCTATACACACCTAAGGGCCTTTGTAACCATGATTTTTCTTTAGGCAAAATGTGAAACAGGCTGGCGTTTTGCTCTAAGATATGAAGGTGCAGGACATATCCCAACAGTGGAGACAGCTGCCATCTGATTTTTCAGATCCACAGTTAACTCATTAAGAGCAACAACTTATTCTTGTGTGAAACACTTAACTTCTTAAACCATCTGCCCAGGGGTTGCAAAGCTAAAGCAATGATCTTCCAAATTTACTCCACCCTCCCATTCCTGGAAAGGCCATGCCATTTAATTTCATAAATGGGGAGGTCTTGGCTTATTGCCAGGTGCCAACTTTCAGTGCACATTTATATAGCTCTATTTGCATATCCTTCTGAGGATCAGGGCTGGATGGAAGGGTTTATGGTCTCTTTGCTGGTAAAACAAATAAAGCGGCCATAAAAAGTACATCTGCCAGTGCTGGTGGTGACAGGACTATATCTTCCAATTTTCAAAATCAGAGAAGTACAGCGGAGATCAGAAATGCCTCAGACAGCATCCTGGCATCTAGATCAATCCTGGCATCTTTCTTTTCAGTATATGCTGACTTTCCTATTTGAATTCTGGTTTTTTTTTTGAGTTGTGAACAAGGTATTATTATTATTTTTGGTAGAATTAGGAAATTAACTTAATTTGTTCTCAGAGGAAGCCCTGTCCTATGTTTTGGAATTATATGCAGAATAGTCTTTGGAATATTGCAGAATTCATTCTTGTTTTTTTAAAAAAACCCTGGTGTTATTGAGTGATTATTTTCATAATCCTAATTACTTTAGGGAGAAAATTTAGAATTGATTATGCTAAAATCTTAATAGATAGGAGAAATAAAATGTTTATTTATTTGCTTTTTTTGACACTGTTTTGTGGGTAATGGACTATTCCTGGGACACGAGTTCCCTGAATTACAATACTAGTATGTTTCCTACAATTCCCTGCTATTCTCTGTGCCCTACTGAACCACTTCCTTTCCCTTTATCGTTTCAGCTTCCTGTTTTATACTCACCTCACACTTCCTGCTCCTTTTAGCTCTAACTGGCTCCACTAAAAGTGTATGTTATTATTCTGAATGTACAGACAATTTCTTCTCACCCATTCCAGACCCTGAGTTACCATTTTCTATGGGTAGCCAGTGAAATCTTTCCCATGACCTCCCAAAGCTTGATGCTTATCATGTCAATGTTCTTTTCAATGTGTTTGTGTGCATATGTGTATGTGTATATGCATTCATGACTGCATGCCTATTATCCATCCATCCATCCATCCATCCATCCATCCATCCATCCATCCATCCATCCATCCATCCATCCATCTATCTATCTATCTATCTATCTATCTATCTATCTATCTATCTATCTATTATTCTATCTATCTATCTATCTATCTATCTATCTATCTATCTATCTATCTATCTATCCTATTATCTATCTATCTATCTATCTATCTATCTATCTATCTATCTATCCATCCTATTATCTATCTATCTATCTATCTATCTATCTATCTATCTATCTATCATCTCTATGTCTAGTCGATCAATTATCATCATGAGTCTATTTCCATTATCTTATCTTCTCTACTAGTTTAAACTACTTTCTGCCTGATTAATCCTTGCTTTCCTTTACTGCATACAAGCAACGCTTCTTTTAGTAGCTGTTCATTAAATATTTATTGAACAATCAATGACTAAAAATCCCCTAGGAGAGTACTGCATAAAAGATGCCTTTAATATTTCTGCAATGCTTATGGATTCATTACTTGGATCTTTGTAACCACTTTAGACCTTTTCTAAAACCACCCTCATTATGTCAAACAGGTTCGTCCTGGGTTAGTCTAAAGAGAGACATCAGAAACCAGAGCACTCTGCCCACAGTCTCTCCATTTTTTACATTATATTTTCTTACTCTATCCAGTTGAGGTATAGCCAAAAGTAGATCATCTGGCTGTGTGTTTTTAAAGTCTCACCTTTATTTTTCTTTCCAATCAGAATAAGGTTACTTTCCTCCTGAATTATGTTATTTTTTTTTTTAAAAAAAAAACTTGTGGCATCATTGCAGAAATGTCTTGAAACTTAGTGACAAGACCACTATTGTTTATGACAGCTGCTTTTTCTCTTTCCCCAGAACTTATTGTTGCTAACATGATCTACTCTATGTGCCTCCCCACTTATAATTTCTTAGATAAGAAAATTAGAGACTAAGTGTGACAGTCAGTTCCAAAAGTGACATTGGTTTCAGAGTGTAGGAAAAAGTCATGACATGCCAGGAGGTTACTTTTCTTATACTTTTATCTTTGAAAATCTCTCGAGTTATCTCAAAGGAAGTGTTGGTTTTAGTCTGTACACCATCAAAAGAAATTAGCATTATAATTTTTAAGATTCCCTGTATTTATTTCAAAGCTGGTTCATCTAGGCATTTCGTTCTTGTTAAAGATCTAGAGGCTTGTCTAGGGATTGCTGGAGTAATCCAGCATACATACTCTATGCTGGTCTTTGAGAGGAGAATGCCAGTAGAGGAACAAGATTCAGTCTAGGACAACATGGCCCCAAGTGTTGTAGGCAAGGCAGAAGGGGTCAGCTAGGGAAGAGAGAGCATTGGACCACTGGAGAAGCATGAGCCAGGATCTCAGATCCATCTACCTTCCCAAACTGACAAGTCCCTGCTGTTACAGTAAGGCCTCACTCTGTCCCAACTGAACAACCAGGCTAGTGAAATACGAGATTAGTTTTGTGAGACTGCTGTAAAATTTCCAAACAGGCCTAGAGCTAACTGTTAACACAGAAGACATTTTTGGACAGTTGGTAGGGTAAAAGTCTAGAAAGGTTGCAGTTGGATAGTCTGGGCTCCTGGAGAAAATGTTCCTAGAGTATTCTGAGTGGGGAGATCTTGTTGAGAGTGTATGACCTGCTTTAGCTCTCTCTAGACAATGAAACCCACACTCCCAAAGAAACAAACTGTAGAGTACATGAGCTTTTCCTTTCTACCAAGCAGGCTGATGACAAGTGCCCTGAAATATTACAATCATGTGTCCTTTCACGCAAGCCTTTATTGATCCATTGCTCTGAGTCTTTTCTCCCTTTACCGTATCTGGCCCCAGACTATTGACTGGCGTTGCCTGCATTTAGGGCCATTCTTCCTGAAGTGTTTCTAGAAATGTTCTCATGCACATACCTGCAAGTATGTTTTCTAAATCTCCCAGTCTTGCCAAATTGACAATAATTACCATCACACTTGGTTCTCTGGTTGTACTACAGGGGGTTACTATTTCTTTATTTGTTGTATGAAAAGATCTCATGGAGTATAGGGATTCAAAAAATAAAAAAAAAACCCTTTGATTCTTTCCGCTATTTTTCTTATAACTCAGCCCTCTCAGAAAACATGCAACCATGCTAGTATGACATATTTTGTCAACTATTAACTGTTAGAAAACGTGATTGCTTTTAATCACCTTCCTTTTGTTGTCTATAAAATTATTTCTTTTTTCATAAGTTTATTGATGAAATGTGACAGCATAACAATGTTTTTATTGATATTATTGAGCTATACCTTTTTCTCTGCTTCCCTTCCTTTCTCTCCCCTCCCCTTCAAATTTCTCTCATGGTCCCCATGCTCCCAATTTACTCAGGAGATCTTAACTTTTTCTACATCCCATGTAGTTTAAATCCATGTATGTCTCTTTTGGGGTCCTTATTGGACAACATAACAACTTTTAAAATTATTGTGAAACATTCACTGAAAGCATGGGCATTTCTCTAGTTCTGTGCTACTAGTAATATATATGTATATGCATACATGTATCTACATGTGTACATATATATAACTATACACACATGCGTGTGTGCGCACATACACATACACACACACACACACTCATATATATGTTTTCATTCTCTGGGGGTTGAGCCCAGGGATTTATATATACTTAGAAAATGCTCTACTATGGTGGGAGATCCACATCACTTACTATTTCTTGAGAAAATACACTATACAAAATTTACTTTAATTTTAACTCAAGATTAAATGTAAGAGTCTGATAGTTGGGGAGGGGAACCATGATCAGAATATACTATATGAAAAAAATATATTTTCTATAAAAATAAAATAAATAATATTAAGATGTCATTATAATTATTCAAAGTAATTACTTTTTAAAAAAACATTTAATTGTAAGTATTCTTTCAGGGAACCAGGCTAATGATTTTTTATTTAGGATTTTAAAAGATTAACTGGTTAGATTTCTGAATTGCTGCAATTTCTTTTTAAAGAATGACTGATTCTTTAAAAAGTGTGAAAAACTGGACATATTTAAGGGGTTCCACTTGATATATTTGAGGCTAGATGGAGAGTCCCGTTAACCAGCATTGCAAGCTGTAATCCCTTCCTGGAGCTCTGCTCCTGTTCTGACTATTGTATGTGACGGAAGAGCATTTCTGGGGGGGGGTCTTAACACTTCCAGATATTTTCAAGCACACAAGGCAGAGTGGTGTGAACTACAGCCACTGTGTTGGTCTCCAACTCTCCAGGGTTTACTCATCTAATATTTTCCTTGGATTGACAATCTTCTTCCACTTCTGTTCGAAGAATCTCAGTCTGCTGCTAAGTGCTGAACCATTTCAGATTAGCCCATAAATGGTATCGTGTAGTATATGTTCATCTGTGCTCTGGCTTATTCCCTTAGTATGCTGTCTGTTGGGGTCCTTGCTGTTACCGTTCACGCCAGACGTCCCCCTCTTTTAAAGGCTGCACGAATATATCACCTTTCTTTATTCCTTTATACTTAGGTGGCCATATAAGTTGCTCCTGTATGTGATGTTTCAGTATATCATGTCCAACTAAAACACTTCTGTACAGCAAAGAAAATAATAGACAAAAGGAAAAAGCAACTGTAACATATGATATGGTATTTTGAGATTCTTTATCTGATAAATGTTTACTATTTAAAGTATATATGGAACTTCTACAGTTAAATAGCAAAGCAAGCAGATAAACAAATAATCAACCATAAGTGCTCAACTGTTGGAGGAGAGTCACTTGTTTGTCCCGGCTGCCCGGCTAGCTTAGACCTGAAATAACCACACAGAAACTGTATTAATTAAAACACTGCTTGGCCCGTTAGCCCTAGCTTCTTATTGGCTAACTCTTACATCTTAATTTAACCCATTTCTCTTAATCTGTATATCACCAGAGGTCGTGGCCTACCAGCAAAGTTCCAGCATGTCTGACTCTGGCGGTTCCATAGCTTCTCCTTACTCTGTCCTTCTTTGTCCCAACTTTCAGTCCAGTCCTCTCCGCCTACTTAAGTTCTGCCCTATCAACAGGCCAAGGCAGTTTCTTTATTCATTAATGGTAATCACGGCACACAGAGGGGACTCCCACATCACTCAACTAAATAAAACCAAATAAATCCCAAACTCGAACCAAAAAAAAAAAAATCTTTAAAATAGGCAAAGGACCTGAATAGACATTTTTTTTCCAATGGAGTCAATGAAATGGCCAGCAGGGATGCGGGAGGGCAGTCCATGCACATCACTAGTCCTAGGGAAAAATACAGATCCAAGTCACAATGACTTCTAGCCTAACATCTCTTATCATAGACAGAAGCCAAACAAGAGGAACATAGATGGGCATGGAGAGAAAAGAGAAGCTCGTCTGTTTGGGGGAGATGGTTTTAAATTGGGGAGCCCTTGTGGAATGCAGGATGGAGTTGCCTCAGTGTAAATTTGGTGAACAATTTCATGAGTCAGCAGATTTCCATCTGGGAGCACCGCCAAATGAATTGAAAGGACAATTTCAAAACAATTGATCAGTTTCACCTTTGTTATAAATAAGGAATGCAGATTAGAGTCATCGGCTGTTCTCAAATTAATGAATTGATTGAGGGATTTAGCAGAGGACCTTTTCATGCCAGGGTAGTGCTCTATGGTGGAGCTCTGTCCCCTGCCTATGTTTAAGGTTTCGACTCAAAATTTGATTGAAGTTGTAATAGAAAGATTTTCTTTCTATTCCTTCTATTTTCTCATGTATTTTGAACACATTCTGATTTGTTCCCCTCCCTGAACCGCTTGGTGTGTGGGTCTCCGTAACTGATATGCACCCTCATTTTCGATTATGCACATCATCGGAACTATGACTGTACTGGTGCACTGTGCTCTCCTGCATTGTGTTCTTCGGCAGATGTTACTGCTTCATCTCTGCTCCCGTCTCCTGTCCAGTTGCTTTATGGGCCTTTCCTTTGCAGCCACAGCTTTCTTTGCCACCTTATCCTAGGTGTCTCAAGTACAGACGCATGTATTTATAATCCAACCTGAGAGACCTTGTCTCTTAAGTGGATAACGGAAGTTAATATATTTATTTATGTTCATACATATTAAATATATTTGTTAAGTATATGTATTTATATGCCATCTATTTAGCTTTATTTGTCAACATTTTAAGTATGTCTCCCCATTCTTTCATGAAAACCACGTTCTTATAGCACATTCCCTTTACTGATTTAGAAGGTATGTATCCACTTTTCATGGATCTGCTCCTCTGACATGAGTGGCATCTAAGTTCTCCCTTTTGTAGCATGAAAATAAAGACATAATTTAACGTCTTTTGCAGTTTTTCTGCTCCCATTATAGTATAAAACAGTGTTCTATGCCATTTATAATGATTTGTCTCTGTTCTCACAGTAGGACTGTGTTCTAGAGACTATTTTTTTTTTTGCAAAGAACTTCAGGTAGTGTATTTTCTAACATCTTGAATTTCTGAGAATGTACCTTTCATATTCGATCAATAATTTTGAACAGTATAACTTTAGATGGTAACTTTTGCCCTACAATACTCTGTCCACTTCGAAGTATTTGTGTAAATAAACTGATGTTTAAGGGCATCAGAGGACTAGAGCAATGGTGCTGACCACCAATGTCCTGTGGATTTTAAGTTTTCTTTGTTTCTTTGTCTTGTGTTGTAGGATTCTCCTTGTCTTGAGATAGTACCAATAGCACAAAGCAGATAATGTTTGAATGTCCCTTTTTCTTCTTTAAGACTAATTTATTTTCTAGTCTTTTGTATTTATGATGCAGTTTTCTTATTCTTGTCTCCTGTGGTCTTGATTTGTTCATTTGCCTTTGTCTGTGCAGAGTTTTCCTCCAGCTTGATCCTTGCCTACACTCATTCTGCCTATTCCTATGGCTATAAACTTTCTTGTTCTTTTTTGGGGGATGCTACAGTCCTGTGTGGCAAGATTCTGCTGCCTGGAGTAAAGGGGAGTGTAGTAGGAGCCAGAAGTGTGCGTAAGTGGTTTTTTTTTTTTTCTGTCATGAAACTGCTGAGGTAAGAACCAGCCTTCTGCAATTCGGTATTAGTTTATCCTGCATTACAGTTAAGTTTGGTCACACCAAATTAAATTAGACTCTGAGTTTAAAGGGGGATGGGCGTCCATGTTTCTTAAGGGTCCCAGGTAGTTCTACCATGTCTCAGGGCTTGGCAATCACTGTCAATATAGTGAACTATGATTGAACTTTGACAAGGTTCTTGCACCAGAAACCTTATCACTTGTTGACTTTCTCTTACATCTCCTGGAATGCGGGTGCTCATGTGTAACTGTCCAGCAGAGATGAAATGGATGAGATACAGTGTGCTCCCCTCCCATCATAACCTCTCCTTTCCTTAGCCTTCTTGTTCTTTAACTACTCCACGAACGTCAAGGGCTGTGTGCAAAGGCGTTTTCTGTTTTCTGTCTTTCCCACGATGCACTGTCCCTCTTTATTCTCTGTCACTCTGATAAAATATGTTGACAAAGGCAACGTAGGAGAGGAGGGTCTATTTTAGCCCAGTTCTGGGTTATAAGTCCATCACTGGAGAAAAGTCAAGGTGGTGAGAACTTGAAGAAACTAGTCACATTCATAGTCAAAATCAGAATGAGCTTGGGTGGCTACATGCTTACACTCAGCTCACTTTCTCCCCACATGTACAGCTTAGGACCCGATCCCAGAAAATGATGCCACCCACTTTTACACTAGGTCTTCTCACATCAGTTAATACGGTAAAGAGAACCATGCATCCACAGGCCACCCTGATCTACACAGCCCCTCATTGAGAGGCCCTTCCCAAACGACTCCAGACTGTGTCAAGTTGACAAAACTCTCATGGGCGTCATGCCACTTGGTCCATAATGGGCTTGGAGTCATTTGATGATAGCATCACCAATATCTGTCTGCTTTCTACTGCTGATTTTTGTC
Organism: Myodes glareolus; assembly: GCF_982192425.1. Classification (NCBI taxonomy): domain Eukaryota; kingdom Metazoa; phylum Chordata; class Mammalia; order Rodentia; family Cricetidae; genus Myodes; species Myodes glareolus. The sequence goes on from NC_142037.1 coordinate 33,933,512, forward strand.
CATTCCTCTGGGAAATTCAATTGTCAGCCATGAGGGAGAAAGATACCATGTTTCTTCATAATTATAACCTCTGTTTCCTATAACTGCTGTGTAGTACCATTAGATGCCGTAGCTACCTCCGTGGATGGTCATGTTTAACCTTCATGGCAACCTTGAAAGGAACACACTCTGGGCTCATTATATAAATGATCCTTCAAGTGGTCATCCTCAACGACCGGAAGTTTACTGAGGAGTTATTGAAGCATTCCATCTCATATGGTGGTGATGGTGGAAATCTGATGGTGGAATGGAACCAGTGCAAGATAAACAACTAATGATGACCCAGGCTCAGGCAAGAGCAGGCTCAAGGAGAGCCAGGCTTACTGGTGTCGCTGGGAACTACTCTCTAACAAATATTTTTTTTTTTAGGATTAGTTTGATTATCCCATTTCCTTTCAATCTTCTGGCAGTGACTCCCATCATTCCCAGTGGTTCTGGGCCTAATGCCATAGATTTGGAATGTGGTTTCAATGGAAACACTAAAGCTTACCCGAATCCCTTCACTGCTTGTGGTAGACTTGCTTGAAGGGTCTTTAACTTAAGTACTTGGTGACTGATTTCAGTGTTTGGGAGTGGATTAAACATCATCATCTATTATCTTACATCCAACTGCCTTTCCAGGGGGAGTAGATCTTGTGTGTCTCCTCTTCAATAGCTTATTTTATCTACTGAAAATGGCCCCGAGTCTCTAGAGCTGGGTGGCATCGTATCCCGTGAGTTGTTCATTTATCTCTCTCCAACCAGTAAAGACTGTTTATCTATGGCTATGAAGACAGGATGGAATGGACTGTCAGAAAATGCAGAGGATTCCTGGGCTTGGATGCATATAGAAGGAGCGGCGGACTGCTTTCCCACCACCCGGATCCCAGCTAGCTTACACCCGAAATAATTACACGGAAACTGTATTCTTTTAAACACTGCTTGACCCATTATCTGTAGCCTCTTATTGGTTAACTCTTACATATTGATCTAACCCATTTCTAATAATCTGTGTAGCACCACAAGGTGGTGGCTTACCAGGAGGATTCTAACCTGCGTCTGTCTCGGAGAGGAGAGTCATGGCGACTGCCTCATTGCCTTCTTCCTCCCAGCATTCTGTTCTGTCTACTCCACCTATCTAGGCTGCTGACCTATCAAAAGCCAAGGAAGTTTCTTTATTAACCAATGAAAATAACACATAGACAGTTAACCCTCCTCCATCAGATGCATCACAAGGAGAAAAGAATGCACTTGACCAAAAGTGCAGGCTTTTCCATCATTGTACCTCCATCTCCCGACTGCTGAAGGTTTTTAGCACATTGGCAAGCCTGCTCTATTATGCACTCTCTGTTCTCTCCAGGAGCTTCTCCCCCAGGTGTTCAAAAAAGAGTAAGTCTTTTGAACTTTCCACAACATTCCACTGCAGAGAGAGCTCCGAGCTTGGGCATCGATTGGGTGCTTTGAACCAGAAGGTCAGGTTGCTGAGGACTGGGCTCCGCAGCAGGGATGGGGAGGAGGAAGGGTGCCTGGAGAATTGGTTTTGAGTCACCTGCTGATTTTAGTCTCATGATGTACAAAGACCAGTACAGGAAAGACAGGAAAGAACTCTCAGCTGATAGCTTGGGATGTCGGCCCTTCTCAAATGCACTTCTGTTCTCAGATGTTTGCTGAGCCCTGGCAAAAAGCAATCCCTCTCCCGGCAGCAGGCCACATGTGATCTAGCAAAGCAGGGCCTTTGTCTCCCAAGGATTCTGACAGAAAATCACCGTTGACCTCCGGGTCTGGAGGTGTTGGCCTTGGGGAAGAAGTGACAGGAAGAAATTAGGCAGAAGTTCTTTTCAATTACTGAAGGCCATCTGGGTGTATAATCTTCCCTCTTTCTGGTTTTGAACCCTGGTGGCTAAAAGGAAAACTCTTTCCTGTTCTTTTCAATATCTCCAGACCAACTCAGTGATCCCTGTGCTACGAACATTCTTGTGTCCTTTTGTTTTTGAGCAAGATAAATGTTTTCCTGTTAAGAGTGTTCATGTGTCCTTTTGTTTTTGAGCAAGACAAAACGCTTGCCGGCCAGTGAGTTTCTTAATGAGGTTGTGCTGTAACCAGGAAGGACAGTGTTTCACAGTATTGAATAGGATCGGAAGAACAAATCTCAGGAACAGACCATCTGAGGAGAAACAGACCTCACTATGCTTCATTTTCTTTGCAAAGAAATGAGTCCATTTAGCCGCTGACTCCAGAGAGAATGTTCTCCCACGTCTCCCTTCTGACCTCTACACAGATTTGTTCCTAGCCCGTGAAATGGCTATTTCTTTCATAAAACAAAATGAAATAAAATTAGCTCAGCAATTGGGAAAAAAAAGGTGTTAAGTAAAAAAAAAATAGCACCAAAAGACAAAAATATGTGACATTTGGTGGGTGCTAGGCCTGGTGTTCAGCTGTTTGCAGTGTGGCTTTACTTCATGCAACCAATTTCACAAAAGATCACCACCCTCACTGATGCTCATAGACATTAAAGAACTCATTCTGCCTCGTACAACAAAACAGCGTAGAGCCTGGTGTTTAACTTGCACTGTCTGCTTTTCCCTCCCCACCTCAGATCCATCATGTGACACTACTTCTTCGTAGACCCTAGAAAACAGTGGGGTGAGGTCTATGCCATTAATAGGGCTTAAAACAACCAGCTAGACAGAGTATGTATTCAGTAACTACATCCTTTGTGGTGATGAGGTGTCAGGTATCTGTTGTTTATGTTCAGATTTACTTGGAGGTTTTGTGAAAATGGCTCAGTTAGTAAGTGCTCGCCTCACAGAGTCTAAGGACCTAAGTATGATGAACTCATACCAAAACGAAACAAAATGAAAGTGAAAGAACAGAAAAACAAATAACCGTCGTGATGGCATGTGCTGGTAATGCACGAGGAAGCTCAGGGAGGTGGACCATGGAGTTATTGGGTCATCCAACTTAGTCCAATTGGCAAGTTCTGGGTCAATGAACATCCTTGTCTTGCAAATCAAAGTAGATGGCCCCTGAAGAATGATAACCAAAGTTGATATCTGGCTTCAACATGCACCTGGACCAACATTCATGTCTATATAAGAGCATGCAATACATGACCCACACGGATTTAAAAACAGCTATGTAGGATGTATGGTCTTAATCATGGAGTTTCTAAGTTTTAAGGTAACTGAGAACAATGGGAGGGGCTGGGAAGGATGCTTATCTGGATACTCATGGTCTATGCTGATGCTCAGGGTCTGAGACTAGGGCTCACCATGTGGACTGCACTCAGAGGGAACCAGTGCTTCCAGCAAAACAGTCCTGGGCACTGTGGATGATAAACCTTCTCTCTAGAATGTTTTCTCATTTGATTTTCATTGGAACTAGGTGAAAAAAGGGACTAATTAGCCTAATTTTACAGATGGGAAAACACGTTCCAAGAGGCTAAGTAGCTTGCCTAAAACCAAAGGCATCCTAGATTCCAGAGAGAGAGAAAGTCAGTGCTAATGGAAAACCAAGTGCCCCCATCATTCACAGGGTGGAGGGGGTCATAGAAGCGGCAGCCTGTGGAAATAGTTTGCGATCTGTAAAATCCAGATTAGCTAGCATAATGGTCAGATTTTAGCAATTTATTCTGGATTTATGATTGGAGACTGAATTCTTAGTGAATCTTTCCATGCTTAGAATTTTTATAGTAGAGGAGGAAAGGAACACACACACACACACACACACACACACACACACACACAGACTTCTAAGGACTGCTTGGGTGTGAAACTGAGCTCCTCAGCACACAGACATTGAGTGGTGGTGTTTTGGATATGGATCAGATACTTGTGCATTAAAGAAAACTGGCCTTCGTTAGCATGAAACATGGAATACAGCTGACAATGTCTCTAAACATTCATATCTGCATTATTTTCTTGGTTGTTATTCACAGTGTTTGCCAGGCCATGGCCGTACCAATTAGTGGTGACCTATGTAACTACGGAAACCTATTTGAGTACAAGGTCGGTGAAGCCAAAGAAGATTTAAGCTCGACATTAAAATGTTGATATAACCAGGCTCAGTGGTGGAATCTGGAATGCCAACACCTGGAAAGTAGATCCAGGAGGATCTGGGTCAGCCTGGGCTATGTAGTAAGATCTTGTTCTGTGGGGGTTGGGGGGAAGGATGAGTCGGCTTTCTTCAGGGATGTGGCAGCTGAGTGGGTGGGTACTCATGCTCCGGGAGTTGGTCCTACATCCTAGGTGCTTATAGGCAGCAAAAAGTGGTTTCGTTTGTTTGTTTGTTTGTTTTGGAGCACATTAAGTTGCTAGGGCAACCTTACAGGTGGATAGGGGAAGACTCAGAAGGGAGAGATGAATGGCGTGAATTTGCTCAAAACATATGCATGTGTAAAATTCTCAAACCACAAAAAAAATTAAAGATGAAAAACAAACTAAAAACCCAAACAAACAAATAAACAATGGGTAGTTTTTCCAGGATAGACTCCCCCCGCTTCATTTTCACGAAGGTTTTAATTCCAATAGTTAAACAAGTTTTAATTCCAATAGTTAAAATATAGTTAAAAGTCATTGAACGTAAAATGTGATTTCCTTGGCCAGGGGAACAATGACTAACTTCTGTATATTTAATGTGAAAAATGACTTTTAATGCTGAGGAAGTAGCTCAGTAGATAAGAGTACTTGCCCAGGGGGCACACAACCCTGATTTTGATCCCAGAGCCCATTGTAGAACCAGGCATGTGAATGTCTGGAATTTCAGTGCTTGGGAGGGGAACTGAGAAGAAGCAGAAGTTCAAGGTCATCCTCAGCTGTGTAGTAAGATCAAGGCCAGCAGGAGCTGTGTAAACACCTGCCTCAAAAAATTTAATTGGTGGTTATTGCCAGTCTTCTTTTCTCAACCATCGATTTGTTTCATAACTACATTTTGCACATTCACTGAGGCAAAACACACAGAAGTATTAAAAAAAATATCATATTCCTTATTCTAACAGATGACCCCCACTGAAGTATTTTTTTAGATCTCACCGAGTGTAACACATCCCCACCTTGTGCTATGACCAATGTACAAGTCGTCTCACTGAGCGGGGAAAGATGAACTAGTTCCTGAAGGATGAAGGTGCCAGCCAGGGATGCGGAAAGGCAAGATGCTGTGTGAGATGATACTGAGACTGATGCTTCAGGTCAGCGTCACTCTCTCCCTCTTGAAAGATTTTGATGTGTTGTGGTGTGAATCCTAACAGACACTGTCACAGAAGATTATATAATTTTTATGAAGCCTTCGGTCTTTCCATGACTGCCCAGTTTACTGAATAGGATGTATGGGTTTAGAGAATCTTGGAGATGGATTCTGAGCCATCAGAGCAGATCCTGGTCCAAGTGGTCCCTCTGTATGGCATTGGTTGTAGACTCAGACTTGAGATTGAGTTTAGGTTCAGGTATTATGTGGCTGTCTAACATTGTTAATGCTTGAAACATCTCTGAGTCTAAGTCCTTAAACGTACAATGTAGGCAATAATGACACTTGCCTCTGTATATGTGTGCCAATAAATTCCAAACAGCCAACTAACTGGAATAGAAAAAAAAATGGAAGTCTCCATTTGTAGCATTTACTGATGCCCCTTTACAATCCCAACCTTTTGAATTTTAGCTGCTATTATGATGTCACTAGATAGGTATCTGAAAAATGATGCAAATACAAAGGCATGGCCTCAGGGGCAGATTCAAACTGGCCCTTGCCCTTTCCTGTCTATCACCGGGGTCCTGGGAGGACTGGGCAGAATTTTGCTGGTAAAGTGCTCAGTAGTGGGTATGCCAAACAGCAGGGGCAGTGATGTTTGCAGCTGTCTCCTGATGTGCCTACCTGCCAGCATGATGCTGCTTTCCTGCAGCATGCTTCCTCTCCTGTGACTCATGTCTGCTGTGAGACTTCGCCTGCATTGATTAATGCAACTGCAGCGTGGCTAGTCCCTTGGTGCTGCTAGCACCCACTTAATGAATGGTTTCTGTTTTAGAATCACAGTGAAAATCATTTGTCAAAGTCAAGTTGGCTGAGAATTTGTTCCCTACGAATGGCGTGAGTCTATTCTTCATCAGCTGCACTCTAGGGTGGGCCTCCAGGCCTGACTTCATCTGCAGGCTTTCAATAGTTTGTGGCGTGCAGCATCCATTCCATGGTCACAGTCCTTCAGATTTCTACAGCCACTGCCTCTGGTAGCCTACAAAACAGCCAGGTTTGCGGATGGGTGTCGAGTACGCCTGCGTTCACACTCACAAGGCAACTCCCTCATAGCTAAGGCTCCATCTTGTTCAACTGAAACTCAGATCATGATAGTCTTTCCTACCCAGTAGCTTGCGAGGAGGCAACACACGATACTCTCTGTTTTTGTTTCCTTTGCTTTTGTCATCCTACTAATTAAAAGGAATTTGAGACCTAGTGAATATTATTATAAGACAAAAATGGAATTTGTCTTTTTTCTTTCTTCTTCCAACCTTTGTCTGCTTTGGAAAGCCTGTCATATTTACGTAAGATGCCAAAAAGAGCAAAATGAATTTCCCCTTCTTCTTCCTTAAGAAACTTTCTTCTCAATACTCCTAAGCTCCCATCGGCAGAGTGATAAAAGATAGTTCACAATGAATGAAATAATTTCTTTAGAACATGAAACTTATATTAGAGGAAATATTCATACATACATACATACATACATACACACCCACAAATATATGTACAAAAACTTCTGAACATGGTGCCCGGCTAGAAATGATGACTGGTATACACAGGTGAAGAAGCATTTGGGAGTATAGGACTGAAATGTCTCACTGTAGCACATGCTGAAAACTTCTAAAACTACTGTGGGTAGTGCCAGGAAATGTCTTGAAAAAAAAAAAAACAGAGCCTTCAGTTTGAAATAATTAGATCTCTCTTCATTCTTTAATGGGGAGGATTGATGAACTATGCATGGGCCATTAGAATTGTATATGCAATTCTAATTATATATACAAGGAAGATGGCTCAGCAGTTAAGAGTGATGTGCTATTTGTCCATACAACCCGAGGTTGGTTTTCAGTGCCCAGAAATATCTCACAACTACTGTGACTCCAGTTTTAGGGAGATCCAACATCTCTGGCTTTCATAGGCACCGCACCCAGATATATATGGCACCTATCATTCACTCACATACACCTAATCTAACAAAATAATAACAATAAATATTAAAAAGAACTGTGCGTGCATAGAAATGTTTAGTTGTAATTATTCGGGACTATGAGCCCAGTCAGATTCTGTACCATATTAACCTAAACACAACAGAACTGTTAGTAATAACTACCACGTGTCACATGGACAGTAATTCTTGCTAGTGGAGGGGAGTTAGCAGACAGAGAACTCCATATAGGTTTCTTACAGAAGCTTAAATCTTTCCAAGAAATGAAAATAGATGTTTTATAAATATCTATTAGTGGTTCCTTTGGGATTTTAAACAAAATTTATTTTCACTTTGTACATGCATGCGTGTTTTGCCTGCATGTATGTGAATGGCACACATGTGTTCCCAGTACCAGAGGAAACCAGAAGAGAGACTGAATACCTCTGGCCTCCATGGGCATCACACTCAGATGCGCATACCCAGCCCACCCCATACACATACACATAATTAAAAGGGATTGATAGAAGCAAATATTAAAAAGGAATTGTACATACAAAGAGTTGGCCTTATGGCCTTACGGAGAAGTTTCAAGCTGCTCTATGTGGGTGCTGGGAGCCAAGCTTACGTCCTCTGCAAGGGCAGCCAGCGCTGTTCTTCCCTGGGCCATCTCTCCAGCCTCTTCTCAAGGAGTTTTGCATTATTGGACGCAAATATTCTTTTGTGATTTCTTGGCTCATGGGCAAGCTCTACACCAGTGGTTTTCAATCTTTCTGTTGCTGCATCTCTTTAATAGAGTTCCTCGTGCTGTGGTGACCTCCAAACACAAAATTGTTTTCTTTCTTTGCTACTTCATAACCACAATTTTGCTACTGGTATGAACCGTAATATAAATATCTATGTTTTCCGATGGTCTTAGGTGACCCCTGAGAAAGGGACCCTAAACCGTCAAAGGGGTCGTGGCCCACAGGTTGAGAACTGCCGCTCTCCACTCTTTATATGTCTGCTTTGTTCCTGTAGGATTTCCCCCTAATTCAGAGGAGAGCACTGTGACTTCACGCTCAATGGAGTCTCCATTTATGTACTTAATGGGGGCCATTTCCCAGGATAGCCTCCCCTCGTGGACAGCTCTGCTTCGTGAATCTATCTGGCTGCAGTATTGATTGAGTGCCTCTTTCCCCAAGGTAGCAGTCTAGGGTTGGTTCCAAGAACAATAATCCATTATACATTTATCAGAGGCCTTTCTGACAGAGAGAATCTCTGAGCACACAGTCTTATTTTATTCTCCCTGGGAGAAATTAATAGAAATAGAGTCCATTCTGTCTTGATTTCTATTCATACAAGCCCAATGATGGTTCGTGACTTGTTCAAGGTCACAGGGAGAGTGAGAATGAAACGCTGACATCTTAGGCGTTCACCCAATGGACAAATCAAATGGTCACAGAGGACTTTCAAGTTTGCCCGTTAATGCAGTACTGAGGATGTTCCCCCTGCGTATTCTTGAGGGCTTGCTTCAGCAAAAAGACACTTTGTCCAGGAGGCAGTCTGTGCAATCGTTGATGCTGTCAATCTTCAGAACACAGGGTCAGCACTGACTTTCCACTTGGCCATTTTCTCCTGCTGGGCAGGGTAAACATCATCCCAGGCAAGTTTCCACCCCTCCTCCTGTTCAGTTTGTGCTTACGTACGGAGGTTCTTCAAGTACAGTAAGCCGCTGTCTCACAACCACTCAGGCCTACTATGACATCCACTTATCAGAGCTGAGCTCTTCCAGTGAGAACTTGCCAAACACAAGACTTTGACCTTCAATCCACTGTCGGGGGGAAGGGAGTAAGATTCGCGTTGGCTATTTTTAAAATGCTGAAACGCAGTTTGATTGACAGCCACAGCTAACCTTGAGTAAGTCTGGGAGTATTGCTGTCAGAAAAAAAAATTAAGCTCTGTTTCAGTTTTATATCTTTTGGTTCAATAAAATATACTGATGAAAGTAATGTATCAGAGAAGGCATTTTGTGGGCCCGTAATTCCAGGTTATAGTCCATACTCTGATGAAGTAAGGTAGAAACTTAGGCAGTTAGTCACACTACAGTCAAGAGCAGAGAGAGATGAGTGGATCTTTCCTCACTTGCTCTCACCTCCCTTTCTCTTGTAGTATACAGCGCAAGACCACCACCATCCCCCCAGCCTGCCTAGGTTATGATACATAAGGAGCCAGATTTTCCTTTATCACCAAAAACCGCGGCGATCCCCCTCACAGAAAGCCCCCAGGCTTACCTGAGCTACACGATTCCTCATTAAGACTCTCTTCCCAGATGATCCTAGCTTGTCCCAAGTTGATAATTAAAACGATCAGTTCAAACACTCACGATCATTTATGTAGTGCATGGCTTTCGCATGGTTTCCTGAAGAGGAGGCCTCGAACATGAAGCACACAATGTAAAACAAGTGCATCGTATTTTAAGGGTAAATGTCAGCTGTCCTGGCAATGCGGGGGCATACCTGGCTAGATGGGGAGAGATAGAGTTCCTAGCCATCTTGTTGTGTGCCACAGTTCCCCCACCCTGCCCCTGCATGACTGGCAAACGTTGATGGATGCTGACATTGCAGTGCCTTTCTAACTGGGCAGTGGATATTTTTGTATTATTATAAATATTCTGAACACTGTATTAAAATACTGTAAGTATTCAATTATATATTATGTAGTTATGTATAAACATGCAAATGTATATAAGCACTATAATATTAAAATACTGTAAGATGGCAATGCCGGTCAGTCTCTTGGCAACAGTTGGTCTTCAGGAGTCTTGCATTCAGGATTTGTTGGAGGAGTTCAGAGCAACATCTCCCACGGTGAATGCAAAGCTGGTCTTAGAATTCCACCCACCATGAAGCATAAGGTTTCCTGTCAATTTGGTGATAATGTAAACTATTCCAGAAAATCACCAATTTCTGATTTCTCTGGGAGGTACTTGAACTTCTGGCCCCATGGCATAGCAAGGATGTGATTTACTTCCCCACAGAAAAACAGTGTGCATGCAACCAAACAAAATTAACAGTTATCCGCAGGAAATGGAAAAATGAGCTGAGTGTATGGTTGCAGGATTGCACCAGTCTGCTGCGGTGCAGTGGGGAAATCTTTTTTGTACGGATTTATAATCATTTCTCGAAGCAATTTTGTAATATACATTTTATTTTAAAGATGATTTTATTTTCAATTGATTAGCATCTATACTTTAGGATACAGTGTGGCATTTCAATACATCTAGACAATGTGCCGTGATCAGATCAAGGTTCTGATCTCATCTCAAATCTTTGCCATTACATTTAAAGAAACAGTTAAAGTGATTTCTGCTAGGCATTTTTAAGTATACAAATTATTGTCAACCATAGTGATGCTGCTGTTTTATAGAGTATTGGGCATTACTGTTTCTCCCCAACTTCTCTCAATATTCTACTTTCTACTTCTACTCAAATAATATTCATCCATCCTTCCTTTTCTTCTTTTTCCCTTCCTTCCTTCCTTCCTTCCTTCCTTCCTTCCTTCCTTCCTTCCTTCCTTCCTTCCTTCCTTCCTTCCTTCCTTCTTTCTTTTGCATGTGTGTTTTCATATGGGTATGTGTGCTACATTTATGGAGAACCAGAAGTTGGCATCAACTATCTTCCTCCTAAGTTACTTTCTACCTTACTTACCTTACAGGCTACTCCAGTGCATCTGGAGCTCATCGGTTCAGTTAGATTGACTATCCAACAAGTTCCAGGAATCCTTGTCTCCACTTCCCCAGTCCTGGAATTGCAGGCATATGTCTCTAGCACGAATAATAAAACCCAGAGACAGATATTGGGATTCAAGCTGAAGATTAGAAAAGAAAAACAACAAAGCCACTAGAACCAAGGCTGTGCGACTGCGGACTGAGCCCTGAGCCTCTGCCTCCTCCCATCTTGTTTAAGTGACTATGTGTCACTATGCCTGGATTGTTATTGGGTGCTGAGGATCCAAACTCAGGTTCTCATATTTTCAAATCAAGCATTTTTACTGACAAAGCCATCTTCCCAGCATCCCAGCAACCCAGCATCTCAGCATCCCAGCATCCCAGCATCCCAGCATCCCAGCATCCCCTCTTCCAATTGCTATCGTAGTTTCCACATGCGATGGAGAACATAGGTTGCTTGTGTTTCTTTGCCTGGCGTTTTATTTAATGAATTCTCCAGTTCCATACGTATCACTGCAAATGATAAAATTTCACTTATTTATGGTGAAGCAGTCCTCCATTACACACACACACACACACACACACACACACACACACACACACACACTAAAATTTTTATACATTCGTCAATCAACACATAGTTCGGTTTCTTATTTTGGCTCCAGTGCTGTAGTAGACATGCGAGTGCAGATGTACTCAACACATTGATTTCATTTCCTTGGCCATAAGCCCACGAGTGGGATTGCTGGATCGTATGCTGATGCGTTTTCTGGCCTTTGAAGAGACATCCATACTGTTCTCGAGAATGGCTGTGCTAACTCGCATGCTCACCAGCAGCTCCCTTCTCTGTGCTCATAAGCGCTTCCTAGTTTTTGCCTTCCTGCTGGGTTGGGGAGATTTCTTATTGTGGGTTTATTTGCATTTCCTGCTGACTAGTGATGCTGTGAATTTCCTCAAGTTCTTCTGGCCATTAAAACATCTTTTTGGAGAAATATCTCTTCAGGTCGTTCATGATTGGGGCTATAAAATTCTTGTCTGTCATCCTGGGGCTGACATCTGTCAGTTTTCTTTTTTCACTCAACTGAACATTTTCCTGGTTTTTGACATTTTCTGTTTCTCCAGAAAAATGATTCTGTTTGGGCTTCAGCACGTTGTATGGGTGGATTTTTTTTAGAATGAAATGCCAATGACATTTGTATTTTCAGGGGCCTTGCAGTTGTAGCTGGTTCATCATTTTTGTGTTTTTGATTCCACCATGAAGATCTGAGTTCAGTTCTGTGCTATAACTCAATTCTTAGACTTTTGGGCTATAGATTCTGGTTCATTGCATTTATGACTTGATTGGCCAGGCGTCTCATTGCGCTGTTGGGAGTTCCTTCTACACTGACTTTTCTTTGAGACCATCTGCTGACTCTTTTGTTGGGAGAGTGGTATATGGTGATAGATATGGACATCCACAATTAAAAATTGGTGCCTAATAAGAGATTGATGGGCTGGGGTAGCGCTAATTGGCCCCTGCCGCTGCGCCCTGGAGAGTGGGGCATGAGGTTTCCTGTCTGGTTTCTACTGGTTCTAATGAGAAAAGAAAATGCTTGTAGTCACTACATTTTGAGTAGAGGATGGAAGGGAATGCCCTTCTCAGTTTGTGCTGGTGCTGCAACCTGTGCCATGGTGGTTATCAATTTTGGAGTCAGCCCCATCACAGAGGTCTTTGCTTTGTGATTATTGCTTTTCTCATTGTTTGGTAAGAGTTTCTCAGGAGTCCACCATGCATCTTTCCTTTTATTCATCTCATTTTTGTTTCCTTCCCCTTCCGATTTATCGAGCTCTTTCTCTTTTGCACCCGTTGAAAGTCTGAGTTCTTTAACCTCTCTACGCCATGATTGTGGAATCAGATCCTAGCAGATCCTAGCAGGGGAAAATGGCACATAAGAGATACTGCGGTGTGGAAATAATCGAGAGAGGCCTGATTTTCCAAAAGTAAATATTAGATTAGAATTGCAGAGTGTGCAATAGCATGCTCAGGTTATTTCCTGTCATGTTACACGTTTAGGAGTTACTTAGCAGGAAATGCAGTCACTGCAAGGCTCCTAAGTGGAAACTTATAATCACAGGGTCATTTCAGAAAGATGCTGACACAGGGCATAAGTGTGAACAATGGGTTATGGGACAGGAAGAGTGAAGAAAGGAGGTTAATTAGAGGTAATGTCAAATAGATGTTATTCAGAAGATGACAGAAATTCAAACGGTGCAGAAAATATACCATTATCCTCCTCTACATCTTGGTTAACCCCGACTTGACTTTCTCTTTGAAAAAGACACCATAATTTGGTATGGGTTGTCAGAGAAGTTCTAGTGAGTATAGAAGCTCACATACATAGCCATGGGATCTCACATAGGTTGTTTTTTTATTCATATTTCTTTCTATTTTTGTTTCGGCCTCTAGGCACTTATGAACCTTTAGTTCATGGTGACAACTAGGTGGTTTATATAATGAATCTGCATAATTTTGTCATCTCTCCACTACTAAATCTGCACTCCTATTCTCCCCCATGGCCACTCTCCTGCCCAGATCATGGAGTCCCCTAAATCCAACTAGGAGACCGAGTCCTGTATGTAAGAGCAAAGAGCCTTTCTTCTTACACAAGCTTGCAAACCCGGACTCTCCATGTGTCCAACTTACTGGAGTGATCGGGGAGCCCTGAGCTCAGTTAGGGTTGGGCTTTTATAGTAGCAAAGGTGGGAGTGAGGGATTTCTAAGGTTCAGGACCCCTAATTGACTGACATTTGTCTAGGGGTGTCTTGATGAAAAGTGATGGGTGTGTGTGCTGGTAGGTGATCCTATCTACAGCAGTTGAAACATTAGGAATTTCATTTGGATGGTCTCTTCCTGGGTGATGCCTGGGTAGTCTCAGTTTGTGGTCTTTCTTGAACCAGATATTGTCTTACGGTAAACTACTGAGACTCAGGCCTCTGTTGAGCTTCTCACCGCTGGGTTCTACAGCTACATGGTCTTGGGTTTTTATGCACACTGTATATTGCTCAGTATTGCTTTACACATGTCTCTAATTTGTATGTACAACATTTATTCCCTCCCTTTCTTACAAAACTCTATGTCAAATTGATATTAGCATATCTTGCTTATTTCTGTTAGTGGTAGCATAAGAATTCTCTAAAACAAACCACTAGAATTTGTTCAATGATGATAGCTTTCCTTTGTCAACTACACTATATTGTCATAATTCTTATTTCAATTTCCTCATAGACTTGAGTAAGAATTTCACAAGGCTAGCTCCCCAGCATTGGAATGACTGCTTGATCATAGATATGAAGATAATTCAGTTCCATCAAGATCTACAGAGTGTTTTTCTAAGTAGCTGCTCGAGTTTGTTCTTTCTCTTCTGGAGTACAAGATTCTTATCTCAACATCCCTTGTCAGTCCTTGAACTAACAGACCTAGAGCTGTTATATTTTCCCTGTCTTTGGTTACTAGATAATTGGATGGTTCTCCTTGTTTTTGTTTGCCCAGCCACTGAAAAGTTAAAGGAAAGTTAATACACATTGATTGATTTACTTCATATGTGTTTTATAATTATTTCTATGTGTTTTATAATTATTTCTACGTGTTTTATAATTATTTCTATTCCTTCAGCAAAATCCAACAAAGAGGGGCTGAAGAGATGGCCCAGTGATTAAGAGTACTAACTGCTCTTCCAGAGGACTTGATTTTGATTCCCAGTGCCCATAGGGAGGTGCACAACCTCCTGTAACGCCAATTCCAAAGGATCTGATACTCTCTTCTGGGCACCAGGCGTGTAAATGATAGACATACATACATTTGGGCACACACGTAAAATGTGTTCATAATCTGGAAAAGTAGGTATTTTTATGCTCATTTTAGATTAAAAAAAAAAGAGTAAGGCTTAGTACTGATCAAGATCACAAAAAAGGAAGGGAACCAAAAGATGGCTCAATGTTAAAAGCACTAGCTGGTCTTTCAGAGGACTGCAGTTCAGCTATGTCTATCAGCAATCACTGTAGATGACTCACAACTGCCTGTACTTCTAGTTCCAGGGTGATAGGACATTCTTTTCTGGCCATTGCTGGCACACACAGACACATAGCTTGCCTACCCACAGATTAAAATGAAGCATTAAAAAAATAACTTAAAAAGTTAGCAGGGCATCTGGTTTGTGTAGTTAGGTTGATTGAACCTAAACTAAAGTTCCTAAACTCATCATTTTCCTTGGAAATAGTAAAGAGGAAAACAGTCGACTTCATTTCCAAGTTACGTTTGAGACACTTAAATCAGGTGAAACATGAATTTCAGCATGGAAAAAAACTGGGGGAAAATACAATCCTGAAACCACATACAAAAAAAAACCCAATAAGAATGGGCTATTTTCAGATTATAGCTATATTTGTGTGCACATATGTATATGACAATAAAAGTCAAATGAAAATAGAATATCAGCTTGAGAGTGGGGGCATGGGAAGGATTGGAGGCAGGGCTTGGAAGGAGAAAAGTGGGGAGAAGTGATGCAGTTCTATTTCAATAAAAAATAAATAAATATTTAAAAAGTGGGTGTAAAATTGGATATGACAGTCTAACACAAGGGAGAGAGAATGTTTGCCCCCTCTTACACACCAGCTTTTGATAAATTATTCAGTAGGTATAAATGGCATCTCAGAGAGACCAGCACAGGGGACTGAGTTAAAAAACAAAGACTGTTAGATTAATGGATGAAATCCACTACAGTATTAAATAGCTTTTATCATTTCATTATATAAGATGCATGGGGGCTATACCCTACCATCCCCCCAATCCCATTCTGTCACTGTTGCTGGGATATTGGGTCTCTTGGGTCAGTCTTGTAATGGATCTGGGTGCCTTCAAACTACTTCATCCCTGGAGCTAGTTGACATTTACAGGAAAGCCCTGTAAACCTTTGGCCCAGTTGAAACAAAGTAGAAAATGTCACATAAACATAAAGCTGTACAGAAAAGTGAACCAAGTGAAGAAGATGTACACACTGCATCCTGGGTATTACAGATGCAGGGCGGCACAGCTCGATGCGCTTCAGACGAAAAGGGGCTCAACTAATTCTACGCAATTAAGATGTTTAGGAGCAGAGGTCACTGGAATCTTTGCTTAGAGAACAAATGATGCTTAAGAATCTCACAAACATGGAAACTTAGGAGCATCCTGCATGATTTTTTTGTGGACGGAGTCAGGCCAAGTTGCAGATGGACTATAAAGAGTAAAAGACAGCTGAAGGGCAGAGGGGTTATAGCTGTCGTCAGCGAAAGCAAGAGCTAATTGCAATTGAAGCCTGTCTCCAAGACATGAGGTATCTGAGCAAGTGAAAGGTTTGCATATTTCAACCCCTAGATAAAATGAAAGATAATAAATCATGATTCAGTCTTTTGGAAGTGAACCAGCTCTTGTTTTAATCAGCTAAATACCTCATTTGGATAAGTGCACCGGAGAGAGGGAGCTGGCTTGCTTTCTTGTGTCTGTGCAATTTAAAAGTATCCTCAGATTTCCCTTTTCCTTCTTTTCTTTATTCCTTTTTGTTCCATTTCCTTTTTGCCCTACTTTAAAGAAATACTTCCCTGGGGCAGAGAGATGGCCCAGTGGACAAGTCTACTAATAGGCCTATGTTCAGACCCCAGCAGCCACATAAAACCTGGGTGGGCATGGTGGACTGCCTGTGACCCCAATAGTCAAGTTAGATGAAGGTAGAGTATTTCTGGGCAAGCTGGCCAGAGAGACTGATAGAATCAGTGAACTCTGTATCCCATGAGACTGACTTGCTGAATATACCCAGTTCAACTTTCAACCCTCACATGCTTGTGCATACATGTGTACATGCACCTGACCTCACTTGCATTTCTGTACTCGTGCAAACTTACATATGCATATCACAAATGTAACATGCATCAAGAAACGATCTTACGGTTTCACATCTAGAGCATTGATTGGGTCACCCTCTTTGTATGGACGTCATCTACATAGGAAACATTCCTGCATCCTGTGTACATGCAAAGGCAGCAGGATTTAAAATGGTCAAAAGCAGAATCAAACCCTCCCATCTTCTCCCTGCTTTGGTTCCCCTGGACTAGACAATGCGACCTGGAGATGTCACAGATTCTGCAATAGTGACCCTTCTGTGCCATAGAGAAAGAGGTGAGCATGCTATGCGGGAGTGCAGAGGAGCAGTAATTACTGTGTTGGAGTAAAGCGGCGTGTAAGCTTTGAGAGGGTTCCCCCTTTACTGTTTGTTTATCATTTGCTGCATCTTTTAAACTCTCAATTGGTTGGAAGCAAGTAGGGTTTTCTTGAAAATAGGTTTTTTTTTTTCTCACATAATATATCCTTATTCTGATTTCCCTCCTCTCTGTTCCTCCCAGTTGCTCACCACCGCCCCTTCTGTTCAGATCCACTCCCTCGCTGACTCTTATTAGAAACAAAACAAGCAGGCTCTAAGCAATAATAATAAAAAATATAATATAGTGAGATTAATAATAAGAAAAATTGATACGTCAGAGTTAGACAAGACAAACAAATAGAAGTAAAAGAGCCCAAGAGAAGTCAGAAAAGCCAGAGACCCACTCATTTGCATACTTAGGAATCCATTAAAAACATAAACCGGAAGCCATAAAATATGTGCCGAGAACCTGGTGCAGACTTGCACATGCCCTGTGCATGCTTCTTCGGTTTCTATGAGTTCGTGTGGACTTTGATTGTGTTGATTTAGGGGGCCTTGTTTTCTTGGCATACTGTCACTGCTGGCTCTTACAATTGCAGCCTTTCTTCCTCGTCTTCTGTGGGGATTCCTGAGTCCTGAGTGGAGGATACGAAAATGGCTACACCAGCTTTCTTTTGGGGTTCATTTGTTTAAATATCCTTTGCCCATTCGTTTGCCCTAAGGTGATGTTGCAGTGTGTTTCTTCTATACAACATAAGAATAGATCTATTTTTGTATTCATAATACTAGTCACTGTTACTTTTTATTGATTGTGCTTTTATGCTGAGGTATACACTATACATCCAGTTGTTGATAATCTGTTTTCTTCTTTGTTGGTTGTCCCCCCACCCTTGGTTTCTGTTTCCTTCTCCGGTTCTTAGATAGCTCTGTGCTGCCTTGAAGAAACTCTTCTGGGGTACTTTTAAGTGTGGTCATCGGGGTTTCAGGTAAAATGTATTTCTAGATATTGGAAGCTGACACTTAGGAATGAGGATGGGCTAGGAGTGGAGGCTGAGAGGGTCCCCAGGAGGTGGAAAGCAGTGTGTTTCACCAGAATCTGCCTTATCCCATGGGAATGGGGCCAGGGAGTGAGGAGAGGCCACAGGAGAAGGTCTACAGAGCTGTGGATGAGACTGGGAAATTGGACTCGGGTGGTGAAAATCTGTAGTTAGCCTCCCTGCTTTCCTAGCTGAGTGGCCAGAGGGTCCCAGGGATTTATTACTAGAGTTGGGGGTGGGATAAAATAATTAGTGGAGGGAGAAAAGAGGTTAGGAGGGGAAAATTCTGTGTGACCCACTGGAGATGGGGTACTGTGATCAGCGGCAGAGCTGGGGATGAGACTGTGAGGTTGGATCTGCAGGAGAGGAGCAATAGAAAATCATCTGCAGTTAGCCTAGCTGTTTCCATGCTCAGAGTGGCCTTTGGGTTGCAAGTTTAGGGAACTTTAAAACATGAGCAATTAATCCTATGGAGAAACAAAGAGGAAAGGCCGGAGCATACAGGAAACTGTGGAAGAAGCTTGGTGTAACTTGGAACTCCAATTTCCTTGTGTGTTTTTGCTTCCATTTTGCATTTCAAACACACACGGTAGGCAATAGAGGCTAATCAAGACCATTTCCCCTGACTCAAATCTCAGTTCCACTGTTTACAAGAATGTGATTTACAAAGGCTCTTTTATCTTTAAAAGATGCCAATGTTAACTATTTCATAGGAGTAGGAATGTCAACATTAATAGTGAATATGCGTGAAAGACTTAGAAGTGGTGATTGATGTATTGTAAGAGGCTATCGTTATGCATTTAGTCAATAAAACCATTATGCTACAGGTGAAAATTCAGGGCAATTTGGATTCAACTTGTTTATTAATTTTATTAAAGGTGTTCACTTGATGAAATGGGGGTTGCTTGTTGTATAAATCATTTAACTCTTGGTATCTCCTATAAACACTTGAAATACCTAAGTAAGAACTCGATGCCAGATGTAGAGTTTACGTCTATGGTCAGTGATGCCTTGGCCTCAACTTCATACAGATACAAAGTGGCTTTTCTACAGTCATGTCCCTGAGTGTTGCAGTGCTCCCAGAGTCTTTCCCAGACTTCCTCTTCCTGTCTAGCCATACTCTTACAGTTCATTATCACTCCATTTTTCTGATACTTGTCTACCACTATGTTACTTCTGATACAACGACCTACATCCTAAAATGAGCAAGGATAACAGAGCAGACACAACACCCCTTCTATTCCGGGCACCCTGTCTGCAGACATAGTTCCAATATTTGAGTTGGTCCCTGGTTGGATGCTACGTTTAAGCCTGGGAAAGAGCAAAGGGAGAAGAGGCTTGCTTAGGGATTACAAAATCTTTCTCTTTTTCTACTTACAAACAGTATTAGCTTTAAAATTTGGAGGATGCTTCATTGAGTCTATTCAATCCTCAAATTCAGTAATTACTAAAATGACAGTTCAATGCTCCTGGACTTTCTAATATTTGTAAATCTACATCACAGTAGAACACTTTCCTTTCTCCATTTCCCATTCTTGGGTATTCTGGCAGAACAGCAGAGAAGGGACCAAGAGAAGAACAGAATTCAGAAAACTGCTGTCCAACTTTGCCATGAGTGCATTGGAAGTTTTCGAAAAATAAAAGCAAGAATGTTAATAACTTAGCTCTTCATACACAAACATCAAATGTTCAAGGGAAATAAAGTTTCCATTACTTCTCTAGAAACTGAAGAAAGACAGTTTATTTTGACCATTGGGAAAAAATGCCCAGATGAGTCTTATTGCAAACTTGGACCATAAAGTTATGCCTTTGAATTAGAGCGACAGAGCTTGGCTTGCTCTGGACCCACTTGGCTCTACAGCGGAAGGTGGAGTTTTGGAGCGCCCGGTGCTGTTGATAGAATTACTTTGCTAACCATCCAGAGCTGGGTCTTGCAGCTTCTTCTCCAACTCTCTTGCTTTGTTGGGTCCTTGTAACGACAGCAGATTGTGAGGCACTGGAGGGAGTTCCAGCTTGGTATCTATTGAGCACTTACCCAGTATGAGGGCTTTAGCCATCATAACTCATTCAGTGCCCACAGGAGTCATTTACATTAGCTCCTCTTAGAAGCTTCACTTCATACTCTACCCACTCTGCCTATCGAAAATTCACACTTCCCATATCGTTGATATGTGAACAAATCAACCCTGCCATTAATTTGTTATGGAAAAAAAAAACAGAACAGAGCAAACCAAGACAAGATCTCAAGCATGTCATTGGGTGGAGAAAGAAAATTCCGTCATCTTTAGTAACTGTGCAGCGAGTTAGTGATAGAAATGGGGGTTTGTGCATGTAATTGTTGTGCATATAATATGTGCATGGAATTGTTGTCTCCTCTTTTTGTGGTGGTAGCTTCGTGTCTAACCTTCCCTGTGCCCCTGCCTCAAAGAAAACCTAAACTGACTGCGTGAGCCTGCTGAGATGAATCCTTATTGTATAGACGCAGAATGTGAGTAAGGAATGAGGGCATTCAATCATTCAAGTTACCAAGGTCAGAAGTGACTTTGCGATGACAAACTCTGATGATGTGTAGCTGGAGGCTACAGCGAAGCCCTCTTTGTGTGTGCAGGTCAGACACTATGTTAAGCACAATAATGAGATACTGGAGGTATTTGCCTTATGAAGAGAAATGGTTTATCTAGACGATAGCTTTGGGGATTTTATTCATGATTAATGGGTTCTGTTGTTTTGGCTCTGAGACACGGCAGCTGTTGGTTGTTAGATCAACACATTCTACTAGTTAGGGAGCACGGGATAGGAATAAGAGAGGTCATCCTAATGACCTAATGATTTCCTGCTAGGCTGGGGTTTCCACTACTTTTCAACTAAACCACATTGTGCCTCATGGGCATTTCAGGGGTATCTAGCACCCACACTATAGCTCACACCTTACTAAGAATTGTGTGCATGTCCCATGTGCCCTTCTTACCCCACACACAGCTGTAATGTAGGTCACAAGACATTCCCCTGGCCTGTAGCACTTCAGTCAAACAGACTGGATCAAGTCAGGTGTCAGACAAGAGAGTGTCCCCCAGCTCCTTCTGAGACCACTGAGCCATTCAACTTATACAGACCTACTTCCTTTGTCTGTAAAAGTTCCTTCTAGGCCCTGACCCTTTGGATGTGTGCATGATTAGCCTAATATAGACAGTTTCAACTGCAATTGTTCTCACAAGTAAAGTTCTGTGTGCAAGGCGGCTTATCTGCCTGGATTCTTCAATTTGCCAGTATCATAAGCATCTGCAGGGCCTTTGATATAGTAATTCTTGTTCCTGCTTCTAAGCCTGTGTTCTTAACATTTTCCAGGCTCAGAATGCCCTCTCTGGCTTTGCTAATAAACAGACTCAAAATCCATGCCTCTGGTCAACTTGGTGAGACTTAGAACAACCATATGTGGTGGTTTGGAAGAAAATGGTCCTCAAAGGGTATGACACTATTAGGAGATATGGCCTTGGTGGAATAGACATGGTCTTGTTGGGCAAAGTGTCATTGTGGGGGTGGGCTTTGCAGCCCCTCTTCTCAAGCTTCCCTCATTGTGACAGTCACTTGATTCCCTGCTACCTACCTACGAAGATGTAAGGACTCTCAGCTCCAGCATCATGCCTGCCTGCATGCCACCATGCTCCCTGCTATGGTGACCATGGACTGAATCTCTGAAACCATAAGCTGCCACCACAATTAAACATCTTTTATAAGAGTCGCTGGGCTCATGGTGTCTTTTCACAGCAAACAAAAACCCTAAAAACCTTAACTAAGACATCATGGAAATAAATCTTTAGGAATATCTGTGAGAGATTGTCTAGATCAGGTTACTTGAGTTAGGAGGACCAACCATAAGCATGGGTTGTTCCATTCCATGGGCTGGAGCTTGGGACTGAATAGAAAGAAGGCTGCTGAGTGCCATCATTACTTACTTTCTGCTTCCTGACTACAGATGCATGAGACTTAGTACCTCACGCTCCTGATGTTACACCTTCCAACGATGTTGGGTCATATGTTCTGGAACCATGAGCAAAATGAACTCTTCCTTAAACTGCTTTTATCAAGTAATTTGTCATAGCAGTGAGAAAAGTAGCTAGTGCACTATTCACTATATTAGAATGTGTGTGTGTATTTATATACAGCAATTATATATTTGTAATTCCATTTGCAAAGATGAGAATATGATCAGAGAGAAAAGCGAATGGATGAAGCATAAAACATTAGAAAGATCCAGGTATGGGTTAGAAGAAGTAATTGGTAAAAGAGAAAAAAATCTGGGGTTTGGAGCCAAAAGATGGTTGGAGAGTTAAAGAGGGCAAGATGTTTCAGACTTATCTAAAACCTCCTTGTCTCCAGGCAGTTGCTAGGGAGCTTGGAGGTGGAGGAAAGAAAATGTTACTAATCAATGGGCATGCAGTTTCAATTGAATAAGATGAATGAACCCCAGAGATACTTTGCATGCCATTACGCCCTGAGTCCCTAGTAGCATGTTGTACACTCATACATTTTAAGAGGGTACTTCTCGATCATGGTGAATGATTTTTTTTATGTGTTCTTGGATTCGGTTTACCAGTATTTTATTGAGAATTTTTACATCCATGCTCATGAGTGAGATTGGTCTATAATTCTCTTTCTTGGTTGAGTCTTTGTGTGGTTTTGGTATCAGGGTAACTGTAGCCTCATGAAAAGAGTTTGGTAATGTCACTTCTGTTTCTATTATGTTGAGCACTTTGAGGAGTATAGGCATTAGTTCTTCTTGGAAGTTCTGGTAGAATTCTGCATTAAAACTATTAGCCCTGGGCTTTTTTTGGTTGGGAGGTTTTTGATGACAGCTTCTATTTCCTTGCAGATTATAGGTCTATTTAAATTGCTCACCAGGCTTCATCTTAGAGATGTAGGGCTGGTTAAATATATGAAAATCTATCCATGTAATCCATCATACAAATAAACTGAAAGAAAAAACCATATGATCATTTTATTAGATGGTAAAAAAGCATTTGACAAAATCCAATACCCCTTCATGATAAAGGTCTTGGAGAGATTAGGGATACAAGGATCAAACCTAATACAATAAAAACAGTATACAGTAAGCCGACAACTAATATCAAAATAAATTGGGAGAAATGCAAAGTGATTTCACTAAAATCAAGAACAAGACAAGGCTGTCTACTCTCTCTATATTTCTTCAACATAGTTCTTGAAGTTTTAGCAATAGCAATAAGACAACAAAAGGAAATCAAGGAGAATCAAATTGGAAAGAAAGAAGTCAAACCTTTGTTATTTGCAAATGATATGATAGTGTACATAAGTGATACCCAAAAACTCTACCAGAGAATTCCTACAGCTGATAAATACCTTAAGTGATGTGGCAGGATACAAGATCAACTCCAAAATATCAGTAGCACTCCTATACACAAATGATAAAGAAGCTGAGAGGGAAATCATAGAAACACCACCTTTCACAATAGCCACAAATAACATAAAATATCTTGGGGTAACACTAACAAAGGAAATGAAAGACCTATTCGACAAGAACTTTAAGTCTTTGAAGAAAGAAACTGAAGAAGATACCAGAAAATAGAAAGACCTCCCATGCTTTTGGATAGGAAGGATCAACAAAGTAAAAATGGCAGTCCTACCAAAAACAATCTATAGATTCAATGCAATCCCCATCAAAATCCCAACACAATTCTTCACAGACCTTGAAAGAACAATAGCACAGACACTAAGAACAACAATAAGTTAATGTGACCTCTGGAAACTGAGAAGCTTCTGTAAAGCAAAGGACACAGTCAATAAGACAAAAAGGCAGCATACTGAATGGAAAAGATCTTCACCAACCCCACATCAGACAGAGTACTGATCTCCAAAATATATAAAGAACTCAAAAAATTAGACATTAAAATTCTAAATAACCCAATTAAAAATGGGGTACTGAACTAAGCAGAGAATTCTCAACAAAAGAATTTCAAATGGCCAAAAGATACTTAAGGAAAGGTTCAACTTCCTTAGCTAACAGGGAAATGCAAATCAAAACAACTCTGAGATACCATCTTACACCTGTCAGAATGACTAAGATCAAAAACACCAATGATAGCTTATGCTAGAGAGGATGTTGAGTAAGGAGAACACTCATCTATTGCTGTTGGGAATGCAAACTTGTGCAACCACTTTGGAAATTACTATGGCAGTTTCTCAGAAAATTAGGAATCAATCTACCTCAGGGTCCAGCAATACCATTCTTGGGAATACATCCAAAAGACACTCAATTATACCACAAAAACATTTTTTAACTATGTTCATAGCAGCATTGGTTTTAATAGCCAGAACCTGGTAACAGCCTAGATGCCCCTCATCTGAAGAATGGATAAAGAAAGTTTGGCACATTTACACATTAGAGTACTACTCAGCAGTAAAAAATGATGACATCTTGAATTTTGCATGCAAATAGGTGGATATAGAAATCATTATCCTGAGTTAGATAACCCAGACCTCAAAAATGAATATGGTATGTACTCACTCATAAGTGGATACTAGCTATAAACAAAGAACATTGAGCCTCATGATCCTAAAGAAGCTAAGTAATAAAGTGAACCCTAAGAAAAATACATACAGACCCACCTGGAAACTAGAAACAGACAAGATTGCCTAACAAATTGGGAGCATGGGGTCGGGGGTAGAAGAAAGGGGAGAAGGGAAAGAGGAGGGGAGAAGTGGAGGACTGAGGAGAACTTGAGGGAATGGGAGAGTCGAGATGGAGGAAGGACAGATATGAGAGCAAGGAAAGAGATATCATGATTGAGGAGCTGTTATGGGGTTAGCAAGAAACCTGGCTCTAGAAAATTTCCCAGGAATTTGCAAGGATGATCCGAGATAAGACACTAAGCAATAGAGAAGAGGGTGCCCGAACTGGCCTTGCCCTGTAGTCGACTGATGATTATCTTAAATATCACCATAGAACCTTCGTCCATTAATAGATGGAAACAGAGGCAGAGACCCATATCAGAGCACTTGACTGAGCTCCCAAGATCCAGCGGCAACTGGGATTTATCTCTACTGCATGTACTGGCTTTTGGGATCCCATTCTCTCTGAATACCTTGCTCAGCCTTGAGCAAATGCCTTACCATCGCTTAGGATTGGTGGGGGGTCGGGAGGGAGGGTATGTGGAGAGAATGGGAGGAGGGGAGGGAGTGGGAATTTGGATTGGTATTTTTTTTAATCTGATAAATAAAAAAGAGGGTACATCTCTTGTAGTGTGCTTACCCAAATAAAAAGAGATATAAACACATCCAGCATAATTTTAAAAGCTTCCCTTGTATGGTTGAGATGGGGATTTCATGAGTTGTTGTGCAGAGATTATTTAATCATACCTATACGATAAAGCCAACTCACAGCCAGTTGCTCCACAGTGCACTATAGAGGAGTGTCTGAATCTTTCTCCCCCCAGTAACTAAAGGGCTTGTATTCCTAAAGGCAGACTATACTATGTGTCTGATTTAGATGGTTCCGCTAAGGTGTGTTCAATTCTTTAGAATCCCTGCTGCTGCTGGGGTTCCTGCTGGGACATCTCAGCACAGCAGAAGGATGAGGTGATGGGCGGGAAGCTGAAATGAAGCTCAGCCTCCCACCTGGCTGCAAACCCAGCTCCATCTGTCAGTTGTTCCGGGTAGCTGACGAGTACAGCAGTTCAAAGTCCTACTCTGAGCCTGTTCATAGCATTTCTTTACTCTCCCGGGACCTGGTATTTCTGGCCACGGGAGAGCAGGCTGGAGCCAAGCACTCTTCAGCTCAGTGCCCAGAGTACATGGGCTTGGCAGCTACAGGGGTCCAGACTGTGCTGCTCCTTGGGATGTTGAGTAAGAATGCTGCACTTATTTCAGCTCATTTTACCATCTCATTTTTCGTGACCCATCTGTGTGAAGTTTGGAAAGATGTTTATACATTTAAAACCCAGCCAGGCATGAAATTAATGTTGGGTGGAATTTCAATAACTGCACAGATAATAAGGCAGAGTGTGTATTGGCTAAGTCTGGTAAGAATGGCACAGCATCAGAGTGGAAGGGTGATTAGCATACCAGATGCAGGAAGAGCCCTCTCAGAAGGATGGGGAAGCCTAGCCTTGTTGATGTGTGTGCTTCCCTTTGAACATTCATCTTTAATAGTTACATTTTAATATTGGGATTAGGGAGCTACAAAGGTGGCTCAGTGATTAAGAACTCTGGCTGCTCTTCTAGAGGACCTGGGCTCAATTCCTAGCACTTACATGGTGGCTCAAAGCCTTCGGTAATTCCAATTCCCGGGAATCTGGTACCTTATTCTTGCCTCTTTGAGTACTACACAGAAGTGGTACACACTCATACATGTATATGCAATATTCATACACATTAAAAATTTAAAAACAAAAACTTAATTACATTTAAGGATTTGGGGTTATTAGTCTATGTTCATAGTTGCAAGAACTTATCAGATAAGCAAAAATTTCACTCTATTTTCTACCACTGTGCAAATATATACATATATATTTAGACACACACACACACACACACACATATATATATATATATATATATATGTATATATATTACTATATTAATTCTTCTGGTCTTGAAACCTAAGCTTGGTTTAGTTGTATTTTTAGTTCATGGATCCACCAGACTGCAGAGAAGGAATAAGATGGGCCATGTTTTCAGTTTAAGTGTTGACTGGATGAGTCTGTGCCCAGGACTACCCACGTTGTTGGCAGAATTCCTTTCCTTAATATTATGCTTAGGGCATCAGATTCTTGCTATCTTTTGTCAACTCCAGTAGCCATCAGCAGTTCTTTTTTGAAGACTTCCATGTGGAACCCTTTAGAACATGGCTCTTTGACTGTTAAAAACTAGAAACATAAAAGATAAACTTTTCACAGATCAAAGTTGTTTATATTCAATAGTCACTGATGTGGCGTCCCATCACTTTTACCACGAAGGGTCAAAATCAAGTAAAAGTCTTGTCAGCAGTCGGTGAAGAGTCAGATGGAAGAGCAGACATCAGGATATGGAGCTGGAGACTCACTTCAGAGTCAGTGTCTGTGGTCCTTAGCCAAGCATCCATATTCAGGCAGCCAGTCAGTACTTGGTTTGAACCTTGGATGGCAAACAATGGTACATCCTTCTCCATGATGTTCCATTTCTATAACTGCAAAATGATGAGCAGCTGTCTGTACCCCTGGCTAATTTATATGCTTCTAATATGTAGTCTCATATCCATCTGTTCATTTCCCCAGCATCAGGAGTGACCTAGAGCTCTTTGGTCCAGAGTTTCTTTCTCTCTGTGCTTCATACTGCCCAATTTTCACAAGTACTATGTACCTTCATTTCTTAACTGATCATGATTGACATTTTGAAGGATTTGGATCATATTAATCCCATTATTCCTCTTCTTTAAATCTTATGAGAAGGCGGCTTGCTCTTAAATATGGTGCCAATTTGCTTGTATATCCATTGAGGGTTATTTGTAGATGTGAGATGAGATGTTCTACTTCATAGGGTCCTCACAAGAAAGAAATACCCCCATGGAAAGCCCATTTATGTGTTGTGTACTCTCCAGTTGCTAAGTTCATTTCTTTACCCTCTACTATTGCCTCCTACCAGAGGGATCTTGTCTGGGATTGTGGTTGGCTTATTTGACTGTTTTTCAAATGCTAAGTCTCGAATAAACTCTAGCAGAGTTGACTTGTGGGAGACTTTGGGAAGCATCCACTTTGGTCAATAAAGGAATATGCTGATGGCAGTGGCTAGTAGTATAGGTAGGATAAGTGCTATTACTAATAGAGCTCTGCGACTCATTGCTATCTGGGCTTTCACTCTATTGGGTAATTACTTAGACTTTGGTGTCTTAATTTCCATTGCAGTTAGATGTGGCTGTAACACCAGATTCTGGCTCACGGAAGTGAGTAGAATTGATGTGTGCCTCTCGTTATCCTGAACTTAATCTTCATTATAAATTTCATATTTTTGCCATTCTCTTATTGAATGAAGTAAAAACTAAAAGGGAGTAAAGGCATACGATGGAAAAAGCCAGATCTCTCAACGACTACATTGAACAAGCTACACCCACCCACTGACATTGGACATTCTTGTCACCAGAAAGAGACTGCCACTGTGCCACACTATCTTAATAGAAACGCCTTTGAGTAGACCTTCAATTCAAAATAGTCTTAGCAGACATATCTAAAATTCCACAATTATGTATTCATTTCTCCAATGTGCTTATCACTTTCCCTATAGCATATTTTAAGATAAAAATACCCTATGAAGGAGGAATGGAGAACTCCTTAAGACACCAGTGAGAAGCTAAAAAATTGTGCCTAGTGAGGGAAGTGGGCTAATTACACCTGAGGAGTGACTTGGAAGAGAGAAAGTGGAGAAGAAAAGCAACAGACTTAGATTTTTTTTCACAAATAGTTGATGAACATATATTGAGTGGAATGAACTAAGCAAGGCTGAGGAATGAACTAGGTTTAGAAAAAAAGAATTCTGTGCCTCTTTGGGAATGAAATCAAATAACACACTTAAGTGATGTATATGTGTATGATACATACGTATGTGATGTGTAAGCATATGATGTATATATGATATGTGTTTATGGTGTATAGGTATGTGATGTATAAGTATATGATGTAGATGGTGTTTGTGTTCCTGTTTTTCTTTTCTTTGGTAAGGCTTGGGTGCTGGTGATCCAGCTGAGCATCTTGCATGCTAAGAAAGCACTCCACCACTGACCTGCACCCTAAGTAACTGCTTGTGCCTATCCTCCAAGAATGACGGTTAACTTACTGTGTCTTTTCATTCATGATATCTTAGCAGCAAAGCAATTGCTATGGCCTGAGGCTTCTCATCCAGTGCTTCAGTATAAATCCCCTCGACAACACTGTGACAAGACGTTATTAACCCCATTTAACACAAACTCATCCTTTAGCTCTCAGTTCAATTACCTGGAAAATTGATCTGATTCTGCACTTTAGATCATCTTTTTTTATTAGTGACTCATGGGGACATGCTTCCCTTCTCTCTAGGACCTGATTATACTCATAGATGTGCTTAATTTATTTTTCTCCTCTTTACTGTTCTGTTAGATCCATGAGGACAAGGATCAAGAATGCTTTTGCCCTTTGAAAATCCACCCCATGCTGGACACCAGTGACTGACAGATAGAATGTATACTGAGTGGATTGAAAAAATAGCATCTAGTATTTAGTTTTCTAATAGTGCTGGAAAGGGAAGGTTACCTCTCCATCATGTGTGAGTTTATTAAAAATTTATTAATTTTATTAATTTATTAAAAGGAAATTTATTAAAAGGCTACATTCCATCCTTAGAAAATGTCCATCCTCTCAAATCACGGTAGAGGCTCTGTTATGCCATGAGGCTCCATAGAGAAACCCAAACATGCTGTGGAATAATGCTTTTGTGTGCTGTAAAGATTTGTCATTCTTATTGGTTAGTAAAACGCTGATTGGTCTGTAGCTAGGCAGGAAGTATAGGTGGGACAGCCAGATTAAGAGAATTCTGAGAAGAGGAAAGGCAGAGATGTAGTCACCAGCTAGACACAAAGGAAGCAAGATGAGAAGGCCTCACTCAGGAAAGGTACCAAGTCATATGGCTAAACATAGACAAGGATTATGGGTTAGTTTAAGTTGTAAAAACTAGTTAATAATACTCCTGAGCTAATAGGCCAAACAGTTTACAATTAATATAAGCCTCTGTGTGTTTCTTTGGGACTGCACAGCTGCAGGACTGGACGGCACAGAAACTTCCATCTGTACAAACAGGACAGGATACTTTCCCAATGCCCATTTCTATAGTAACAGAGTTGTCTCAAGGTTTGCAAGCAACTGGGTTCCCTTGTGGCATCCATTGTCTGATAAGATAGTTTCCCTTCTCTTTATTACAATTGGAACTATCAAATAACCATTTTAAGTAATAATTAATGATTGTTTGTTAGAGATGGTAATTTCCATACAATAGGTATTCTATTTTTACTTACGTGCGCACACACACGTACATTCTTTTTTTTCTTCACTACCAAACATTTTGAAGAAAAGCAGTTTGAATACCTCTTGGCACTGAGAATGTAAACCATATAATTTCAGAATTCTTCATAGAGTATTTTTCTTGCTGCAATCAGTAGCCCGGTGTGGGATGCTAATGGTCTCAGAATATCTAAAAACCCATTACCAACCTAAATTGCTGCGTGGGGTAGAGTGTAGGTGAAGCATGGTCATGGTGATGACAGGAAAAGCAAACATGTAAAGCTTGTTAGAGAAGGTGGGCTTTAAACCCAGCATGCGGATGTGGAAAGAGAAGTAAATCACTTGTAAGATCTTCAAATCTAACAATTTCCGATAAAATAAACACTAAGGCAGTATAGTATGGCCTTTTAACTTGTGATTCTCAGTTAATACGAGTCATTTAGGAAGGTATTCCTCTTTATATCTGTCGTGCTTATAATTTTAATATCTTCAATCATTCTGAAACACTTTGAGGAATAGAGAACTAACATTTTATTTCAATACATTAAAGATAGGCACAATCAATTCTAATAATAAAAGGTAGATTGATATGAACAAAGACAGTTAAAATGACTATGCTCCTACCACAAGAAAACAAATTGGAATAGATTGATCCTTTGCTTTAAGGATCTGAAAATTGAGAAATTGCAAATTCAATGATCTTTAGATATAGGGAAAGGCAGCAGAGGAAACAGGGAGGCAAATGAGGGAGTCATCCATCCATGCCTCCGCTTCTGGAGGTTAAGTTATGACCTCAGGGGATGAACCTCTACAGTCTCATCAACCTCTTGGAGCAATGGAGATGAGGTTCAAATTGCAGAGAAGATAAAACATCTAGGGTTTCTGAGAAAAGTAGCCAAGGTGTGGAGAGATACATAGAAAGAACTTTAGAATTGAGGATGAGGGTCTTCACCCATCTTTGGGTAAAGACTGCACACGTGTAGGGTGACCCTAATAGGTGGGTAAGGACAATGTCTAAAGAAAGAAAACATCGAAACATGATAGATGACCTACTCTCGTGCTCTCTCTGGAGGGTAAACACTAAATTTTCTCTGGGAAGTGAGGGGAGCTGCCATTTAATGCATAGGGAATTGAGCAGAGGCCACAGAATAATGATGTATGAATATGGGGCCAAACTTAGGAAAGAGTCTACCCTGTATCCCTCCTAAAGATTATCAACTTGAAATGATTAATATAAGTTGTAAAGATCATTGCATGGAATAATGCAGTTCTCTTTCGGGGTACAATGTAGTCAATTACTTAATAAAATATGGCTCAGAATATTCAGCTTGCAACAAAAAAAACCCTTCTAGCCACATGCTATAGACTGAATGTTGTTGTTGTCTGAAATTTGCATGTTGAAACACTGACCCTACCTGATGTGATGTGATAAGAGATGAGACACTAGAGATGTAATTAAGTCATGGAGATGGGATCATTATGAATGGGACTAGTGTTTTTATAAAAGCCACCTTCACCCCTGGTACCAGTGAGATGGTGAGGACCCACAGTGAAGAGATGGCTGTCTATCCATCAGAGAGCAGGTCCCCGCCAGGTGCTGCCTATGACACTATGTTCATTTTAACCTTTGTTGGAACATGGGCCTGTACTTTTGGACCTGAATCTGTGCACTGAATCAGACCATGCCTTCTTACAGCTCCCTCTGGGACAGAAAGGTAATAAGCAAGTCTGTGCAGTGATTTGACAGCTCTCTTTTATGGGACTTGGCTACTCCATGCTCCCTTGTCACGTACACTATAGTGAATGAAATCCCATGATGAAAAACTTTTTGGTACCATCAGAAAGTTTTAAACGTTAGACCTTTATCCTCTGGGAATTTGGTCTGAGGCTTCTCAGGGCCTGCACATGGAGTTTGGCACAGAGACAAGGGCTGCTGTCTGAAGAGGCTCCCCATACGCCCGCCCCTCATCTCTCTCACGTCACTTCTCTAGCTCGTTCCCTATCTCTTTCTTATTCTCAACCTTACTGAAGTTCCTCCGAGGCTTCACAGGGAGCCTCTCCTTCCCTTCAAGACCTTGTCATGTGTAGGTCTCTACAATTTCATAAGGTAACGTCTGATGCTTCCCCTCTCACCTTGAGAGGCTCAAGGCTCCCATCATGGCCTTGAGGTCCTCTCATTAGAATAAACCTCATTAAAAGGAGATTGTGTGTCAGCTTTCTCTGTGAACTGACTGCTGTGGCTTGTTTAATCATCTTTATACAAGTCTTTTTCTGTATCCGTGGATTAAGTATTTGTTATTTATATGAGATCCAACGTGTGATACCTCTTCTAGCCCAAATGGAATATGATACTATATGAAGTAAAGGAAATTATAAACAGACCAAGAAATGATATATCTGAGAATTAGATAGAAAAGGACATAAAACAGCTTTAGTTAAAATGTTCTATTTGGTAAAAAATGTGAGGAAAATACTGGCTACTGAAGTTAGACAAGATAAATATGTTGATGGCATAAAAATTCAAAAGAAGTTGAACTGACAACTTTTTGAAAGTTTCGTGAACTTATACATTAAATATTATAAAATAGGTTTTAAATGTTAGAAATGGCATCTGTAATGTAGCACAGAAATAAGTATAAGAGGGAGGAATGAGGAACAAATAACACCAAAGATTTGATAAAGGAAGTGTATTGTTTTATATTTACCTAGAATTATAATCCCTCTCTCCCTCTCTCTCTATATCTCCATATCTATGTGCCATCTCTCTCTATATATGTAACCTTATTTAAAGTATATATATATATACTTTAAATAACCTTATATATGCATACTTCAAATATCATCCTCTAAGGTATACACATATATACTATATACGTACATGCATATATATCTATATGTATATCTATACCTTAAGTAAGGTTATTCCCCTTAAGCTGACAATGTCCCCCACAAGAGTCATAGATCACCTGACAAAAACCTTAATATCAGTCACAAGGAACCTTCATTTGCATTGTTCACCAGGGTAGTCCAAATGACTCTTCAAATAAGATCGTCTATTGCTATTGTCCTTGGTTGCCTCCAGAACTTGAAGGTAAGTTCCTATTGCTGAAGACACCACACACTTTGGACCAGAACTGTTCGACCTGAATCTAAGTTGAAAGCCTCCTTCCTGTGGTCAGGCTTCAACAGTACCAGAACCTCCTGTGTAAACTTCCAAGGGAGGGGAGCAATCAGTAGTCCTATCCTGTTATGACACCAATGAACAATAACAATGACCCGCGTGGTACATGTCTTAGCTAGAGTTTCTTTTTTTTAAAAAAAAATACTTATTTGTTTGTTTATTTATTTATTTATTAAAAATTTCCACCTCCTCCCACCTCCCCTTTCCCTCCCCCTCCCATCTTCCCCTCCCTCTCTAGTCCTAAGAGCAGTCAGGGTTCTCTGCCCTGTGGGAAGTCCAAGGTCCTCTCCCCTCCATCCAGGTCTAGAAAGGTGAGCATCCAAACAAACCAGGCTCCCACAAAGTCAGTCCATGCAGTAGAATCAAAACCCAGTGCCATTGTCCTTGGCTTCTCAGTCAGCCTTCATTGCCAGCCACATTTAGAGGGTCCAGTTTGATCACATGCTCCATCAATCCCAGTCCAGCTGGCTTTGGTGAGCTCCCATTTAGATCAGTCCTACCGTCTCAGTGGGTGGACACACCCCTTGGGGTCCTGATTTTCTTGCTCATGTTCTCCCTCCTTCTGCTCCTCATTTGGACCTTGGGAGCTCAGTCCAGAGCTCCAATGTGGGTCTCTGTCTCTATCTCCATCCATCGTCAGATGAAGGTTCTATGGTGATATGCAAGATATTCATCAGTGTGGCTATGGGACAAGGCCAGTTCAGGCACCCTCTCCTCTGCTACCCAAGGAAGAATCTGGGAACTTCTCCTTGGACCTGGGAACTCCTCTAGAATCAAGTCTCTTGCAAACCCTAAAATGGCTCCCTTAATTAAGATATTTACTTTCCTGCTCCCATATCTACCCTTCCTCCATCCCACCCATCTCATTCCCCCAAGCTCTCCCGAATCCTCCCCTTCTCCCTTCTCTCTACCCATCTCCCCTTACATCCACCTCCTACCCCTGTGCACCCAACTTTTGCCTGGCAATCTTCTCTACTTCCAGTATCCAGGAGAATAACTATATGATTTTCTTTGGGTTCATCTTCTTATTTATTAGCTAGAGTTTCTACTGCTCTAAAGAGGCGATATGACCATGGCAACTCATATAAACAAAACATTTAATTGGGGCTGGCTTGCAGTTTCAGAGGCTTAGTTCATTATCATCAGGGTGGGACATGACCGTGTGCAGGCAGACATGGTGCTGGAGAAGGACCTGAGAGTTCTACAGTATGAACCGCAGGTAGTATAAGACTGAGTTTATTTTAATTACATAATAAGAAAAGACTTATTACTTTTAGTAGATGTGTATGGGTGTTTTCCATGTGCACACCTTCAAACCTGGTGCCCATGGAAGCCAGAAAAGGGCATCAGTAGATCCCCTGAAAATGGAGTTACGGAGCCACCATGTGTGTTCTGGGAATCAAACCCTGGCTCTCTAGAAGAGCAGCATGAACTCTTAACCACTGAGCCATTTATAAAGCCCTATAAACCATGGATGTTTTTTTAAAAAAATACAGAGTAATAACATCAGCTTGTGGAAATGTATGATGGGAAAGATCAATTGTAGGCTACATAGTAAGTGAAAAACAAATATGTGGTTCATATTTGTGAGTACGTATGAGCAGAAAAAAATGTGCTCCTATGTTATTATACCTGAGTAAACTTTGAAAATTATGAATAAATATGTTTGTGAGCAAAGAAGGACCTGGAGAATTAAGAATTCACAGGTGGGTGGAGATACGCTGCCCATGCTATGCCATTCTAGGTGAATTGTTTTTCACAAAGAATGTGCAATAATACAGTTACTAGCTACAAAACTTACTCTATCTAGAATTATCCCACTAATGATTTTAGACAGTGTGTCCATTTGGCTGATTAAACTTGGCTCACTGGTTGTGTCTGATTTTCGAAAACATAATGAAATCTTTTCAGGAAAGACAAAGCATTAGAGAAACCATTAGAGAGAACACGAACAGTGTTTCCAAATAAAAGCACATAAAAAGAGCGGTGAGACATCCAGACACAGATACTAAGGGATTTTAAAGTTTATGTTTCCTTGTAGTAGCCTAAAAAGAATAATGCTTGCCAGTGACAAAACACTATTGATTCTAGCAGCTGCAGCTAAAATCTAGCTTGTAGGAATCGGTGTTGAACACTGAAGATCATTAATTAGAAGAACATGCCTTCTAGTGCAATGTTTATTAGGCTGTAGCACATTGTTATGAGTTTATTCTCGTTTCTTGGATGTAGTTGAAATTGATCCCTTTCAGTTTTCAAAATGCTCCAGGAACTTTCTCCTTCACTGATTTATTTGGGGATCAGAGTACTATTCCATTCTCCTTGCTCATACATGTGCCTTGTGCTGTAAACACTTTCAAAGACCTAAGAGAAGTACAATAAATACCGCAAGTCATATTTTGTTTTTGAGACAGGATTTCGCTGTGTAGCTTTGTTTCCTGTCCTGGAACTAGCTCTCTAGACCAGGTTGACCTTGAACTCACAGAGATCCGCCTGCCTCTGCCTCCTGAGTGCTGGGATTAAAGGTGTGCGCCACCACCGCCTGGCCCAATCATGCTTTTAGAGTCATAAAAGATGCAACATTTTAAGGCAGCAGAATTTGAATATTTCTAAACACAGGCTCTTCCTCCAAAACACAGAACGCAATGAGGAGGCAATAGCAAATAAATAAATAACTACAAATTGGAATTTCTCATCACGGTGATAGTATTTGAAGAGACTTTCAGAGACCTCTGAGAGAAATTAGCTCTAGGCCCCCCAGAAATCATGGACTCTTCAAACTTGTGAGTATGGGAACAAGGAAATAGAACCTGCAGAGAGTCTACTAAGAAGTGAAGTAGAACAGAAATATAACAACAAAACCAGCATAGTATTGACACAAAAACAGACATGTTGATCAATGGAATTGTACAGAAGACCCATACATAAACCCACACACCTATGGACACATGAATTTTGACAAAGAAACCAAAAACGCACACTGGAAAAGACAGTATTTTCAGAAATGATGCTGGTCAAGCTGGATGGTCGCATTTAGAAGACTGCAAATAGATCTGCCCTAATTACCCTTCATAAAACTGAAGTTCAGATGATCCAAGGATCTCAACATGAAACCAGATACACTGAGCCTGATAGAAGAGAAAGTGGGGAATAGTCTCGAACACGTTGGCACAAGAAAAGACTTATTTTACAGAAAACCGTTAGCACAGCCACTAAGGTCATTGATAAATAAGTGGAACCCCACAAAACTGTGACAGTACTGCACTGTAAAGGGCACTGTCATCTGGACAAAGCAGCAGCCCAAAGAATGGGACAAGGTGGCTTGTTTTTCCTTCTTTTCCTTCCTTCCTTCCTTCCTTCCTTCCTTCCTTCCTTCCTTCCTTCCTTCCTTTCTTCCTGTACCAATTATACATCTGATAAAGGACTCATATCCAAAATATATAAAGAATGCCTAAGGGTTTTTATTGCTGTGAAGAGACATCTTGACCACAGCAACTCTTCTAATGGAAAACATTTAACTGGGGTGGCTTCCAGTTGAGAGGTTTAGCCCATTGTCATCACGGTGTGACATGGCAGCTATACATGGTGCTGGAGAAGGAACTGAGAGTTCTATATCTTGATCCGAAGGCAGCATGAAGTATACTGAGACATTTGGTGTAGTTTGAGCTTCTGAGACCTAAAAGTCTGCCCCAACACTGACATACTTCTGCCGACAAGGCCACATCTCCTCATAATGCCACTACCTGTGAGATTATGGGGGGCAAAAACATCCAAACTATCATAAACTAAAAAGACTAGATATCAAGAAACACACAACCCAGTTTAGAAATGGAAGTTTAGACCAGTATCTATTCAAATATACTTTGCTTTAAAGCATTCTTTTCTTTTGACTCTGCTAGTATGTGCAGGTGGTTGGACTGATGGAGTTCCACAATCTCCTAATACTTTCTTCAATATCCTTTCATCCCTTTCTGATGGAGTTTAATCTAATTTGTGTTGATAAACTGCACAATTTCTCCTTCACTTTATAAATTATATCTTTATTAATATTATCTATTTGATGTTAAAATTATTCTGGTGTGGGAAGTTCTTCTGTCTATGTTTTGCTTTTATTGGTTAATGAGTAAAGCCGTTTCAGCTAGTGGCTCAGCAGAATAGAACTAGACGGGAAAACTAAACTGAATGCTGGGAGAAAGGAGGCAGTCAGTGAGAAGTCAGAGGAGAAAGATGTGAGCCACCAGCTGGAACCTTGCTGGTAGGCCATGAACTTCATGGTAAAATATAAAATAATAGAAATGGGTTAAATTAAGATATAATAGTTAACCAGAAATACACTTAAGCTATTGGCCAAACAGTATTGCAAAAGTGTGATTATTTCCAGTCAGGCAGTCTGGAAATGAACTAGCGGCCTCTGTCAACACTATTCTTTTTTTTTCTTTATTCTTTTGTATACCCCAACAAAATCGTTGCAGCAATATAAAAATTACAATGTGGTTACATTTTGTTTTTCAAGTGAATGATTGCAATGAAAACAAGTAAAAACAGCATGTTTTCCATATTTCTTACATGATTAGGAATTTTATGAATTGCAGGTGAAAAACAAATTATCCCAAGAACACATGTACATTCATATCCA
Organism: Myodes glareolus; assembly: GCF_982192425.1. Classification (NCBI taxonomy): domain Eukaryota; kingdom Metazoa; phylum Chordata; class Mammalia; order Rodentia; family Cricetidae; genus Myodes; species Myodes glareolus. The sequence goes on from NC_142037.1 coordinate 33,971,481, forward strand.
AGCAACTTGCTACAGATTAATCATGTAGGCAAGCAAGACATTTTTCTCAGTCAGGTCTTTTGTGGCAGGCTCTGTTTTGCAGTTACAAAGGGAGGACCAATTACTTGTCTTGAAAGGCAATCTTATAAGGAATCTTAAAGGACTCGCAAATCTACCAAGTCAACAGTATTCTTTTCTGCATTTTCTTCCAACATGGTTTTCCTTGGTTGTTTGAATACATTTAAAATAAATGAGTTAGGCTGGGTGGTGGTGGCGCATACCTTTAATCCCAGTACACAGAAGGCAGAGGAAGGCTGATCTCTGTGAGTTCAAGGCCAGCTTGGTCTACAAGAGCTAGTTCCAGGACAGGCTCCAAAGCTACAGAGAAACCATGTCTCGAAAAAGCTTAAACAAACAAACAAACAAATAAATAAATAAATAAACAAGGGGTGTTTGTGTTAATGTCAATGTATGGGGTTTATGGAATATCCTATCGATGCTTTCTTTCCTCTTTTTGAGCCAGTCTTTTTGAATAATATGTATTACATATTACATCCTCATCCCCCACATACTTCAAAGCTTTTGACTTAGTTACTGAGAAAAAGTTGACTATGTTATAGCATTCTTCTTTCATGTTTTAGTTTTGTTCTTTTTTTTTTTAAGATAGTATTACCCTTGTGTAATAGAATCTAGCATTTCCCAGTCAAACTTTTATTTGGGGACTGCTTGAATGAGTCACAGCTGAGTTTCATTAAGTTTCAATGCCTCGGGGACACTGTTGAGGACTAGAAGTCAGTGTTTAAGGGATGTAAGGTACTGCCGTGGAAAATAAAATAGAACACGGAGACAGTAGGAATTTATCTCTGTGTGACGTGTGCCTCTTGGGGTTTCTCCTCAGGAAAGTCTCAGCTTGCTTTTAGTGCAGCAAGTGAGCTAGAAGGACTGTTACGTCATCCCATGCCATGAGGTTTCTCCCAGGTTCTGGCTATATCATTCCTTGGTAAGCACCAGACACAGAGGGGCTAGTCTATATCAGGTTAAAACGTCAGTATCCCAGGAGATAGCAAGATGGCTCAGGGGGGGTAAAGTACTTGCTTTTCAAGTACAAGGGTCCAAGTTCAGATTCTCAGTAGCTGTGTGAAAGTGGGGCATGGTAAAAACTACCTGAAATCCCAGAGCAATAAAGTAGGGAACAAGTAGATCCTGGGGCTTGTTAGCCAGCAAATTTGGGTCAGCGAGGTTGAAACAACGAGCTTCAGGTTCAGGGAGAGATCCTGTCTCAAAAAACATAATGTGGAGAGCAACGAAGGAAGACATTGTGTATCAACCTCTTGTCTGTACCTGCTCATGTACACACACACATACATGCATGTACACACACATACACACATGCACACACATACACACACACACACACACACACTAGCACATGCACAAACAAGGGAATTGAAAACCCTTGACTTCAAGAAATAGTTAAAAGGATAAACACATGAAATACATTCTGTGACTTCTGTGAGTCTGGTTGGGAAGTGGTGGATAGGTTTAAGGGGAAAAGCAGAGTTAAAATCCTGTAACTTGAGCCTGACTGTACTATGACCCAGAACTTTGACCTCTAATAGGGTTCTAGGCGCTTGTTGACCAGCACCCCTTGCTAGTAGACAGCTGTAAGATTATGATAGTTAGATTTAGCAGAATCCAAACTCAGCAGAATACTTCTCAAGCAAAATAACTTACACCACCCATTTACTCAAGATCAAAACCATGTTGCTGGCTCCTGTTGGATCAATTGTACTGTGGACAATTTATCAAATTGTCTTAATGTAATTACATTTAGCATCTCGTCTTCAGAATGTAAAACAATAAATATGGGCTCAAGTCCCAGCTCTGTCCCTGTTGGCTGTGTGTTATCAGAAAGGCTGCTTAACCACATTTAACTTCCATTGTTTTCCATTTGAAAGCATGGGATGATATCCACTTCCCAGTTTTATACAGCTTCCATGATCCAGTCCCTGGAGAGAAATCGGGCATCTACAGTTCTTAAAAATACCCTGTAGCTTAAACTTTGTGGGTGAGAAACAAGGCACCATATGAAATTCATGTTGCTTATTTGCAGTAAAATCTGTCATAAAATCTGCTGTCAAGGTCATTGCCATTTTTCAAGGTCTCTTATAAAAAGTTATCCCATTTCAGTTTTACAACCAGGTTCAAAAGGACTCTGGCTCTCCTGGAATGTGACCTTTCCTCTTTAGTAATAAGAGTGCACTAATTTCTTGTGGTTCTCCTTCGGCCCTGACTGCACAGAACAAAACAAAAATAGGGAATATTTGTACTTTATAACAAGTTTATCAGCTTCCTGACTTGTCTATCTATTTTCTCCCATTTCTCTCATTTTTAAACATTTATTTGACCATCAGTATGTAAATGTCTGATTTTTAAGTCACCACAAATTCTTTTCGGACAGATGAGCTATCTAAGTTCAGTCAGAATGTCACGCAGACTCTCAAAGTCCTTGTTTCCTCAGTCAAAGGTTGAAGAGAGCCGCACAATGTCTCTGAATGCTATGTGGAAACGCTGACAAATCAGAAAGTCAGGTTCAGAGTTGGGGTCCAGGTTGTGAACTAGAAAGTAGACCCCACTGGAGTACAGCTTAGGCTTAGATGTTTGGGGCTAACCAGAACCCACTTGATTAAACAAACATGAGGGGTGGATCTGTCTTCCATCACCATTTTTGTTTAAGAATGAATGCTGTTGTCTTTTGAAACGTAATGGAGAAGGTAAATCCTTCAAATGAAGTAGCTAACAATAAAAGGAGTTGTTTTGATTATGCATGGTGTTTACTAAAAGTATTACAGTTAGTAAATATCTAGAGGTCTCTGTCAGAGTAATTCTCAAGAATCACTGCTTTTTGAGAGTCTCTCAATGTATGGTTTGCCACTCCTCCCAGAAATCTGGTTTTCCCAGCCTTCCTGCATTGCCAGTGGAGACCAGAGCATCACCCATAGATGTCATCCTGAAGCAGCAGCGTCACAAAAGGGGTGCTGTCAGCTACAGCCTCTTTCTGCTGCGAAGGAACAGAGCAAACCATTTAAAACGGCAGGCGATGCAACCAAGGAGACCCTTTACCCAGGAGCTGGAGGCCCCATGACGGAGCGCACTGGAAGAGTTGCATCCGGGTGAGAGTTGACAGAAAACCCATCCTCAAGGGAAGCAGGGGCCAAGCTAATCTGCTCAGTTAAGGATAGAAGGGTAGAGAGGACCTGCTACTTGAAGACCTACCTGTTGTGACTACAGAGACTGCTTCGCCGAGCACAGAGGGAGAAACTTTCTCAAACACCCATCCTTTCAACTCCTCTTTGGTTCATTCACACTTCATCCGCTCACCCGCTGCTCCTGAGCCTTGGTGATTGTCAGCTCCCATCTGATTCTAAGGTGAACTAAAACCATGCTCTGCTGCGGGGGAGTTCACAGTTCACCGAGTGACTTAACGTTCTGAGTACCATAGCCACAATAAAGGAAACCTATTGACAGAGTCTCTGGGTACTGGGGTAGGGGACGGCTGCCAGCAGTGATTTGAGACAGCCCTTCTCAGCGCTGCAGAGAACTGCAGCTCTCCTGGTTTCCCTAACTAGGGACAGGGTTCTGCAGTATGGATCTTTTCTGAAAGAAGACCTCACAGACCTAAACCATACTGGGTCATCAGTTCATTCAAAACCCCGCCCGTCTCTATGAAATACAAGTGCAGAAGTGACCCCAGGCTCAGTTTGAGGGAGAGCCGTGCTTCCTGCCATTGTTTGTTCCTCTAACTCCAGGGGCCGGCAAGAGCGGGTGATGATCCTGGGTTGATTTCCAAAGGCAGTAAATGTAATTGCAGATAGGACACCAGGGCACTGGGATAGAAAGAAGCACACCCTCCGGGGCGTCTTTGCTGCCTGGCCTCTAAATGACCTGCAGGTGGTGTGTGGATCAGATCCACGCATCCCGGAGGACCCAGCTGAGAGCCGTCTCAGCAGTTTGTCAATGGAATAAACTGAGCAGGAGGCATCTGGGGCCGGGAGGTACAAGCCGTGACCTCATCTCGGAGGGTGATGATTCAGAGCTCTCACCTGATTCCAGAGCTAACCAACATCGCAAAGGAGGGAGTTCAGGGCCAAGTCCCAGGACTGTTTGAAAGACTGTTGGGCGTCCCAGCTGGCTGGGACTCACTGCCCAACAGTAGGTCAGGGTTGAGGCTCTTTGAACAGATATGGAGGGGTAAACTGCTTACAGAGCATCACAACTTGGGTGGATCTGGATTTGGAGGTCCTCAGCTGCCCAAGAGGCAGGCAGGAGAGCTTTGAGGAGGACTGATAACCACTTTGCACAGAGGACAGATTGAATTGGGATGCGAAGAAAAAGCTGAGCAAGCGTTGATGATCTCTGTCCTCCCCCACCGAAAGACTCCAATGAGCGGCAAAGACAGAAACCCTGAGCTTATTCTGTGCTTGCGGTCGGCACTCTGGAAAAGGCTCCGGTTGTCCCTGCTCAGACACAGAGCGCAACACCTCAGATGGGAATGGCATTTTACAGTTTGCCAACCATCTCACACAAGTCATTTAATTGATCCCTGCAGTGTCAAGGAAAAAATAAAGGGAGAGTCAGTCTTGTCTTCCGTACAAGGAGCAACTTGGCTTGCCCGTGTCAGTATACCGTTTCCTACAGTTCCAAGTAATTGAAGAGATCCGATGAAGGCTCTGGCTGCTCCTTTGTCACCAGACAGCCTCAGAACCCCAAGTTGCCTGAGGTTTTGTAACTCTGACTTCTGATCCCACTATCTCCCTCCCTACTCTTTAAAACAACAGAATATTCCCAGGGAAAGGGGATCTCCTGCATCCATTGTGATCGAGCCAAGCCTGGATTATCTTCTGAGGTAACCCAGCATTTGAAGCAATGCATTCTGCTTGTTTTCTGCTGAAAGGTATTGGCTAGCCACTCTTGACCTTGCCTGCCTGGTAGAACTACCTTGAGAGCTTTTAAAAATCTATGTTGAAGTTCCTGGACCAGTTAAGTCTAAATCCCCAAGGATGGCCCAGGCGATGGTATTTTCAAGCTTTCCCACACTTTTAATGAGCCGCCGTGTAAGGAAGTCTTGTGAGACTTTGGGACTCCAGAAGGAACATGAACTGTTAAAGTCAGGATGTACTTGGCTCTGCAGTGTTCAGATGCTGTTGTGGAAAGCCCCAGGTGTGCATGCCTGCTTCTACAGGTGGCCTCTTCATTTCCATACCATTTGAGTTCCTCATAAACTGACTCGGTGTTCTCTGTCTACCATCCTGAGCTGGTGCTTCCTCTGTGTTACCTCCTACCGTGCAGTTCCTATCTGTCAGGATGTGTCCATTTGTGACTAACTTATAACCCAGTTCACAAATGCCATGGGCTTGTGTTATACTACATAACAAGAGTGCTGAGTTGGGCAGCTTCCTGGGTGCTCAGGTCAGTAGCTCAATGACATCATCAGGGGCCCAGATTTCTCTCACTTTTCTGTTTTGTGATCTTTTATGAGTCTGCCTTTTTCTCAGGCTTGCTTGATTCCTTATTATCAGGCACTATAGACATATATTTTTTAAAAAAGTATTTATTGTTGTCCAGGTTTAAGAGTGAGAACTTTGTTTTCCCTCAACTACTTCATTGGTCAGAACTGGATCCCAACAAACTCCCCTCAAGTTCAACACACAGGCATTTGCCCCATTGTCACAGAAGTCTCCAAATTAAGACAGGAACTGGGATACAATCATTTTCCCAAGGAGTCTCTCTTTCAACAAACGTAGGGTTCTAAGATGGTCTGTATGCTGAAGTTGGAAGCCAGTCATCCTTGATAATATAGGAGCTTGGGTTGGATTTAGAAGTGAAATCCCTGCCCCTTTCTTCACTGTTCTGTCTTTGAATAAGTCAAGGTCTCTCTGAATATTAGTGTTCTCCAGGGTGAGATGGTGACCACTGATCTCAATGACAGCAGCTGTTGCTACCAGATTCACGAGCAGTCCTGGAAATCCCGGCTCAGGACTGTAACATGTGGGCCATGCCATACATGTCAACACCTCCCTCTCCTTCTCAGGTCTTCTCTACCTTGTGTAGCATGTGCAGAGTGAAATTAGCAGAGCTGCCAATCCTACTCAGGTCTCTACAAACTTGGTGGCTCATTAGATTTACCTTTCCCTCCACTGCATATGAACCCAGACCCTGGGCAGTCACAGAAGGGAGCATGCCTGGAACTTCCTTTAATGGTCCCCCCGTAGTATCATTATGCCCATGAGCATCCTCCAAGCTCTTTCCAGGAAGGTAGGACTATTGGGCTGACTACATTCACTGAGACACATTCTACAGACACAAGATGTTCCATTTTTGGTAATCTCATTCAACCATCACATTCCCTTAATTATTTAAGCTGAGCTTCTCAATTGTAAGAGACCCTTATGAGCTAGGATGGGTCTGGAAGGTAGATTTAGAGGCAAATTACAATTTCTCTACTCGCTTTAGATTCCTTATGGGGATCCCCTCCTTTCCTCTGTTTTTCCTTGGTCCCCTAGTCTTTTCCCCTGGCTCACTTCTTCAGGTTAAAAGATCTCACATTTATACACACCTGAGCAGAAATGCAAATTCATGCTGTGTTAGTGCTCATGGAAACCCTTTCTCAGTGTTTGGAAGAACCCCATGTAGCTTCCTCTGAGACAAGATTGAAATCTCCAATGTACCGAGGCACCACTTCAAAACCCAAGCCACACTCAGCCCTCCAAGCCTTTCCTCAGGAGAAGGGTGGGTAGGAGGAGTCTGGAAGGGAGGAGATGTGGGAGCTGTGGCTGGTGTAGAAAGTTCACACGCTGGAGGAAAATCTGCCATCCGGGAAGAGGAGAGATAGGACGCAATCATAACTCTCAATAGGCAAACCAAAGCAAGCTAACAGTAAATTCTAGGCAGTGGACACAATAGAGTTAGAACACAGCCAGGGGGTAAAAGAGGCAGAAATAATCACCCATGTGCACAGATTACATACAGCCCAGAGGCAGAGGGAATACCTGTATTTCAGGCTCTATGTGCCTCTTTCGAGGTTCCTCTGATAGTCGTTGTACTTAGCAAATGCCGTGAGACAACTGGGCTCTCCTTAATTATTCCTCTTTCTTATCCACTTGAACGTTTCAAGATTGTTCTCTGTAAAACAAGTGATAATCTTCTGTCTAAACAGATGGGAGCTTTCTGTCATATACCAAGTCTCAACATCTAGACTACTACAAAGGAAACTAGAGACAGAGGCGGTTACTGAGTTCAGGTCACTCTGTGTTCATGGCAGGAGAGGTTGATTTTAGAAGGCAATTAATGTTCTTTTAGATTTATGTATTTTGTTTTATGCACGTGAGTGCTTTGCCTGCATGTAGGTGCTTAGTGCCTGCAGAGATAAGAAGAACGCATCAGAAGGCCCAGAACCGGAGTTAGGGCTGATTGTAGGACATCATGTGGGTGTTGGAAACCAAAGCCAGGTTCTCTGTAAGAGCAGCAAATGCTCTTAACCACTGAACCAACTCCTCAACCCCTAGGAGGCAATTTAGCTTTCATGGTTTATACATGAAGCGGCTGAGTATCTGAAATATTCAAATCCTTGCCTCAGGTGCCTAGTAAGTAGGATTGCAACAGAGCAAAGCTCATAACTCTGTATTGCCCCCTTCCCTCAACCTATCAGGTCTCTAGAGTCACTTAGAGTCAATCCACCACACCAGACTCTCCAAGAGACAGTACTGGGCGTGCGGACTTTGGATAGGTCCTTGGTAGTTCCTAAGATTAGCCATGTGTGGAATACTGCTTTCTGAGCTGCGTTTCGGCCAGGGTTTATCTTAAAGTCCTGGCCAGTATGATAGCTCTGCATTTTGCTAGTTGTATAAGAAAAAACAAACCTCTCCCGTCTTAGGAATTTCTGGACAGAACCTTAAATCAGGGAGAGCTGGGACAATGACAGGAGACACACACTGTGCCCCTTTGTTTCTGTGTCCAGCCTGCCCTGCATTCTCTCCCAGTCCTGAAGCATTCTTGCGGATGTTCTGGAACTGGGCATACTCTGTTCGGGCCTGGATTTCCACTGTTGTCCTGTCTGGATCTGGGTCTCTTTGTGGCTCTGTACTGCTAAGAGGGGTCTGAAGTTAGCCATTCCTGGCTCCTTTCTTCCACAAGGAAATAGTTTCCCTTTTTCCTGTCCTGATGGTAGGGCGAGAGTGACTAAGATGCTTGCACTCTTCCTGCTCTTTCTTGTACTTTCACTTTTAGAAAAATGAATGTGGACATTTGAGGAAATGAGGGAAAATTGAGTCTGATGCTTAAGATTTCTGTTATATTTTTATTATGTGTATGGAGGATTGAAAGGGTTATGTGTCTGGGAGTGCAGTGCCCTTGGAATCAAGAAAGCGATGAAGGATCACTTAGAGCTGAAATTACAGGTGGTTGTAAGCTCTCTGAATGGGTACTGGGAACCAAACTTGAGTCCCTTGTTAGAGCAGTGTGTGCTCTTAACCCCGGAGTTATCACCCCAACCTCTGATATGACGTTTAGTGTCAACTGTCAACTAAACAAAATCTGGAATCACCTGGGAGACAGACCTCTGTGTCTGCCTGTAGGAGATTTTACTGAGATGAGAAAATTACCTACTGTGGACTGTGGCGTCCCTTGCTGGGCTCCTGGACTGGACAGAAGGAATCAGGGAGCTGAGGCGTAATATTCAGTAATAGCTTTCTGCATCCTGAAAATGGAGGTGATGTGATCAGCTGCTTCAGGATCTGACTGCTGGGACCACCCCACTACCACAGACTGTATTCTTGAACTGTGAACCAGAAGGAGCCATTCTCCATGAAGCTTCTTTTGTCAGAGTGTTTTAGGACAGCAACAGGAAAAGAAACTGAGACATAAGCCTGGCGTGGTGGCGCATGCCTTTAATCCCAGCATTTGGGAGACAGAGGCAGGTGAGATCTCTGTGAGTTTGAGGTCAGCCTGGGTTACAGAGAGAATTCCATTACAGTCAAAGATACACAGGGAAACCCTGTCTCTAAAAACTGAAGAAGAATGAGAAGAAGAAGAAGAAGAAGAAGAAGAAGAAGAAGAAGAAGAAGAAGAAGAAGAAGAAGAAGAAGAAGAAGAAGAAGAAACTGACACATGAAGACAATTAACAGTGTCTTGTCTCCCCAAAACAATATTCTGCAGGTCAATGAAGGCTGTTGAGTGATAATAGACATTACTTTTCATGAGAAGGGGAAATAGTTTCTCTCCTGAGCCTTATAGAAATGATGAGCTTGCCTATTTCCCCTTCCTAGGCAAATCCCTCTGTCTCTCTTAGAGCTGTTCCTAATGAATGATCTGTTTCTTTCTTTCTTTCTTTCTTTCTTTCTTTCTTTCTTTCTTTCTTTCTTTCTTTCTTCCTTCCTTCCTTCCTTCCTTCCTTCCTTTCTTCCTTCCTTTCTTTCTTTCTTTCTTTCTTTTTTTTGGAGCCCATTTCCTCTGAAAAGATACCTTTCTCGGACTAGACACGGAAGGGAGGGCCTTGGTTCTGCATCATCATGATGATGTCACAGAATTCATTGCCTCCCCATGGGAGACCTTACTCTCTCTGAGGAGCAGATGGGGGGTGGGATGAGGAGAAGATGGGGAGAAAGAGAGATGAGAGGAGGAAGGGGAAACTGGTATTAGTATGTAAAAAATAAAAATAAAATAAAATAAATGATGAACTTTTAAAAAACACATCAATGTAATGAAAGCACCTTCTAACAAAAATCCCACTGGCATTATTTATTTGCACATTATCATCTAGGATTGCCCAGGACCCTGGGGAGTCCATGACGTCACACACTGCAGAATGAGGAAGGAGATAACAGTGCAGGAATGCTCCCAATGCTGTGAAGTCCTTGTTCTTCTTGCTCCACATGGAGATGCCCATGGGAGGACACCGAAGCCTTCTTCCATCACCCCTTCCCAATCTTCTTTTACAGGCCTTCAAGCTTAAAATGCCATCTTCAAAATCTGAGGAAATCCCCAAGCACTTCACTTTTTTAGAGAGACAGCAACAGAATGCTCTCCAAGAGTGTGTAGTCATTACTGGGACTTTATAATTCACAGTATGTTTCCAGCCGAATACAAAGAGCAGGAATAGCTGCTTCTAGAACTGGTAGAGTATTACCTTAATATATTAGGACTGTAGATAAGGGGTATCCCATGATACCCAAACCCTAATTCTCAGCAAAAATTTCCACATTTCTTCTCTCAGAGGAAAATTGCCTTGGAATTAGAGCAATCATATCTAATATCGGAACACTTAGCGAAGGTCGTATGAGCAATTTCAGCTCCCATACATTTGCTCCTTATAACATTCTGTGCATGTAGTTGACATTGCTCAGCCTAATAACACTCTGCTCACCTTGCCTTCCATTAGCAGATTAATATAAAAGCAATCTTTAAAGGATATTGCAGATCTTCAATTACTACATCAATGCTAAAATTTATATTGATGCAGCTAGAATATATTAAATGTTAATGGAGATCCCAAGGAAGGTTTTGGCAGGGTTTTGAGACATTAGCATAAATTAATTTCTTCTTAACAACTGACTTCGTTTTGGAGCTGTGGAAATGGGTAAGGGACTCCCTCTAGAGTGGCTTTGCTGCTATTAGGCAGCTTCTGCCAAGGATAAGCTTTGGGGTGGTTAAGAAAGAGAAGAGAAGAGAAAAAGCAAAGGAAACAAGTGCCCTGAGTTTTAACCCACAGTCTCCTTGCCTTGGTTAATCATCTACAGAGGCATTGGATTACAAAGAGCAATAGTTTCCCTCACTTTCCCACTTTGAATGGGGCCCTCAGGCTAAGCTGCACTGCTGATGCTAAAAGAACAGGCAAGGTGAGTGCACAGCTGTCCTCTTTAGCAACTCATTTGCAGAGTGGAGTAACAAGAGCTTACGTCTGGAGGTGATAGTTTAGTTTTTGCTTAGTTATAGTCTTAGTTACTGCACTGAATTAAGGCATCCTGACATTTTGTTGATGGATTTTTTTTTCCAGGAAATACTGTAAATAAGAAAGCATAGGACTGGAACCTTTAGGTTTGTGATGCTGGGTACAGCCTTTGAATCCCATCATGGATGATTTTCCTCACGTGTAAAGTCAAAATGATCATCGCAGTATTGCAGCTGGACTTACTGCCTCTGAGCCCCATCCAGGAAGCAACCCCAGACAGTTTTCTGCACTTGGGCACTCCCATGTCCTGAACACACAACAGATTCATAAATGGTCCTCTCTCGCTCTGAAACTTGGGATCAAGGGTCAGCGTTGGCATGGTGCCTGCAGACCGTATCCTCCCATCCACTCTCAAGGCGCGCACTGCTCAGGCCCAGGACTCCGCCTCTGCAGATGCGCTGTGCGCTGTTTCCTGCGGCTGTTAAGATCGACAGCTCACACCGCTGCTGACACTGGCACTGACGTCCTTTCAGAGAGCATGGAGGAGCTGGCGAGTGGAAGAGTCAGGGGGTAGAGAACAGCAACCAATCAACTTGCTGAACTTGCCACACCACACACACATGGGGCATAACGTGAACGAGAAAATCTCATCTCTCAGAAGCACTAACAGGGTCTTCTCAGTCCACTTTGGGTCGAGTCCACTACTGAAGAGGCATAAGTTAGTATAGTGCCTAAAAGGTGCCAAAGAAAACTGAACAATATTTTGCCGTATGAAGTAATTAATATTCATTTAAAATTTGCACACATGTCAGAGCAGATTTATATTTGAAGCATGAGCCTGATTTTTTTAAAATGACACCCGTGAAATGCAAATGATGAAAGAAAAGATCAACCTTACAAAGGATTTAATTTTTATGTGTGTATAAGATTTAACGAAAGTTTCAAGCTAAATTATGGGTCTGCTTTATTTAAATAATGCTTATTTCTGATGTTTATATTCATTATCGTTTGTATTTTGCAACTTCAATTCTGAATCATTTTAAAAACTAAACCGAGGAAATTTGGAAATATTAAACTTTTTATTTCCATATGTATTCCATTTTATCTTCTTTGATCAAAATACTCATATTTTATGTAAATTGAATTAAAAACTTTGGTACAGAACTACTAGGTTAATTTTAATGATTGCACATGGAATTATTAGGTTGCACTAAGGCTTCTGGGCATTTTATTATCTTGATGCTCAGACAGAGCAAAGGTGAAAGTGGAGTTCAGAGATCCCAAAATATAATTTAAAGCAAGAATATAAATAGGCTTCAAATGTATACAAAAAGCTCTTATACAGATACCAGAGATATGGCACTGAAAGCTTACCACTTCTGAGATTATTCAACATACACAGATATAACAATGTTAAATACTTGTGTTTTCTTACATGAATTATATTATGTACTAAAATTTGTTCATAGTGATGCAGTATACAAAAGCACAAGATACAAAAGGTAGTTGCTGGATTTTAGAGCTTAAAATGATCACACTGCATATATTTTAAAAGAGGAATGATACGCTCAAAGATCTATAGCTTTGTGATGAACTAATCATAAAATGGATAATGATATTCTCAGGTTTTTGTTGACTTGTTTCCAGAATTATAGTGGAAGAAGCCAGTTAACACTGAATGGAGGAGTGAGCAGACCAAAATGAAGCAGAATTAGATCATTAAAACAATGGCGAGGAGCAGAGGACAGAGATAACCAAACATTGATATCAGTGGAGCAAAAGAGGAGGAAAGTCTGAAGCATAGTGGTGTGGGGGGCAAAATGGGGAGTGGGGAAGGACCAAGAGATAGAGCAAAGAGATGCGGGTGTTCTGGAAGACACTGGAAGGAGCAGCTTTGAAAGGATAAACAGAAAGTCATTTGTCTTATTTAGTGAGAGAATGAAAGAATTTGAAAGTGAACAGAGATACTTCCATCATGGGAGACTTGTGAAGTGTGGATGGGTGGGCAGGGTGGGCGGGGCCCTATCGGCAGGATCACAGCTGGGGTCCTATTGGCAGGATCACAGTTGGTGTGTGCTCATCAACCCACACAAGTATAGAAATTCTTAAAGTAAGTTTGGATAGCAAAGAGTTTGAGGGAAGGGCTAAGTTTTCAAAAAATCAAACCCAAAGTGCAGTTCCTACTTAACGTCAGGTATTTTCATTGAATTCACATACCCAGGATAAAATCTGAGAAAACTGAGGTCACATATCGAGACCCCAGGCTCACTTGGGAGGTGAGTGCTCAAATCACATGACGCCAACCACTCTGGGTAGGCTTCTTGGGATGTCAGTTTTCCATCAATAATACCTGCTGTGCATATGTATATATGTATGAACATAAAAGCAACTGCCAAGCACTTCATTATTGGATGTATAGCTAATGTATGCGTCACGGAAGGTTCTACAGCCCTGAGCTCCGAGAAGCCTGTCAAGGTCGGATAAAAGTCATCTGGAAGGAGCTTAAGCTTTTAAGGTTTGTTGCAAAATCCTTGAAATGTGGGGGCAGGAAATAACAGAATGAAGAAAGAAGAAAAAATAGTTATTCTGCAATAATGTTATATTTACATTATAGGTCTCCATTAGTGGAAGGGTTAGGCAGTGAGCAGCAAAACTGAAGACATACATTTCAAATAGTTTCAATTTAAGAAAAATTAGAGCATGAGAGAAGGACCCCAGCAGTTTCTCTTTAGATCAGGAATGACTGCTGCCAGAGATAGGCACCGACTGTCAATGTTAAAAATGCCTTCTTTTCTGTGTTAGCAAGGGCGCCGGTTCCCATATCCGAGATTTTGCTTTTCAACCTAAAAACATCGTTAATATGCACCATAAACATATATTGGAACTGCTAATCTCAGACTACACACGAGGTTATAGCTCGTTAGAGGTTATAGTATTAGAGTGTGTTTCTAGTCTGTGTTTTCTGTTTCTAACTTCTGAAGACAGGGGTGATGCTGTTTGTTCCTTTCCATACCTCATGCTGCACACGTGCTTACAAAAACACCAAGCAAGGTATATAAATCAGCCCGCAGCATGCTTAGTCGAACTACTTTACCTCCCTCTAATAAATTAAATTTAAAAAGACAGTTGCAGTGTTACAAGGACAACATTTATATTTATTCCATGAGTAAAAAAAATCAGTAGGACATACTATGTACATGACAGAATTTAGTGCTACTTCGTTAATTTCCATATATATATATATATATATATATATATATATATATATACCATCTCTAAGAGGTTCCATGAGCTCTTAAGTGTGAAACCCCAGCTCTGGTGGAGTAGGAGCTAGAATCCTGAACTGAGAATTCTTTGAGCTGCATTTTACTAAAGCAAGAGGGTCTGGAGAGATGGCTCAGTGGTTAAGAGCGCTCATTGCTCATGTAGAGGATCCAGGCAGAGTTATCTGCACCTACACAGTAGCTCACAACTAAATGCAACTCGTCTCGGGGATCTGATGTTCCCTTCTCTTCCCTTCAGTTTGTCGTGCAGACAAAACACTCTCCCATAAAAAACAAATAAATCTTTAAAACATGATTTTTAAAAAAAAGCCTAGAGCAAGACAAATAACAGGAAGGGTATGGGGCGTGAAACAGAATACAAAATTTTGTAGTTTTGGAGAAATTTTCTGAGGTAGCAATAGAGACTAGTCAGTGTTTATGTGCAAAGTCTTGGGGCAAGAATGTCCATTTTTTTCTTGTCCCAGAATCTACAAAGAAGGACTCCACGTGGGAGGGGCACAGAGGCAGCATCTTCTATAAAAATGAAGGCTTTTCAGTGCTGTTTTTCATTTTGTCAGGAAGATTTTGTGCGATGTGCTCAGTAAGGGATGGGGTGGGGGCTCGTACAGGACAGTCAGTACAGGACAAACCCAGAGGCCAAATTCTCAGCACAAAGGGGATCTATAACCCCAGAGGGGCAAGCAGGGGCTGTGGCTGCCTCTAGATTGGGCGAAGGCAGACAGCAAGCAGCAGCAGGTGTTTTGCACCAGTGGGATTTTTAAGGAGAGAAAAAGATGAGTCTGCGCTAGGGTGAGCTGGCAAGTCCTGATTGGACAAGTTACGAGTGTAGCCAAATAATGAATTTTGATGGTAGCCATCAAACGAAACCTCGATGTTTCGTTTCAGGAATGAGTCAGTGGTTAAATAAGGGAATGAACCTTGCGAGGCTAGCTCTAGGAATGTGATCTAACAGGTTAACAAGGGAGAGAAAAGGACAAAGGAGGGCAAAACCTGTTGGTGCCATGTTTGCCATACTCGGGCCTGTGCTTGCCACAGTAAGGCCCCCTAGAGCTCTTCGTGGTGTATCTCAGGGAATGAAATTGTGGTGAAATTTAAATTAGTGTTTGTATTTGACCAAGAACTGAGGCTTCATTCTGCAGAGAACTGAGAGAGACACGCTGTAAGAAAACGATGATCTTCCTCTAAGAATTTGCTTCATCACTTTTTGCACCCTTTCTGGTCAAGTTCCCATTACTTGCATTTATAATCATTTGAAGAGAAAAATATTTTAGTTACAACTTATTCAGTCAAGACAATTAAGCAAAACAACCTATTAATTTGGTTGTTGACTGTGTGTGTGGGAGGCTTATTTGAAAGCAAATTCTTGGATTCAAAGACTAGTATTTACAAACCTGTCTAATAACTTGCAATTTGATTAGATTTAATCATACCATTATTATTTTTCAAGTGTCATTCAAAATAACCTTTTCAGGGCCAGTGAGATATTTCAGCAGGTAAGACGCTTGTTACTAAACCTGACAGCTTGAGTCTGACCACAGGGAGCCAACCAGAGGAAGGAGAGAACCAATTTCTCCAAGGTCAGTCCTCTTACCTCCACACATATGGAGTGGCATGTTTGTGCATGGATGCATGCATACATGTATACATGCATTCACCCACACATACACAAACACACTAAATAAGTAAATATAATAAAAAATTAAAATTACCTTTATATTTAATACCTCTAATTTAGAAAAATAGAAAACCTAGACACAGTTTAGCCTGAGAAAATTCTCTGTTAACATGCTGAGATCCAACCCTTCAGGTGCATATGCAGCAAAATACAATTAATGAATGCCTGGATTCCCTCTAAAAAGTAATGCCCACGAGGTTGTCAGTGCCTGGGTAGATGAGTAATGTGTAGCTAAGGGGATTAGAGCATAATTTATATGTGAGTCTTTAAACATGCTGGTTTTTCATGAGGTACAGAGTATTAAGTATTCAGTCACTAATCACATATTTCTGTTTTTGCAATGCAGAGGGCTGAGCTAAGTGCATTAAGACTGTGGGAACACACTCAGGCTCAGAGCAACACACTCCCAGCACAATCACATGCTGGGGGGAGGGATGTGTGTGTGTGTGTGTGTGTGTGTGTGTGTGTGTGTATGGACTTTAGCTTGTGTAGTGTATGTGGAAGCCAGAGGTTGATGTCACAATGTCTTCAATGTCTTCTTCACTTACTTCTCTGCCTTATCATTAATTTAATTTATTTTATTTTAAAAGTTTATTCTTTAAGCCAGGTGGTGGTGGTGCACACCTTTAATCCCAGCATTCGGGAGGCAGAGGCAAGTGGATCTCTGTGAGTTTGAGACTAGCCTGATCTACAGAGAAAGTTATAGGACAGTCAGGACTATGCAGAAAAATCGTGTGTTGAAAAACAAAATAAACAAACAAACAACAACAAACCCCAGAACAAAACACAAAGTTCATTGCCATATATGTATCTCATGCATATACACAATGTATTATGATTTTATCAGTGTCTTAGTCCAGCTCCTCCTGGATCCTAAGACCTTCTCACCAAGTCCCCATTCCAACTTCATGTCATCTGTGCTCAGGGTAGGGCCATCCCCTAGAGTATAGACAACCTACCATGGCCCGTCTCTTAAAGAACACCAACTCTCCCTATCCCAGCACCCTTCAACTATCTAAACTCCACCCTACCCCATCTATCATAAGATTATGAGTGGTTTGATATTATTCAGGTCTTGTGCAGGCAACAACCCCACCCTCGGGAGTTCCTGAGTGCAATACCCTGTTATATCCAGAAGATGGTTATGCATCAATAGCCCTCAGCATCAGGCCCTTACGATCTTTCTGCCTCCTCTTCTGAGATGTCTCCTGAATCATTCCTTCCAACGTGTCTTTTTTTTTTTTTTTTTTTTTTTTTTTAAGACAAGGGTCTCTCATTGAACGTGGAACTGTTGTTTCTTCTAGACTGACTGGGCAGTAAACCTCTGGTGTCCACGTTTCTCTGCTGTCCTATGCTAGGGTTGCAGATATGAGCTTTGACTTGGTTTTTATGTGGGTTCATCCAGAGATCCAAACTCAGGTCCTCATGATGGTGCAGCAAGTGTTTTATCCCTTGAGACATCTCCTTTGCCCCAGTCACATACTTTTAATGACTGCATGTAGCCATTTGACTTTTATAGGTTTTTTTTTAATGTAAGCATTTAAATTTCAAATTCTTTTGCAATTCTAAACAGTACAGCAATTGACAACCTTTGGGTCATCTTTGGCTATATTTACAACTATGTTAAAATCATTTCTGGAAAAGGGGTAGTATAAAAACAGGATGGCTATTTAAAACAGTGGTGTGCATTTTCAAATGGAGCCAAAAATCATTTATTCCCATCGATGCTCTCCCGGGAAGTACATGAGAGTAATCACTGTTTGACTTTTGTTAGTGGCAAATTGTAATTCTGTAATTCTTTCAGGACTGGGACTGCCATAATTCACTTAAGTGTTTACATATCTTAAAGCTTTAGTTGATGGTCATCAGGAAATTTTTGTGATTTTATGTTTCTCATAGTAATAAATTATTTGTCTTTGTGCTTCAGCACTTTGATATATAGACTCCAGTGTAGCTCAAATACTTTCAACTGTATATTAATTTTAACAATTTATCTACTTATAAGTTTTTAGTTTTTAACATTTTAATGTATATGTATAATTCAATTTGTCTTCAAATCCACTGCTCTTTTCCTTTTGCCTTTGGAGCTATTTCAGGAGAACTAGCATTGTTATAAGCACTTAGATACTCTTCTTTTTTTAATTTTTAATTTAAAAAGTTATTTCATTAATAAGTTTATGTTAAGGCTTAAATGTCCACCTTTATGTCTTGAACGTCATGTAGTTTGTTTTGTTATTGCATATGAAGTCTTCTTGTTTGACTCTGTGCATTCTAAGTAGTTATTGTTAGTGTTCAGTCATCTGTATTGGCCTGCACTTAGCATCCTGATGTATCGTCATCTGCACCTCTCAGAGCACCTCCTGTGCACATTCGCTACAGGCCCTTTTCAATGGTGGGCTTTTCCTACCGTCCATGTCTTTCCCTCCCTCCCTCCTTCCCTCCCTCCCTCCCTCCCTCCCTCCCTCCCTCCCTCCCTCCCTCCCACCCTCCTTTCCTTCCTCTTCCTTCCTTCCCTCTCCATCCCTTCCTCCCTCTCTCTCTCTTCTCTTCTGCCACTCCTGTCCCCAGATGCCCATCTCCTCCTCCCCTCCTCCCTTTCCCTTCCCCCAATAAAGTCTCCTCCACGTGAGCTCAGTCTCATGGGGTCTTTCTCTTGCATGCCGCTTTTAAATTATAAGTTATTGTTGGCATATTCAGAAGGCATTGACTGTAAACATCATATCTCCTTTCCCCGGAACTCGGTTGCAACTTCTTACCCACTTAGTCTAAGACCGAGGTGAAATGAAAGCTCAGAATAGACAGGGAAGCCATGTCAGCCCTGCCAATCTCTCCAGACAGTGTTTTGTTCCGTATTTCATCCCTCTGTTCTCTAGGTAATAGTAGGGTTTGTTTGGCTTCCCATACCTCACACCAGCTGGTCTCCCCTTTCCTCCATATGAAAGGATGTAGAGAGCAACATGTGTGTTTGGTGAGCCCCCCCCCCCATTTAGACTTGTCCAACCCTACTTCTTGGAGAATTTTCTTGTACTTGTTCACTTGTAGATGGCATATTGTTGTGGGAGTAACTTCCGCTGCCTCAACCAATAGTCGCTGAAGCACGAGCCCACAGTGCATCGGGGAGCGACTTCCGCTCCGTCAGCCAATAGCTGCTGAAATACCAGCCCACTGGGGCGTGGTATATTTCTCTTTTAAAAAGAGAAGCAGATCCGGATCAGGCCCTCTTGGTTCCGGCGCTTGGTCCCAGCTCCTGCTCCTGGCTCCTGCTCCAGCGACTAGGCTCCCTTCCTGACGGTTTATGGTGTATGTAAGTTTTACCCTCAAAATAAATAACCCCTTAAAACATAACTGGTATGGGATTGATTCGCCAATAATTGGCGCCCAGCGTTTGGTTTAAGAACCGCCCCACCCCCCCCACCCCTAGCTCGGCCTCCCAGGATACACAGGTCCGGACAGTCTCTGCCGGCTTACTTTGCCCTGTTTGGCTCGGATTTTTAAATTTTTCCTTGCAACATGAGTCAAAGAGCTCACAGCGCAAGCTCCCTTTGAAGTTCCAGCAAGCTGTTTGAAACCCCTGCCATCCGCCATAACTGATTAGGAGTGCTGCAAGCAGCTTGACCCTTAATCCCAGCACAGGGACACGGGGCCCAAAGCACTAGGCCTCTTTAGCAACAGTGCAGTGGCTGTGTCACAACTCTCTGCATCGGGTTGAACAGAGCAGCAGGGCCACAGGTAAGATTTTTCTTTTCGGTTGAAAATACATACATACATACATACATACAAGTACATTTTCCTTTGATTGAAAATGTCAGAAAATATTACTATCCAAAAGTTCAATGGTTTTTTAAATTGTGCTATGGAGGATATTCTGAAGGATGTCTCAGATATTCCTCTTACTTTGTTATTCCTGGGATCTGTTGCTTTTCTGGTGTTTGGCTATTTTATAAGAAAGATACAGTCCTTACAGACTGAATCTACAATGCTGAGGGCAGAGATTAAAACCTTAAGAACAATTGAGACTGATACCAACCTCCTCAAAAAAGAGTTTGGAGATTTCAAGGAAGAAACTAGATCAGAGTTTGGAGATTTCAAGGAGGAGACTAGTTCAGAGTTTGGAGTTTTCAAGAGGGAGACTAGATCAGAGTTTGGAGTTCTCAAGGAGGAGACTAGATCTTTGTTCGATATGACTCGGTCGACTGACCAAAATACCAAGAAGGTACAGTCTGATATTGCTTCTTTAGAAGGGAGCTTCACTGCTCTGGAGGAGGGGACAACCAAAATGACTCATAACCTCCAGTCCATGACTGTAAGTGCTGAAACATTAGCTGAGAGGATTATAACCATTGAATGTGAAAATCGGACTTTATCAAAAGGGTATGATAGATTAATTGACAGGATTTCCATACAAGAAGGCACAGTACATGCCATGAGGATTATGTCCAAGGAGGAGATCGTATCTCTAACGGACAAGCTCCACGCCTTGGAATTATCAATGAAGGCGATTGTGTCCAAGGAGGAAATAGTGTCTCTGACGGACAAGCTCCATGCCTTAGAATCGTTAATGAAGGCTTTGGAGCATAATACTGGACAGGAGATTCAGGACTTACAGAAGGCAATGGTGAGCAGATTTAATAAGATTGAGGAAATCATAGACTCTGATGAACAGGAGCAAAAGGTAGAAAGGCAACCTTCACCTCAAAAAACTCTCAGTCTACATAGAGTTATACCTGCCTTTCCAGTAATAACATCAGAAAAGATAACTGGCTCCAAAACCCCTAAGGTCATTAAAGAACATACATGGGAGCCTATACGTATGAATGATCTGAAAGAATTTAAACAAGCAGTTGTGAATTATGGACTACATTCATCATTTGTTAGGGAGATGTTAAAATCCTGGGCTCTGAGCAACAGGGCCACCCCTCAAGATTGGAACCAGCTCACGTCAGCTGTCCTCGAGAATGGACCTTTATGGCATTTCAAATGCCTATTCAAACAAGAGGCCAGACTTTTACAACAACAAGAATCAGCAAAAGGAATTGAGGTTTCTCTAGATCAAATTCTAGGGGAAGGACCTTACTCTGATCCTCAGGAACAAGCTCTTTATGATGAAAACATTTTATCCATATGTGCTACAGCAGCTCTAAGGGCCTGGGACAGGGTTCAAGACTCAGGTCAGAGAGTAGAATCGTATGTCAGGGTCAAACAGGGTCTGAGAGAACCCTTTAGTGACTTTTTGCAACGACTAACTAAGGCTGTACAAATAGGGATACCTGATCCAGAAGCAAGAAATATAGTAATTGAGTCTTTGGCATATGAGAATGCCAATGTAGAATGCAAAAGGATCCTGGGGCCTTTAAAGCTCAGAACAGTGCCTTTGGATGAATGGGTTTTACATACAATGAATGTTGATACATTTGATTATGGCATTGAAACATGGGTACAAGAAGCAATTTCCAAAGGTAAAAGGAGACATTAGATTTCAAAATGCTTTCATTGTGGCAAAATGGGACACATGAAAAGGGACTGCAGACAATGGAATTCCAGGAATAATGCCTCTTCTAGGAATAACAGGAATAGGAGGACTCAGCCTTCAGGTTTATGTAGGAGATGTGGAAAGGGCAGGCATTGGACGAATGAGTGTAGGTCAACAAGAGATAAACAGGGCAACCCGTTGCCATCGGGAAACTCAATAGGGGGCCTCTCGAAGGCCCCCATGGCAAATGTGGTCCAGTCATTTCCGATCACTGCAGAGAACATGCCTCTTCAGGGAAATTAGAATGCCCCATGCCTGTTGTTAAAAGCAATAACGGCCTGAAGGATGAGTTAAATGTGGTGAATGAATCTAGAAATCTAAGAGGACAAAGTAAACGTGTATTCTGGCAGACTTCTATAAATGAACAAAGACCAAAGCTAAGAGTGTGTGTAAATGGCAAACTTATTACTGGCTTACTGGACACAGGTGCGGATGTAAGTATCATTACTCCAGAGTCTTGGCAACTGCATTGGCCTCTTCAGGAGGTAGATATTCTGTTCTTAGGAATTGGAACCCTATCTCGAGTAAGACAAAGCACGAGATGGGTCAATTGTATAGGTCCAGACGGACAAATAGGAAAACTAAGGCCATATGTAGCAAATATTGCAGTGAATTTATGGGGCCATGACCTATTGCAGCAATGGAATACCCAAATTAACATTCCTGCTGCTTCCAGAGCCTATATTTCTGAGGACAATATTACAAGATATTACAGATGGCGGAAACCAGCCATTAGAGCTATACAAGAACACAACACAATTGATGGCCCTTCAGAGGTACCAACAGCCATGCCTCTACAATGGTTGACTGAGAAACCAATATGGACTAAACAGCGGCCTTTAGCTGAGGAAAAGTTACAGGCTTTAGAACAGCTGGTACAAGAGCAATTAGATGCTGGACATATAGAAGAATCTACCAGCCCTTGGAACTCTCCTGTATTTGTTGTTAAGAAAAAATCTGGTAAATGGAGAATGGTGACAGATCTTAGAGCTATCAACAAGGTTATTCAACCTATGGGTCCTCTGCAATCTGGAATTCCTCTGCCCTCCCTGTTACCAAAGGGATGGCCTCTTATAGTTATTGATCTGAAAGATTGTTTCTTCACTATACCATTACAAGAAAAAGATAGAGAAAAGTTTGCCTTCACAGTGCCTACCTATAATAACTCTCAGCCTGCAAGGAGGTACCAGTGGACCGTCCTCCCACAGGGAATGTTGAACTCTCCCACCCTGTGCCAATATTTTGTAAGCCAACCATTGAAAATTATACGCAAACAATTTCCTAAGTCCATAATATACCACTATATGGATGATATCCTGATATCTGATCAAAACAAAGACACCTTAGAAAGGCTGTTTGAAGAAGTAAAACTAGTATTACCTAAATTGGGATTGCAAATTGCTCCTGAAAAAATTCAGAGAGGAGATTCTGTTAATTATTTAGGTTATAAAATAGGCTTACAAAGAATTAAGACTCAAAAGGCACAAATCAGGAGAGAGCGGTTACGAACTCTTAATGACTTTCAAAGATTATTAGGAGACATTTCCAGTCTACGACCAGCTGTTGGGATAACACCTGATCTAATAATTCATTTAAACAAAACCTTAGATGATGACAAAGATTTGAATAGTCCCAGAGAGTTAACAGCTGAAGCAGAAAAGGAACTGATGATGGTTGAGGAAAAATTACAGAAGACACATGTAGATAGGGTGGATCCAAATCTTAGTTGCATTCTAGTTATATTGCCTTCCAGAATTTCTCCTACAGGAATTTTAATGCAGAGGGAAGATACTATTTTAGAATGGATCATTTTACCACACAAACCAAGTAAAAAATTAAAAACTTATGTGGAAAAAGTCTCTGAATTGATTATAAAAGGAAAATTGAGACTTTGTCAATTAGCAGGTATAGACCCAGCAGAAATTATAGTGCCTTTCACTGCTGATGAGATAAAAAAGTTGTGGGAAGACAATGAACCATGGCAAAGAGCTTGTGCTAATTTTTTGGGAGAAATCAATAACAATTACCCAAAAAGCAAGAGACTTAACTTTATAAAGAGAACTTCTTGGATCCTCCCTCGAATTGTCCGTGATGCTCCAATAACCGGAGCCCATACATTTTATACCGATGCTAATAAATCAGGGAAAGCAGGTTACAAATCAGAAGAATTGAGTAAAGTGGAACAAAGTCCTTATGATTCTGTCCAGAAGGCAGAATTATATGCCATCCTTATGGTGCTTAGGGATTTTAAAGAACCTCTTAATATAATTACTGACTCACAATATGCAGAAAGAGTTATTTTGCATATTGAAACTGCTGAATTTATAACTGATGATACAGAACTGACCTCATTGTTTATCCAGGTACAAGACATGATCAGAAACAGGCTCTGCCCTATGTATATAACGCATATCTGATCCCATACGGGTCTGCCAGGTCCTCTAGCACAAGGTAATGCAGATATTGATCAATTATTGATTGGTAGTGTGCTGGAGGCATCTGAATTTCATAAAAAACATCATGTCAATAGCAAAGGCTTGAAAAAAGAGTTTTCTATTACATGGCAACAAGCTAAGGAGATTGTAAAGAAATGCCCTACTTGCTCTTTTTAGAACCAAACACCATTGCCTGCAGGGACTAATCCAAAGAGTATTAAAAGGAATGAAATTTGGCAGATGGATGTGTTTCACTTTCTAGAATTTGGCAAATTAAAATATGTACATCACACCATTGACACTTATTCAGGCTTTCAGTGGGCAACTGCTTTAAGCTCAGAAAAAGCTGACTCAGTAATCACACA
Organism: Myodes glareolus; assembly: GCF_982192425.1. Lineage (NCBI taxonomy): Eukaryota > Metazoa > Chordata > Mammalia > Rodentia > Cricetidae > Myodes > Myodes glareolus. Next base: position 33,995,694 of record NC_142037.1, read on the forward strand.
TTTATTAGAAGTTATGGCCATTATGGGTATACCTGCACAAATAAAAACAGATAATGGTCCAGCTTATGTAACTAGGAAAATGAAACGATTTTTTGCTTATTATAATATTAAGCATGTTACAGGTATACCATACAATCCTACAGGTCAAGCAGTTATAGAAAGATTAAATCGTACTATAAAGAATATGCTAAACAAACAGAAAGGGATGAAAGATACCCCCAGAAATAGATTGCATAATGCTTTATTAACCTTGAATTTTCTTAATGCTAATGAGAAGGGAACAACAGCAGCAGAGAGGCATTGGATAATGGAAAAAACTTCTGAACTAAACCAACCTGTTTATTTCAAAGACATGCTGACCTCTCAATGGAGGCCAGGAGATGTGCTACGTTGGGGAAGGGGTTTTGCTCTTGTTTCCACAGGAGAAGAAAAATTGTGGATACCATCAAAATTAATAAAGGTTCGATTTGAAGAGGAGAAACCTCTTGGAAAGGAGAAATGACAGCTCATCCACAATGATGATATTCATACAGTTGTGACATTTGAAGTTTCCAGAAAGAAGATGGGGCCCCATAACAACAACTCCACCTGGTTGAGATGACATCATGATACTGATAGCGCTACTACAAGACCTGTTTTGGGTACCAGCTGCACAAGACAATTCCAATGTGGTTAGCTGAAATGATGCACATCTTGTACAACATTCTGGCCAGACCTCCACAAAATACTCAGAGACTATTTGCAATTTTAAAAGACATTGATCTTGAAATTTAACCATCATTTTACTTTCACAGGATCCCCCAGAAAGAACGTCGCCCCCATGACAGCTGGAAGTAATTCTAGAGAACGACGTCCCCTCTCCCAGTAAAGTTTGTCCTTGGGTTTAGGGACATCATTTAGGGGTTGATTATAATTAGTATAGGGTTGAGGGTTGGGGGAGGAATTTTATAAGCGCAGAAATCTTTAAAAAAAAAAGGGGGGGATAATTGGATTATGGGATAATAGCTTTGTACTTGTGAGTTATTGTTTTTAGACAAATATATTGGTATTGATTCTTATATATTGATACAAAGTTAAATTATGTTGACTATTTTATGCATGCATGCTTCTACCTCTGTTTAAAACATTTTTATATATTGACATATATATATATTGTATTGATATATGTATATTTTACCATATTGCATTGTACACTTCTACCTCTAATCAAGATACTTATACATTGTTTATGTATTGATATATATTTACCATATTGCAATGTATACTTGCACATTGTTTATATTTGGAGGTCATATTGTCCCTTTTTATTGCACAGTTGTTTACTATTTCAGTCTTTAAATTAGATAGATATTGAGAATAATATAGATCAATAGTCATCTAAGTTTGTCATTTATAATTAGACTAATCAGGTTCTTTAGATACATAGAGATTATATTCAGTATAGATAGAATATAATCTCTTCAAAGAGCTGTAGAAAATGGCCTTTAATCTAACTCAGAGTTCTGTGGTAGGGAGACACAATCGCTCCTGGCAACACTGATCTATTCCTGAGAGAATGTTGAGCACCAAAGACACTCCACCTGGAGCCTTTCTTCTTGGCAGAACTGGCCTTTGGGTAAAGAAATGCCCATACCTCAACTACTGACAGAGTTACAGAGTATCCGTAAATGGATAAAACAGGACTGTCATATCCTGCCAAGACAGGATAAGATAGTTTTGAAAAGTTCCTTGCCTTTGAAAATGATATGTCAGTTACGTTAGGCCTTAGCCAAAGTTGGTTGCTTCAACACTGCAAACGTGATTTTGGGTGTTTGCCCAGGTAACCAGTTGTCTCTGTGATTTGTTACATGTTCTGGAAGTTTGATTGCACTTCCTAATTACTTAGGTAACATTATTTCCCTTCTCAGATCTTTGATGGGATTGAAAATTATATAAATGTAGTTACTTTCCTTTCATGACGTGGCCAAGTTATTTCTTATACAAGACTTAAGCTAGTTAGAATAGGATATTTGTATTTATTGTATATAATTGTGTAGGTTTGTACTTACTGTATATAATTTCGTAGTAGGCTTAGAACTCTCTTACTTAAACAAAAGGGGGAGGTGTTGTGGGAGTAACTTCCGCTGCCTCAACCAATAGTCACTGAAGCACGAGCCCACAGTGCAGCGGGGAGCGACTTCCGCTCCATCAGCCAATAGCTGCTGAAATACCAGCCCACTGGGGCGTGGTATATTTCTCTTTTAAAAAGAGAAGCAGATCCGGATCAGGCCCTCTTGGTTCCGGCGCTTGGTCCCGGCTCCTGCTCCCGGCTCCTGCTCCTGGCTCCTGCTCCAGCGACTAGGCTCCCTTCCTGACGGTTTATGGTGTATGTAAGTTTTACCCCCCAAAATAAATAACCCCTTAAAACATAACTGGTGTGGGATTGATTCGCCAATAGCATATCTTTGGTTTTAGACACAGGCATAGGGTTTTACTCTTTTACATTTCTTTTATCGTGTTCATGAAACTGAAGGGAAGGGCAATTTAAACATGTAGCCTCTGATTTTGCTTTGAACTGGAAACCTTTAGTCATTTCTTCATGTTGCTTATCACGCACCTTGCAACGTGAAGAGTTAAATGAGTGGAAATTGAAATACTTGCTGTAAATAGTTACCACTAACAGTCACATCTGCCTTTGCTTCTGATGCTTCCTCCTGCTACTCTAGCAGGTACTGTAGTGGAGTCAATGGGCAGTATCTTTGCTTAGAGCCAAATCAATGCCTGTCATCTTTCATCTTGGCTTCTCCATCGCAGGGAACTCTCCTTTGGAGTGGGCAGCTTTGCATTCTTTTCTGCCATGAGTGTATGTCCTTGGTCACCTATCTTGGTTGCATGTGTATTACCGATCCTCATTTCTAACAGTAGAATAAAACTTTAGGATGTTAAGCTTGTATTTGGGGCTCCCAGCTGTTTCAGGCGGGAAGTCGTGATGTTGAAGAATAGGGGCTTCTGTGACTACAGAATCAAAATGAATGAGACATAATTAGCTATGTGATTAATTGCCAACACCTTGGCTACTCACATCAAACCTTCAGGAAGGCTCTTGGTTTTGAGAAAATTCTATTCTCACAAGAATTAATGCTACATCCCTAGAAGAATGGACTTAAAGTGAGCAGAAGACTCTACCCACCAGTGAGATTTTCTTTTGTGTCAAAGCTTCTGCTCTACATTGCTTGATCACGGACGAGGAGGCTGTTAGATAACTGGTTTCCCTGAGCTGCAGATACAAGAGTTGGGGAGGGACAACTTGCTTTCTTGCCTCTCAGAAAAGCCATCTGGTATAAGGATAGGATATAAGATAAACGAGACATGCTTTTGTTATACTCTTGTCCCATTAACCAGGAGGAACAGCATCCAGCCAGTTCCTAGATTCAGGTCACTTGAACCCCAGGATAGAATTTCTTCTCCCCCTTTCCCATAAATAAAAATAAAAAGCCTGTGTGATGCACCACAAAGCACCCTTCTGCCGCTGGCAGTGTGCTGGGCTCTGCGGAGCTGCGGACCTGCTGGCATATTTTCTGCTACGTGAGCAAGTCGACCTCCATCCTGAATATTTCATGCATTCAGGGCATGCTTGGCAGAGCTGAGAGCTCTCGCCAGTGGCGAATTCACAGCACACACACTGGCAGCTTTCCTGAGCTGTTTACTTCAATAGCATCATCAGCAATTAGCCCACAGAGTGGAAATTTAAATGGGCTCCGCAAACAAACATGCCTTTGAATTAGCTAATAACAAGATGGGTCCAAAGAGGCCTGGTGTAATTAGGCAGGACAACAGTTGAGAGGGAATTAATCAAGGGCGGGGAGCATAAAAAGCAACGAGTTCTTTCACCATAGCTTTGAAGAATGATGTAATTCCAAAGGGAACGTCAGAAGGTGGGATAGGATATGGGAAGAATCCATCAATACCTACTTATTCTGCTGGTTGACATTTTTAATATTTATCCAAAAGCTATGCTGAACACTGGAGATGAGAAAGAATGGCAAGTGCAGGGTTATTTATCTGGCACCTTCAACACGGAAAATGTTGTATGTTTTGAAATCACATCATAATCCTTAGTTTTGACAGTATTCTGCAAGATAGGGATTTTACCAGTGAAGAATGTGTGGGGAAAGAGTCACTCAAGAGGTGGTCAGTACTGCACAAAAGAAAGTGGTTGTGACTGTCATTGAGGAGGACATGCCACTATTTGTAGACAGGCAGAATGCCAACATAACTGCTCCTAGCATTCAAAGAAGAGAGAGGTTGATATGAGAAGTCCTTCTGCATATGAGTTGATTTTATTGGTTAATGAATAAAGAAGCTACCTTCAGCCAATGGCTTAAAAGAATATAGTCAGGCTGGAAAAGATATATACAGAGAGTAGAAGGAGTCAGGAAGACACCATGGAGTCGCCAGACAAGAAAGATGAGAGCTGCCAGTCAGAACCTTGCCCATAGGCCATGAATCTCATAGTAAAATATAAAATAATAGAAACGGGTTAACCAAAGACATAAGAGCTAACTAGCAATACGCTTAAGTGATTGACCAAACAGTGATTTAAATAATATAGTTTCTGTGTGATTATTTCCATTCTGGTTAGCCAGGAACGAACAAGCAGCCTTCCCCCAACAGATATGGGCTGACACATTCTGCAAAGGGTGTGTGTGTGTGTGTGTGTGTGTGTGTAAGTGGTTCCTAGCATCCGTGGAGGAGGATCATAAGCACTGGAAGCGCCAGATGGAGTGGGTTTGAAGGTTACTGTTTGCTTTCACGTTTTTTGTTGCTGTGTCAACAGCTTTATTCCAAAGGGGTGAATTCTACAATGAGGAAGAGAAGATGAGAGGGAGACAGAGAGCAGGAGGGAGAAAACTGGTGAATGGTTGCTGAGATGAACCTTTGAGTGGCCTGGAGTTCACTTACAAAGCATTGGAGGGACAGAGTTCCTTCCTAGACTCAAGCTCAGCTTCTGACCCTGAATATGCATGTTAAAGTGGCAGGAGCTACTTGCTAGGTCATTTCCCTGACTCACCAGCACCCCGAGACCCTGAGGGAGCTGGCTCAGCTATAGCCAAAAGGGATAAAATTGTCTGCCCTGAGGACCATGAGAGTGCAGCATTTGTTTCAGATCTGAGGTGAAAAGTTAATTCTCTTAAACCCAGTTCTGGATGGAGCAGGAAGGTCATCTGTCTATGTGTTACTTTCATTGATTAATAAAGAAACTGCTTGGCCTGATAGGTCAGAACATAGGTGGGTGGAGTAGACAGAACAGAATGCTGGGAAGAAGGGAAGTGAGGCAGACGCCATGCAGCCAGCTGACAGGTCAGACATGCTGAATCTCTCCCGGTAAGCCACAACCTCGTGGTGATATACAGATTATTAGAAATGGGTTGAATCAATATGTAAGAGTTAGCCAATAAGAGGCTAGATATAATGGGCCAGGCAGTGTTTAAAAGAATACAGTTATTTTGGGGGTAAGCTAGCCGGGATCCAGGCGGGAATGCAAACCGCGCCTTTCTACATCTGGAGGGATGTTTTATAATTTACAAAGGCCTTTTCCTAAATCAGCATTTCTCTTTAAAGACACTGTCTTTGCAATGACTTTGCTAATAAAACGGCAATGTCTGTTTTTAGGTTTATTTTGTTTTTTATTATTTTATTTTACTTAGTTTTTAGAGACAGGGTTTTTCTGTGTAGCTTTATTTGTCCTGGAACTCACTCTGTAGACCAGGCTGTCCTCAAACTCCGAGATCCACCAACCTCTGCCTCCTGAGTATTGGGTTTTAAGGCATGGGCCACGTCTGTTTTATCCTGTTTCATATGCGATGAAATCAAGGCACTGGGAAATGTTTTCATTTGGCTGCAGACACAGACAAATGTCCCTTTGTGCAAAACTAACATTAGTGTTTCCACAAAGATTTGATGACACTTGACCTTCTAACCATAGCAGAGCATATGACTCTCCCATGCTATGCTAGTCTTTTAAATAAAAAGACTCATTTTTATTTAATTTATATGTTTGCTTACATGTATGTATGTGTGTGTGTGTGTGTGTGTGTGTGTGTATCACATGTATACAGCACCCACAGAGGCCAAAAGAGAGTGTCAGATCCTCTGGAACTGAAAGTACAGATGGTTTTGAACTGCCCTGTGAATAATGAGAACTAAACCCAGGTCCTCTGCGAGAGTCACAGTGCCCATAGCCACTGAGCCATTTCCCTAGCTCTTACACTAACTTTCCAAAGCAAAGACTGCATACTAACGCTTGTAGAGTAAGCATCCTTTATTTCAAATGCTTAGGCCTTTGGAAATATTTAACATGACATGTTTTAAGATTTTGGAATATTTGTAGTGAGGCATTTAGTTGAGGAGGGATGGAATCCAAATTTCCACACAAACTTAGTTTCTGTGTCAGATCTCTGATGGTCACAGCCTGAAGGTGATTTTATGCACCAATCTTTGTGTGTAGCTTGCACTTTGGCTACAGCTTCTCCCATGACGTCAGATGTAGCCCTTCTAATGGTAGGGTCATGTCAGCATGCAGAAAATTTCAGGTCTTAGAGCGTTTTGTATTTAGGATTTTGTATTTTCACACTTGGGATGCTTGGATGCTTGTTCTCATTGCACTGTGTGACTCTTACAACTTTATTCAGCTCTTTGCAAGGGCACCCTTGACGCTTTCCTGCCCCTGTGTGCCAGCACAGTATGTGGCCAGCAAAGATGTCTTGTACTAACTGCTGAATAAAACTCAGAGAATCCGGAATGACTGGTTTGGTGTCTCTGGTGAGTGAAAACTCTGTAACTCTACAAAGGATGATTCTAGTTTCCTGCTAGGCCAATCACCTTGCCGGAGCCTCCAGTTCTCTTTATGACAGCCCTGCTCAGTTCATGTTAGTACAGTCACCCAGTTAGAAAAAAGTTAACACAATTTCATGTTCAAACTACACAAGGAGTTTCCTGCAGGCAACACCTTTGGATATGTTGGTTTGGAAAGACAGCTGCAGACTCAAAGGAGTCCCAGCTTCAAAGAAGAAAACGTGGAGGGCCTGCTGGACAGCAATAACCAAATAACAGTAAATGACCGGATAGTGTGTGCTTTCTGAATGGAGATTATTATTTGCCAGTTCTCTCTCTCACTGATTAATCTCTCACAAGAGGTGTTTAAGTAGCATCATCAACGTCAGTACAGTTTTATTGAATATCTTCATCAGTTTTTAAATATTTAAAATATTCCATAAACATCCAGAATCACCTGGTGCACCATTGTGTGGCTTTTTCTGGAGGGGTGTGAACAGATGTCTGTACATCCCTGATAAGGTGTTGATAACGGACTTAAAAAAGAAACGATACTGTCCAAGGTTGGTTTAGTGATCTAGTGAGTTTATTGGGGTTGCGTACTGGAGTGTAAATGAGGGCTTATTGATAGAAGCATGGGTGTCTCCAAGGCAACGGATATCATCAATAAGCTCTCTCCAGCATGGTGCTGACTCTGAGGCTGCATCCTTGGAGCTCCCTCCCTTCACTGGTTAGAGGCAGCTCATCTGGGTGGAGAATCTCTTTCCCCCAGCAGCTCTTACTGCTGGCACAAACTGGTAGAAGAGCCTTGTGAAACTTGTAACGCAAGCTTTCTGAACTTTGTAAACTGTATGCGTTTTTCTCTTCCCTTCAGGAGAAATGACTACACATATGCAATGCTTAGTGAAGAAGCCAACATCCAGTTGCTATCTGAAGACAGCTGTCAGAAAACCATTTGAAGTCCTGAACATGGAAACTGAAACCCACAGCAAGCCAGTCAATGCCACAATAGCATAGGCTCTGGCATCTGCCTGTTTTAGACTATAAATTAGATCATGTCATTTAGTAGTTGACAGCTGTTAGATAAAATACTTGAAGTGCTAAGCGCCTTGATTTTCATGTTTTTTTTAAAGTTAGCTATATAGTGGGATTTCGTTTGTATTTTAATAAATAAAGCTGGTCTGAAGATCAGAGGGTAGAACAGTAGCACTGGTCAGCCTTACAGACCAGGCAGTGGTGACACACACCTTTAATCCCAGTAGCCACACTAGTTTGCCATAGAAACTGGGTAGTAGTGGTGCACACCTTTAATCCCAGTCCTAGAGAGAAATGTAAGACAGGGGGAGATGGCTTCAAACCCAGTCTTATTTTGAGATTCCTGGAGGGAAGAAAGATAGCCAATTCAGATTGAGGCAGAGGTAAGAGCCAGTTACTGGCTGTTTTGCTTCTCTGACTTTCAGGTTGAACCCCAGTATCAGTCTCTGACCTTTTATTAATAGTGCTACATAGATACTACAGTAACTTCCACTAAGATGTGTGATAGGAATTAAAGGAATGATGTATTTAAGTTCTTACATTTGACAAGTAATCTTTGCTTAATGTTGATAGTTATTATGATTATTAAAAGAAAATTTAATAAGTAATGAAAATGTTTAATTAATTTAAGAAAGCTGCACCTTAATTAGCATAAAAACAGAAGTTTTGGAGCTGAGGAGACAGCTGTATTTGTATGCATACATCAAAGCCTGGATTTAATCCTTAGAATCCATCTTAAAACACCCATTATATCAGAAACTATTCCTCATCCCAGGACTGGGGAGACCGATGCAGGTAGATTTCTGAAGCATGAAGCTAAACTATATAAGTTCCTGCTGAAAGGGAGAGACCCTGCCAAAACCAACACCAAACCATCTCTACCATACACTACAAACAGAAACCCTAAAACCAATATCCCGGAGACGGCAAGGCATAGCCCCCCTCCATGGTGGTTACTGAGATGCAGGAAGCAGTTCCCCCCAGGCAACCCAGTGGCAGCTAAATGAGTGTGCTGCTTGAGGGCCGAGGAGAAAACACCTACGTGCCCCAAGGACCGTTTCAATGGAGTCCGCACATGGCAATGTTACAGATGATTCTGGTTATAGCAATTCTACTAGTGTATTTGTTCTTCATGTTCTTTTTCTCCGTCCACCCCAGTGGCCTCTGAAAATATAGATGTGTTGTACGATAATATGAGTCTTCCTGATCTGATAGAGCAGGCAGGCATTGAAGCTGTAACACAGGTCATGGGAGAAAACGGACTGATGAAAGAATTGGGGAAATTTGGGAAAAATGCAGACTTTTTTTTTTACCTGATTATAAAACTTGGCAAAAGAATTATACTGAAACAGAAAAGAACTTGGCTATGAAGAATAAAGTTTCTGAGGAACTTAGGGCTTTAGGGCTGACTGCCTTATAAATCAGAATTGGAATCGTGAGGAGCAAAAATGGGAAAGGTATGGCAATGGAGTAAAACCCACTGAACCATGCTTCTGTAAACTGCAAGTAGTTAGCCTCTGAGGTGAAAGCCTCAGAAGTTGGTTTATGATTAACTCAGCTAAGAATTAAGAATATAGTGGCTGGCATGGGGCTCGGGAACTGGGAAAATGTCATAATGAATGATGATGTTCTGATTTCAAAGGATCTTTATACTTCTTGGGAACTGCTTTGCCCAGGTAATGATTAACATATGGTAAGAAAAAAGAATCATTTTCCTTGTGTAAAATTTACAACAAAAGACTGAAGTTTGAAGCTCAGGGCAGAAGAAGAAAAAGCAGCAGCAGCAACAACAGCAGCAGCAGCAGAAGAACCTGCCCTGCAGCTGATAGGCTGTCAGCTTGCATCAAAATCCTGTGTTCATTTCGCCTTCCAGACATCCCATATTGGAGACCCACTTCTCTGCTGAGGCTGGTTTCCAGCACCAAGACATAAAAACAAAACCAAACAAACTGAAGTTAAGCAGCTCCTGAAGAATGAAACTTGAGGCTGACCCCTGACCTCCACACGCACACACATGCATGTGTACCCACGTACGTAGGAACAACTGCATAAAACACCACTTTAAACTGACTAATTCTACCCTCACTATCACATTGGACTTCACAGTTCTATACTCAATCTTTTACCCAGCTAGGCATATAGGAGACAGTTCCAACTCGCCATGAATCTGAACTGAATTCCTTGCATCTTATTAAACATGTTATTGTGCCAGCCTGGTAGAATCAACTGTGCCATCTGATGCTGTGCAGTCCTTAAAGTTGCAGACTTCAGGGTCTTTCCTCCCGTTTCTCCTACATTTACTTCCTAATGCTTCAGCCTCACAGCTAAGCAGGACTCCTGAGGCAGCCACCTTCCTCCTCCCTCACTTCATCTCTTAACCTATACTCCTACAGCTCACTCTCTCATAGTAACAAAGCAATCCCTTTAAAGCGGACACAACATGATGCCTCTGTGACCTTTTCTATCAGAGCTTTCCTGGACACCCTAATTAAGCAACAACCCAGTAGCCTCTCCCCCTATCCTTCTTTACATTGCTCATTAATGATGACTGGAAAGGGGTCCCTATGAATAGAACCATTTTTCTTTCTCTCACTGCTATAATCTTAACATCAAGAAGAGAGTATCTTGTCCATGTAAGGCACTGTCTAATATCCCAACAAAGAATGAGTGAATCAATTCCCCCTAGAGAAGGAGAAATGAGAATAACAAAATGAATGTGTGTGTGTGTGTGTGTGTGTGTGTGTGTGTGTGTGTGTACGTGTAAATAGCAAGATTCGGAGTGATGTAAGATTCAATTGCAGTAGCACTCCTGCCTCTTGTCACTCATGTAAGGAACTGAGCACCTCTGAACTTTGATTGCTCTCTGGAAAACAAACACAACAATACTTAACTTTTGAACTTGTGAGCAGGCTTGGGAGTTAGGCATGTAAGTCTCCTGGCACATTATTCAGGAAGTAATCACGCTAAAGATGACGCTTCTTGCCATCAAATAAGTTAGTGTACACGAGGCTGCCCTTTCTTAGAAGACATTGGTATGTTGCAGCCCTGTATTCACAGCTGCAGTACTGATGTTACTGGGAGGCTGCTAACGTAGAAGACTTGGTTTCCATGCTGTCCATTTATTTTCCAGTGGTTACGCCATCTCAGATATTGTCTTCCTCCTTTGGGGTCCGTACACATTGTCTCTTGAGTCAATAGAGAATTTCAAAATACATACAAAAGGAAATATCATGCAAACGTGAGCATTATTTTTAAGTTTCAATTTGGAAAATGAATTTCCTTGTCATCACATAGCTACCTACTTTTTCAAATTCCAGTCTGCATAATTCTTTTTCAGTGAAACTGAGGACCCAGTAAAACTCTGCAAGCAACCTTGGAGTGGACTGCGGGCGATTTAATCATAGTGCAGTTGGAAGGAGCTAGAACAGACTGCGGAAGCCACACTATCAGTTCAAGCTCAGACCCATTATATCGAAGCCACTGCAGCCAAAGACGGCTTGTCTTTCCAGGATTACAGTATATTGCACTGTATCTCATTCCAGGCCTGGGAAGTGAAGGTGCAATCATAATTACAGGACTGGTTTGGCATATGGCCAAGCAGAAATGGCTACAGTTCATGGTTTGATTCTGCTGACGTGGTCTTTTTTCTCAGATTCTGAACCACCAGCTTCCTTTTACAATTCCTCACCCTGATTATACTGCACACTCTCCCCACCCATCATGTGTTATTAAAGACTACTCAGGAGCCAGTCTTTTAGAGACGAGCTAGAGGTTCTGACATAACTGCCCACGGGAGCGGCTTCAAGGAACTACATTTGCACCAGAGGAAAAAGAGAAGGAGAAAAATTGTAAAGCAAATCCAGTTTCAGGAACTGCAGCGCCAGAGGGAGCAGGAGTTGCTAGAGGATGGATGCTCTTAATCTTTGAAACAAAAAACAAGAATAATGTCTTGTCAGTTGTGTGCAATGGAACTTCCGTGGCCTGGCAATTGGCGTTCGCCTGCTAAGCTTCTCCTCTGCCAGACGCATTGCATGCAGTTTGTACTCAAGAAATGTTTTCCCAGAACTACGACCTTCTGGCACTCTTCTTCCCCCTCTGACTGTGAGTTAGCAGCCGTGATTTCTGCTGAGTCTTTGTCTTGTTAGGGACATGCATTATCTTGGGGAGCAGCTGGAAAGTGCAGGGTGATGTGGAGGGACAAAAGCTTTTCTCTAATTACTTTCCAGCCTCCTGCACCTGCCACCCACTCTTCTGACAGCAACCTCCTATTCCAACTGGTGCAATCAATGCAACCAAGCACCTCCTTCTTAATGTCCTGGCAGTGAGGCAAGCTGTCAAGGCAAACTCTGTAGACTAGGATTCAGGAACGTATTTTATTTTTCTGTTAAAGTAAAACAGTATATGAATGCTCAAACCTTCAGCATAAAGAAAATGTAGATTTTATATGAGGCTATAAAATTTCTCACATCCTTCCTCCTTAAAAAAAATTCTAATTATAAACTGATGCAGCATTCAGCTGTAAGCCCCACTTTCAAGGAATATTGGACATATTTAAATATGAATTACTTTTAAAATATATATTTCAATTTTCCACCATGTTTAATGAAAGGACAAAGATATTTTAAAGAAAGTTTCTAAGTGTGAGCTTGAACTCAGCATTTATTATACATTAAATGTTCTCCCTTGCTTTAAACAAATAATGAGAAGTAAATTAATGACAAACTTTGGTATCACCATTTGACCAGATAGATACCTACAAATGTCACGGGCATCTCAAACTATAATTTAAAAGAGACAAGCTGTGATGAGCCATGGTCAGCCATGATGGGCATAGGCTGTTGGAGGAAGGCCACTTGTTCGTTCCCAGCTGCCCAGACCATGAAATAAGCACTCAGAAACTGAGCTATTTGCAATACTGTTTGGCTCATAGCTTAAGCATATCTCTGGCTAACTCATATCCTAAACTAACCAATTTATGTTAATTTGTGTATTGCCACATGGCTGTAGTTACTCAGTAAAATTCCATCCAGTGTCTGTCTCTGGTGGGGCTACATGACTTCTCACTGACTTCACCTTCTTTCTCCCAGCATTCAGTTTAGTTTTCCTTACCTAGCTCTATTCTGTCCTATTACAGACCAAGGAAGCATCTTTATTCATTAACCAATAAAAGCAAAACATATACAGAAGGACCTCCCACACCAATGGTCCAGCCTTCCACTCTGTGCTTTGTATGACAGTAACATTATCTTAGAAACTTTGGGGAAATACATGACAAAGCAAGCTGTGAGGACACCTGCCCCACAAAGGTCTCAAATTCTCCACACAGCCATTCACTACATGGAATGGAAAATGCCTTGCACCTGATATCATTAACATTTGAGAGAACAGATAAGAAACAAAGGAACTGAAAATTCCCTTGAAAATGTGTGTGTGTGAGTATAAGCACAAAAATGCAACCATTAAAGACATTTAAAGAGAACTGTGTGAAAGTGTTTTCAAGAGCATTGCTTATAATAACATAACCCAAATACAAAAAGCACTCCCACAGTGTCATCAACAGGAAAAATATATTGATATTTTATATAAGGAAATGCACTGCACTGGTAGGGAAGAATGATGACCTGTTAATTTCCTGTTCTCTGAGTTCTCAGGGGAATCTTAAAAATATAATAATGACAATCTAGTTGCTTCCATTTTCCTGAAAATGACATAATTTTATTCTTACTTATTTGTCAAATGAATACCATGTGTGTCTAGGCATACTTTCTGTATCCATTCCCCTGATGCTGGAAACTTAGGTTGGTTCCATTTAGCTTAGTTATTGTGAGTAGGACTGATTTGCAGGTACCTCTGTGATAAGCTGTCTTAGAGCCCTGCAGGCAATTACCCAGGAGTGGCATAGCTGGGTCACATGGTAGGTCTGTTACATCCAGACTATAATGTCCAGATTTTATGCAGATATGCAAATTTAGAAACCTAGAGATGTCAGAGAGGCAGAAATAAACCTGCCTAGTTTAGCAAAAGAGAATATTAAGAGAGGGGGAGGAAAAGGGGGTGGTGAGGAATTACCAGAGATATGCTCAAAATACATTATAGACTTGCGAGAAAGCGGCCTTAAGTAACCCAGTGTAATACAATAAAAACTTTAAAAATAGAATTATAAGAGAAGGAAGCCAGATCAAAAATACACAGCATTTAATCTCATTTATGTAAAGGTCGAAAAATAAGCAATGCTAAAGACATTATTTAGAGATTCATACATAGGTATCAAAACTCTCATGAAATGCAAGTGGATGATCACCATCCAAGTCAGGTCAGGGTTAGTCGAGGATATGGGCAGGAATTCTGATTAAGAACTGAGTTCCAAGTGCCTTTGGAACTCAGCAACGTTCTTATGTTGCCCTTGGAAGGGACTTGAGGGATGTTTGCTTTACGATAATTTATTAAGCCATGAATTTATATTTTATGCACTTTCCTATATGCATAAATGTAACATAGCAGATGTTGCATTTCACTAGAAAAGTAAAAGGCTTAAAGGAAGAATGGGAAAATACTGCACTGGGGCAGTTCTGATGCGAGGGAGGAAGCTGGCAGCAGGGGTGGGCGGAACCTTGCCTCCCTCCCCAGTTTCTGCCATTTTCCTTTCCATCTTCGATGAAGTCAGGCACAGCTGGGCAGCAGCAGTGACCTAGCTGCTTTCTGTGCGCTAGGAAACAAGCCATGACAAGTTGTGAGGCCCACACCTCTGGGGAAATACCTAGATTCCCCACTGCAGAAGGTGGGAGGAGAGCTGGAAATGACGGGAATTGTGTTTGACAAGACATTCTGAAGAGGTGAAAGGACAGGGAAACATTTTTGCTTGTTCGTCTCTCGGGACTCTGTAATTTCTCGCTCACATTCATGAAGACCAGCAAACTATACTCAGATAAGAAAGCCGTCTTTATTCTCAGCCAGCTTGAGACACTAAGCCACCCTCCTTTACCTGGATTAATATGCGTATTTGCTCAGTTGGCTTATGGTCCACCTGGCTGTGACACAAAAAGGTCTATCCCTAGTTTTCTGAGCATCAGGGTTTCAGGGTGAATGGGAATAAGTTGTCTTGAGGATAAGGAGAGCACAGAGTTCAGAATGGGGACCAGCCTACAGAAGCCTAAAGGCAGCAATATGGGCAGAGGTTTCCAAGCAGGACAGGGTTCAGGGTACACCAGACCTGTGGGCATCTGAGAAGTCAGAGAGACGGCATGCTGGTTCGGGGAGAAAGTGACATTTGTGGTGACATTCATAACAGGGATGGAGTGTGCACGCTTTCAAAGATGTTTCAGAAACCTGATTGAGAATCTGCACAGCATCCTTCACTTCTCAGGTCAGTCAATGCCAGGCTGAATCCCCGCCACATTGCATTATTTAAAGACAAGGCTGGCTGCTGAATAAAACAGAAAGGAAGGAGGGCCCCCAAGGGTAAACTGAGTCAAGAAGGGCCCTGTGTTCACAATTCCAGTAAAAATTTCCACCTGCATCTTCAGGAAAATGGAGTAAAAAAATCTTAGATTTTTTTTCTCTCATTTATTTTATGATCGTCCCTGATTTTTTTTAAAGAAAAAAAAATGTGTTTTTATTGCTTAGTGAACTGGATTTGCCATCCCGATATCTGATTCTTCAGTTTGTTGAAGACAATAGCAAATTGCACAACCATTTCCTGATTTTAGTCAACCAAGCTTCTCACAACAACAAAAGTCCTCAGGCATCTGTAGATGCCACACAAACTTGAGGAGCTGAAATGAAAACAATTACAATTGGACAGAGTTGAACGGGGCTCAGGAAGGTAGGTTCAGTAGCTGTGTGAGGTCAAAGATTTTCAAGAATGTTTTCATGCCAGAATTTCCTCAATTTCGACTAGAAAATCATAACCCTGACTACCACAAGAATGAAATCAAGGGAGTAGTCTAGTTATGTGTGTACATCACAACAAGGTCTATCCATCTTCTGTCAGTTGATTAATTTATCTATCATATACCAGTCATCTAAATAAATCCATGTATTGATTGATCATCCATATATATTTATCAATAATCTATTTAACTATCATCTACCACATATGTCGTCGTTTCTATGTACTATCATCTATTTATATATGTATATCTAGGTATCTATTTATATATGTATTTTTCTAATTGATCATATAATCATATCATATATCATATCATATCATATCATGTCAATCTAGCCCACATTTGTTTATTCCATAAGTAAAACAATAGTACTATGTTTTTCTTCCTAGAATTTCTCTAATGTTGGTATTCAATTAAAATTCTTATCTACAAAGATATCAATGTAGTACCCTTTTACCATTTATTTCCTTGTTTCTAACAGCCTTACCTTGAAGCCATGGTTGACTAGAAATTCAGTATGTAGACGAGGCTGGCTTTGAACTCACTGCACTTTTCCTGCTTTTGCCTCCCAAGTGACAGTATGACATGTGTGTTACTGTGCTCAAAATATGTTATCATTCTCTTCCTTCCCTCATTCCTCCATTCCTTCATTTGTTACTTCCTTCCTCCTGCTATCACCAAGTGGTATGTCTGATTCACTAATACTAATCTTTAACTGAAGTAAGGGACCCAGAATCATTAATGCATGTTGTGTGAGTGATTCAAAGCAAGGCATATGCAAATAGTTCAAGTATCCTTAATAACTTTAAACAAGTCCAATTATGGGTCCTATACCCCATTTTTATGATTTAGAAAGGCAAGATGTATTTACTGTCTGTGAGTCTGAAAACAACGGGTCAGATAGATCAAGCAAGGCAGATCTCATTTTGTAGTGTAGTTTATGATTTACCAGTTGAAATGCAAACCCATTTCAGGGACAGTTTTCTCACCCATTCCATGATATATATAGATAAAACTCCCTGTTTTCGAATGCATGAACTCACAGAGGTCAATTAAACCAATTTATTAAGGCTTGCAATGAAAAGAGAAAAGCTGGAGCCGTCGCCATTCCTGCACTGTCTCTCCACGGTTCTGGGTCTGCTCTCACGTCCAGGAAGAACCAGAGCAAGAGAGCAAGAGCCTGTCTTCTTGTCAGCTTATCAGTCACCACACAGCACCTCAGACCACGCCCTAAGGGCCGGCACCCCAAAAGCTATTGGCTGAGTGAATTCCCACAACAGTTCTCTCACCCATTCCTGATCCTAAGGCATGCTACCGTGAATTCTCTTAAATACTTTATAAAAATCCCCATCCACAGTTCTGAACACCATGTTTCCATTGTATTTCTTAATGTTATCAAGTATTAATTTCATTCAAACTTTAGAATGTTTCCCTTGTGTCCATATGTGGGACTCTGTATCTCTAGCAGGAAGCATCTGTCACCTTCTGTGTGGCTACCAAAGTTTCTTCCCTTCTCTCCTGGCGATTCTCAGGGCCGTGTGACCTCCAACTTCCTGGAGACTCTGCACTAGCTCTGGCTTGAGGGGATAACCTAGCTAGAACCTGGTTCTCTTTGTTATGGTGATTCCACTTGTATTCAAGGTCTTAGCAGTGGGCGGATAGCCTGCCTCCCCTAGCTGACCCTGCCCGAGGCGCTGGGAAGGCTTTAATCTTCCCTACTGCTCCTGGTTGGGAGGAGGCCTTGCATTTTCGGTCTTTCTAGCCCACTGGTATAAAAACCTGAGTTGAGTTTAATAAAGTTGCCATTTACTCTTGTAGATGAGCCAAGTCTCTTTTGTGTGTCTCTTTTTCAACCCTCAGGACAATCGTCCCTTCTCTTGGGCCCGAGTTCAGGAAGCGTGCAGCCTGGGTCGGGCGTGGGTATCCATTGGAAAGTGCTGACTCTTACACTTCTGTACTCTAGGCACTTAGTTAGATCAGTTACTCTCGGACCGGAAGGTTGTCAAAGTCAGCTTGTCTGCTCATTTCAATACAGATTCTGCCCCCACTCCCACCCCATCTGGGTGATCTGCAATGAACCTGGGAAACCTGTATTTCAAACAGGATTCCAGGGACCAGTGATGCAGCTGCATGGCTTTCTAAAGGACCGCACTTGAGGAACCACTAAGTGACAAACCTATTATCTCTTCACCTTATAGTTAACCGTGATAGCTGAGTCCTGATGCACACCATAGCTGCTTCCCCTGGATCGACTATTTTGTTTCGTCCTCCCTATAAAGAACAACTACTTTTTTTGCGTTTGATTAGTTTCTATATTTTAATATTTACATTGCCAACTTATAACTGAACTATCATGCTATGAAGCATCCCTCAATATGTCCAACTTATTGCCTGCCTTTTGATGTCACTTTTCACAAGACAAATAAAAATTCTACACATTTTTGACCTTCCTTCTCTGGTCATCACTCTTACCCTCCATGTGGGTATGTTCATTCACCCTGTTCTGGAGCTTCAGTCTTCTGTTTTGGGTTGCATACCTTATTTTCTGAGCTCTGTGTCCTTATATTGAGAACATCTTTTAATTCTCTCCTTGTTGCTGATCAAATATTTGACTGAACAAAGCTCTGTATTAGAATTGCTTCCTGAGATCATTGCTTCCAGGTCTTCTGACTTCTCTCTTGACACCATTTAATTTTGTTTGTTTGTTTGTTTTTTTGGTATGAAACCAGTATTTTTTCTTGCTGATGAAAGATTCTGTCCCACCTGGTCCCATAGCCTTTCAATCCCAAATAAACATACAGAGGTTTATATTAATTATAAACTGATTTGCTTATAGCTCATATAACTTAAATTAACCCATAATTCTTGTCTGTTTGGCCACATGGCTTGGTACCTTTTCTCAGTGAGGCATTCTCATCTTGCTTTCTCTGTGTCTGACTGGTGACTGACTCCCTGCCTTTCCTATTCACAGACTTCTCCTAGTATGGTCATCCTGCCTAGGCTTCCCGCCTGGCTACTGGCCAATCAGCATTTTATTAAACTAATATGAGTGGCAAATCTTTGCAGTGTACACGAAAATTATTCCACAGCACTTTCTGGAAATTTTAAGATTACTGTTGTTTGAATGAGAATGGCTTCTATAGGCTTATATATTTGAATGCTTGTTTCTACATCAGTAGAAGTATTTGGGAAGGGTTAGGAGGCTTGGTATTGTTGGTGTACATGTGGGTTTGTTGGAGGAGGTGAGTCCCTGGAGGTTTCAAAAAGCCAACACCAGGCACACACACCCTATCCCTTTCTCTTCCCATCTCTGTCTCTGTCTCTGTCTCTCTCTCTCTCTGTCTGCCATTAGTGGATCAGGATACAAAGCTCTTGGCTACTGCTCCAGTACCAAGTAAGTCTCCTTCCTATCATGATGGTCTGAAACTGTAAGCAATCTCCCAGTTAAATGTTTTCTTTTTATAAGAATTGCCCTGGTCATGGTGTCTCTTCACAGCAACAGAACAGTACTAAGATAAAGCTATTTTCTTAATGCTTAGTGCTCTAGAATATTACAGAGATGCCACCACTCTCATGTGCTAAGCATGAAGTGAGCCTTCCTGAAAACTCACACCTTAGTATTCAGAAAAGTTTCTTCATAAATTATCCCATGGCTGATTTCTACTCCACCATTTTATTTGTCCTCTCTCAGATTCCTGTATTTGCATGTTGGACATTCTGAGAAGATTTGTCTGAAGCCTATAGTCCCAGCTGCTTGGGGGCTGTGGCAGGAGGATGTGAGTAGGGAAGGTCACAATACCTCTCTCCTCGCTCTATGAAGGCAAACAGGAACCATTCAAAGTTCTTCCCGCTTGTGAGGTCCTATGTCAAGTTATTTTGTTTGTGTTTTAACAAATAAAGCTTGTCTGAAGATCAGAGAGCAGTGCTAAGCACTAGAAACTAAGCGGTGGTGGCTCACACCTTTAATCCCAGAATTTGGGAGTCCCAAGCCTTTAATCCCAGCACTAGGGATGTGGAGACAGGAAGGGATATGGCTGGGCAGAGAGAGGCATGTAAGGCGGGAGGAAACAAGAACTCACTGCAGTCTGCAATGCAGTTTGACCAACCCTTTGCTCTGAGCATTGGTAGAGGTAAAAGAACTCTCTAGTGACTGGCTGCACTGTTTCCTTGATCTTCAGCATTAACCCCTATATCTTATTCTAGGTTTTTATTAATAAAAATTAGAATTCACGCTACAGTTTCAATCGAATTTCAGAGATCATTGTAAGGAAAATATAGAACAGAAGCAATGTTGAAGGTCTGCATCTACTGATCAGTTTTACAACATGGCATGTCCTTTATAAGAAACATGCAACTATGCATGTCAGGCTACTGTGAAATCAGAGCACATTAAACCCTCTCACGTAGAAGAGCAGGTGGATTCAATGGAGTGGATGTAAGGTGGAGAATTAGAGAGTGGGGAACCGAGGATAGAGGGGGTTGATGCACATTTTAGCTTGCTATCAGGAAGGGGTTTCTGGTAACTAAGCTGTCAAAGGGTTGTGCTGCATTGACAGTAAGTGGTCTTCTTTTCTCCAGACAGGTGAACACAGCATTTTGCAGAAATTCTCTTAATCAAACTTCCTACTGCAGGCAGATCATGCAATTAGACTAGATATTCCACAATTTCTCTCATCTTTAGGATCATAATCCTCACAGATTTTTCACAATGTAAAAAAAAAAATCTACAATCTAATTCCACAGACTAGAAAAATAGTCATAAACGTTCCCAGTCAATTTTTTTCAGGCTATTTCATAAACAAGGTTTAAAATAAATCAGTAAGGGGGTAAACATCCTGGGTCATTTAACCTGCAAAGCTGATTGCGCCTTCAGAAAGGGGGATTTGATTTCTGCTTTGGAAAGCCACAAAACTGCTGTAGGGCCATGTCCCTCCATGGAGACTGGTCCTTCTTCCGGTCTTTTCTTAGAGAAATGCCTGGAGACTGGGGAATGTGGACCATGTGCTTCCAGTAAAAGGCAAGGTTTCCTCCCTGAATTGGCTGGCTGCCCAGGAGACGGGCGAATTTGCATTTATCTGCAGTGTGTTTATGTGCAACACGGCAGCGCTGCCAGCATCTGCCTGGATACAGCCTGGTCCCTAGAGGAGGACTGCATTCATTTGTGGTCATCTTAAGCTGTGCCGTTGACACGCCAGTTCTTTCCCCCCATCTTTTATTAGGAAAGAGAAAAAAGCTTCTTGTGAGATGGCTTTTTTTTTTTAAGCTTTTCAAGGTCACTTACGAAGAGAGCTAAAATAAGAATACATCACTATGACTTTGTTTGAGCAAGGGTTCACGGGATAAAGATGTGCCAGGGATACAAAGCATAACATCGAAGATTGAGTTATATTTTGCAGATGGTGTAAGCCAGGTGAGATAATAGCACCTTTCCCCTTCCATCTAAGTTGGGAAAACCCAGGTGGAATTGCTGGGTTTTATAAAAAGAAGTTGTGTAGCCTTGAAAGATTTGCAGTGTCATGTTTGACTAATCCTCTCCAGCACCTGGCCGAATAAGCATTGCAGTAAAGGGTGAGCTAATGCTTTAAGATGAAGCATCTCCGCATAGCTTTGGCTCAGGTCAAAGACAAGGGGAGAGAGAGAGAGGGAGAGAGAGAGGGAAAGGGAGAGGGAGAGGGAGAGGGAGAGGGAGAGGGAGAGGGAGAGGGAGAGGGAGAGGGAGAGCCCCATAGTTGCAGGGAATCCTGAACTGTGCTGAGGACTATGTGAGCAGGCATGACTGTATACCTCTCTTTGCAGGTTTCTCATGGCTCTTTGTCTTCAGTCCTTGGGAGGAGGTCACTCAATCCCGTGTTTAAAATGACTGCCTGATAGTTTCAAGCCTCCACATCATACCGAGATATTTTGTTCGAATTTCAAAAATACCCTGATAATGAACATTTATCTAGAAACATATTAAACTCAAAATTAACTTCTTGGGGGTAATAAGGTAAGAGATTGCATATTTTACTTCTCACTTCTCTCTGGGAGTTTTCCATACACAAGGGGTAAAATGTTTCTGCATGTAATAAAAAAAACCAGGTGCAAACCACAGTGGTGATTTATTATGGGTTGAAATTGCCTAGCAAAGCCTCTGAAGCTCTCAACAACCTTCTCCTTTAAAAACTGACTTTGTAATTGAAGTTTTGACTTCCCCTGTGAGATTTCCTTCCCAACCCTGTCCTGATCCTAAGACAGCCGACTTGACATTAGACTCCAAACCAATTACCAAGCTAGTTTCCCTACAGATTGTGTTCCCACCCCATAATAATTAGGTTCAATCTATCATTGTGTTCTACATGCCTCCCAAAGTATCTACATAAAGGTAAGGGAGACTGCATGGAGTTCTGAACTTGAGCTTAAACATGGTTTTCTCCTCTGATTGAAGGCCTTTTTTTTTTTTTTTTTTTTTTTACTGCCTGATGAAGCTCACCCATCTAGATCAGGGAAGTTCAATCTATAGCCTAGGGGCTGCACATGTCCAAAGCGGCTATAAATGCAGCCCAGTAAATTTGTGGATGACAGTGTCATCTCCTGATATCAAAGGGCTGAATGCCCTTGAGCTAGAGGAAGCTTCAGTGTTTCAGCTCTATGTACCCTGGATTCTCACACTGTATGTATGAGAACTGTATGCCAACCCGAGTCTGTGGTTCTTGGCAGCTCTGCTCCACATTCTTGGAACTGGCCTCTTCAGCATGCATTTATGTTCCTAGCTCACCCCCCCACCCATGACATCAGCCAACAAGAGAGTCACTGACTAGGAGATGGTAAAAGAGGTCAGAAGGCAAGGGCTTCTGTTCTCTGTCTGCACTGAATAGCTTTTCAACTATGACTGTGACTCCCCGAAGTTCCAGCCTCCCTTTCGCAGTGACGTCTCTATCATCTCTTAATGTTTACTCTGGTTCTAGCACCAATTACCTACCTGCCCTTGCTTTTATGAGATACCCACCCTGCCAGGAGAATTCTACCCTCATGACCTGATGACCCCAAGGTCTCACCTCTATAAAACATTGCTCTAAGATTAAGAGCCCAACATGAAAATTTAGGAGCCCTCCAAACATTCCCTCAGACTCTCTTTTGTGCAACTGGACCATTGAAAATCTATCAAGATCTTGGTGTGTTTCTTAAGTCTGTTATCTGAGGAAATTCAACACAATATCTGCCTTTCCAAATGTTTTGTGCTTTTAAAGTCACTATCTTTGAAATTAGATTCCAGTGGAATCTGGGTTCTGCTAATCTAATGGCTGTCACAAACTTGCCAAGTTCGCTATTGTCTTGGGACTTTGGTTTCTCCCATTTAAAACATGAAAATTATAATTATAAAATGGCTTGTTTTGATGTTGATAGTAGATAGAGACATATGATTTTCATGTAAATATTTAAAGATGTTATTACTTCATTATGTCCCAGAAAAACTTGCAGATTTTGCTGGATTCTCTCTCTCTTTTAGTTCTAGATTCTTATTTTAAGATTTATAATACATTCCCTTTTTAGGTCTCTTCCAGTGTTCATGTTATTTAATATTATTTTTAGAAGATCTTAACTCTAACATTCTATAATACTATAGTAAGCCCTTCTTAATATAGCTGGTGTGTTTGGAAGAACGTCCTTAAAGCAGTGAGCCTGCTGACACTCTGCAAAGAGTTGTTAATGAATTAAATGCCTGGCCACTGAACTGATACATTGCAGTATGCTCTGACTCCTGTTTTGTAGGGCTTCTGAGGCAGATTAATCTTTGAATATTAGATAATGTAAGCCCTGAAGCAGTGGTGCCTCAACTCCGTTCTCTTAACATGGTAACTCAGAAGATGAAAAGTAGATAGTACTTAGCTATTCTCTATTGGGGCAAGTCCGGTTGTCCCTAGGCAGCTGGCGAGATGCTGGTTTAAGGAGGTGGAGAGGACATAGGGAGTTTCTGAGATGCTGAGGTTGATCTTTCTTCTAATTTTATAGTTCTAGGCATATTTATTCTTTGTGTCAAAGCATCTGAGTGTTGGGTTTTCTACAAACATCAATTAATTTACGTCTCTAATGAGTTTTGAAGCAAATAATTGCCTAGGCCACTTTTAATGAAAATTCAAATCAAGGACTAGGAAGATGGCTCAATCAGTAAAGTTCTTGGCTTGTGAGCTATGAGTACCCGTGTTTGGTTCTCAGCACCACTGGGTAGGGTGGCGTGGTGGGGCTTACAGTCTTAGCACCTTTAAGACTTGGCAGCTATCCAGTCTAGACTATGCAACCCAGGCAAGGAAGAGACCCTGGGTTTTTTATTCATTCATCTGCTTATTTTGTTTTGCTTGTTTGTTTGATTAAAAAGGTGTTTGACATTTGAAGAACAACTCCAAGATGTCCTCTAGGCTTCACATGCATGGGCATGCAAGTGCACAGGCATACACACACCAAGAAAAAGAAAGAAGAATTAAAAAAATAGAAAGTTAACTTATAATAATTTGAGTTTTGAGGATTTAATAAGAATACATGATTATTTTTAGAAATAAATTTATTTGTTTGTTTGTTTTACATTCTGACCACAGTTTCCCATCCTTCTTCTCCTCCCAGTCCCTCCCTCTACCTCCCCTCTGCTTTCCTCATCCACTTCACCCCTCCTCCATTTATATTCAAAAAAGGGTAGGTCTCCCATGGTTATCAACAAACCATGGCATACCAAGTTACAGTAAGACTAAGAACTTCCCCTTGTATTAAAGTTGGACAAGTCAACCCATTATGAGTAGTAGAGTCCCAAAAGCCAGTAAAAGAGTCAGAGACAGCCCCTACTTCCACTGTTAGAAGTACCACATGAAGACCAACCTACTCAAATGTCACATATATGCAGAGTGCCGAGGTCAGTCCTATGAAGGCTCTCTGGTTGCCAGTTCAGTTTTGTGAGTCTCTTTGAGACCGAATACTTGATTCTGTGAATTTTCTTGTGATGTCTTCCACCCCTCTGACTCCTACAATCCTTTCTCCCATCTTCTAATTCCCTGAACTCTGCCTAATGTTTGTCTGTGGGTCTGCCTCTGTTTTCAAACAGAGGCTTGGTGGTTGAAGCCTCTCTGGTAGCAATTTGGTTAGGCATCAATATGAACATAGGAGATGGTCAGTTCAGGGTATGTATTCGCTATTGCTAGGATCTTCGTTGGAGTTATCCTTGTAAATCCTTGGGAGACATCCTTGTCCCAGGTTTTTTTTTTGACAGATGAATCTTTTAATAGAAAAAATACACATGCAACAGTAGCAACACACATTTCCTCAAATCCAGATAGCTCCGAGTTTCAGTTCTTCACCTTTGGAGATGGCCTGGACACACCTACAACCGTTCGTAGGGCTCAGTTTTTAACCTGACCCCAGAATGCAACCCTACTCTGTCCCTCAACTAAAGAATGGATAATGAAAATGTTTTACATTTGTACCATGAAATATTACTTGGCTGTTAAAAACAAGGACACCAAGAAATTTGTAGTCAAATAAAACTAGAAAAAAATCATCCTGAGTGAGGTAGCCCAGACCAAGAAAGACAAGCATGATATGTACTCACTCATAAGTGAATATTAACTGCAAAATAAAGGATAACTATGATACAATTCACAGACACACAAGGACTAGGTAACAAGGAAGGTTCATGAAGGGACATCCAGATCTCCCTGGGACGGGAAAATAGAAGAGATTTCTTGACGGACCTAGAGTGGGTGGGGATGGGAATATGAGCAATCGTGTTGGGGTGTACTGAAAGAGACTACAAGAGTACATCATCATGTTTATCTGTTCATGCGTAGTAATACTCAGCTGATTATAAGTGAGTCAGACAACCCTTCCTCCTTAGTATTTTTACTGCACATTTTTACTTGTAGGTATGTTTAGATGTACAGATGTTTGTCATTGGGTTACAATTGCCTACCGTGTTCAATACAATGATATGCTATGTAACTTTGGAGCCTGTGCACAACAGACCATCCCATGCAGTCTTGGCTATATTTTCTAGGTTTATATAAGTGCACCGTATAGATGAGTCCACCTAAAGGATACACCTTTATCAGCAAATGACGCACGACTTTATAAATTGGAGCATCTAATTTGCAGTTATTTTTGTGACTACATTCTTTCCCTTTGTACGTTTCCAAGATCTACCCATGCTGTAGTATATGTCAGTAGATTATTTTATTAATCACCAAATGACAATTCATTGTAAAAACTTACAGATATCATTTATATATTCATCCATCAGAGCACATTTGAGCTGTCTGTGCTTTTGAGCTATGGTGAATAATGCTGCCCTGAACATTAATGTTCAAATGTTTGGTCATTTATTTTCATTTCTTTCTGGGTAGATGCCTCAGAGGAATTACTGGCTCATGTGATTCCTGCATGTTTAACATTATGAGATACAGCTAAACTATTTTCCAAATAGCCCATCAGTGACTTTTCATTTTACAAAATGATTATTGGTCATTTATCAGGCTTTATCACTGACTCTTCTGTTCCATCTTACACTGGTGATCATCTATTTTGTTTAAAGTTACCGACACCATAGCTTTGTGACACTGGTAGGCATTCTGTCACCCCATCCCTGCACCTTTTCCTCCTCCATTGTTTTGTCTTCTCAGCATCTGGTTTCAAAGAAAGGCTTCACCAGCTATTATGCCAAGCTGGTAATCTCTCTGTGTGTGTCTCTGTCTCTCTGTGTCTCTACCTCTCTGTCTTTCTCTCTTTGCTCCTCTCTCTCTCCATGCCTTGTGCCCTGTCTCTATTGTTATTTCAACTCAATTTGAAATTTTGACGCTTTTATTTTTTCTCTCCCTTTGCTCCTTATGCTCAAACTTCCAACTCCAGTCCACTATGTGTGTCAGTCACCCCAGAGACAGCCCCTTCTCTGCATTACTCTTACCACACCACCTTGTTCATTAAACTTCCATGTTCCTTCTCAGTTGTTTTCTTTGTTTTCCTTTATTTTATCACTGCTGTAGCACACACATGCCTTACTTCAGAGTTCAAGCACATTCCTCTGCTTCCTCTTTTGACAACGTTCAGAGGTTCTCTGTTATCATTTAAATAAAGATCGCTAGCTGTGTGTCAGTGCCCCCAGTGTGTTTCCTAGTCCTGTCTCCTACTGTGTTTTCATAGGAAGCACGAGCACAAGCTTGAAGTGTCCTTATTTCTTTGTGCTGTGTTGCGATTTCCTGCTTCCAGCTTTGCTCGTGTCTCTCCTTGGGCTCGTGTCTCTGCCATTTCTCCATGTAAGTCTGCTTCCTAATAAAATGTGTTTTGCATAGAGATGTCTATGTGCTCACTAACTTGAATTTATCACTCTCTTCTTTGAAGTTTTCCAGTGTCATTTTTAATTATTTGTGACAATTACTTTGTACCAATTTGGTCATTCCTCCTGAAATCAATTGTTTTGAGATCAGAAGCCATGGTACATTTACCACAATTAGAGAAACTATTATATACGTGTTAGTCATAACCTAGACACATAACCAAGTGTTTTATAAACAAATCTTCTTTAATTACAGAAAAATTAAAACTAGACAGTATTTTAAATCTTCACTTTATGAATGAGGAAGTTAGCCTTTAAAGAGGACCTGTAACTTGCCTGAGGCTAAACACATCTCTAAATGACAAAGCTAGAGTTTCAGTCCAGACAGACTCCATTACACGTCTGTCTCTTAACTCCCAGCACTTAGTTTAATAAGTGCCAATGAAATAAGTAAAGGATGGCCAGTCTGCACTGCTCAAAAGCTTATGGCTTAGGAGTTATGTATTAGCTCAAAGTAAACGGTGGCATTTTCTTGGCATGAGCTATTCATCACACGGGAGATGTTCACTCGTTCATAAGGCAGAGAGGAAGAGGAAGATTCTGTGGGGACAAATGGAAGTGTGCTCTCAGTGGCATCTGCCAGGCGGCTATCAGTAAGTGTTAGGTGGTGACAAAAACAACAAAGTTCCATGTTTTCTGTGCACCCTTGACCCTTGAAATAGCAAGACAAATGGACACCCATGCCACCAGAAGAGAGAGCAATATTGTCCAAAATCCATTCCACCAGGCAATGAACAATTTTGTTCACTGTGTGCCATCTGTAGTCCCTGTTCCTAAGAGGAAAATACCAAAATCTGAGATGCTTTTCAAGAGGACTGTTTTAACTGATTTATCTATCAGTGTCCGTTTACGGCCTGCCCATCTATGTATCATCTATATATCATCTGTATAGTTATCATATGGTCTCATTATTAAACTAACAAGGTAATTCTCCTGTGTTCCTAGGAGTCACATGTGCATAGCTCGGTCTTCACTAGGAAGCTGACCTTCATGCCCAGACTTCAACTCTCATCGTCCTCTTTCTGTCACATGATCTCAAGCCTGGAAAAGGGATGTGATACTCTTTCTTCCAAACACCGATGTTTCCTAGAATAGTGTCGTCTCTAGCAAGGCCTTTTATCAAAAGAAAACTTCAAGTTATGGGACACATTAAATTATTCCATTCTTTACTATTATTGTCATAAAACCAATTCCTTTGACTTTCAAATGATGTCATGACTAATCAGTGGTTAAAAGAACGCTGCATCTTCTAGTAACATTCACTGTAAGGTGGAGCCTACTTTCACTCACATTTTTCTTAAATTATAAAACCTCATTTAAGAGACAGAAGAAAAGACAGACGGCTGTTAAGCGGCCAGTAAGGTTGAGAAGGACAATGAATTTCATGGGGAAATACGAGAGTTAATTTTCTGGTTGGTCTGCTGCATCCAAATATGGGTGGGGTCCATTACGATGTCACAATAAAGATGGGCTTTATTAGTTTCTAGAGCCATAGTTTCAAAATTATGGATGGATAATTGTTGACCCAACTCCTACTCTGCTGACATTCAGCGAGGGAAAGTGCTGTATCTACTGGTTTAAATCATGGTGCCGTTTGCAATTCTTATGTGCTATCTTATGTGCTATCCTGATTTATTTGTTTGCATTTTCCATATTCTAATGGGAGCTCTAAAATTTCATGCTCACACCCTGGAGGGATTTCATAAGTGCAGGGTGCAATTTAGAGAAGGGTATCATTTTTAAAAGCATTGCGGGCCGAAGCTCTTAGAAGAGTATCTGCAGTCGCTATTCTAATCATTGTTACTTCAGTATTAGTGGCTAAAAATTAAATCTCATTCTCCCTCATCTCAAGGAGGCTTTGATGCCCCAGGGCACACCTTGCAGGTTTAGCACTGCCTGTAAGAGCAGTGTTTCATTTCACCGGAGACAAGTACCTCCCTGCAAAGAGCAACAATGCAGAGTTGCTTGCTCTGCCCTCGCTTCTTTGTGAGGTACCTGATAAAAGACATTTATGCTGATCAGGCGGAGGGTGGGAAAGAATGGGGCCAAAGAACACTGCAGTGTTCTGATCTTTAAGGACTTTTCCCATCTGTGCTCCTGCGAACCTGACACCCTAAATATCCTCGGTAGAAAACAGTGAGTTCTGGTCACACTTACCAGAATAGAACAGACACACACCTAGGAACATAGCGCTAATTCTTTTTACCTAGATCCACCATTACAGAGCTACTGGTTTCATCTTGGAGAATGATTTCTCTCCCTATCAATAATTTAAACAGAGTCCTGCGAGAAGATAATGGCACAGTTAGCTGCCGCTGTCAACTTGATGGACCCCAGAGTCTCCTGGGAAGAGGGGAACCTCAACTAAGGAATTGCTTAGATCAGATTGGCCTGCGGGCATGTCTGAGAGGCCTTGTCTCAGTTGCTAATTGATATAGGAGGATCTGTCTCTGTAGGTCCTGCAATCCCTTGGAAGGTGGGCCTAGGTTGTATAAGAAAGTTGGAAAGACAGTGGCCATTCTTGGTAAAATACTGAAGGTCCTGCAAAAATAAAAGTTTCAAAGAAAAGATTTATGAGTAATTTTTGCTGTGATTATGGCCATTGTATGGAATATCGAAAGCTAATTATAAAAGCTAAATCAAAATGGACAGCATATTTTATTTAGGACATCATTTATTCCCCTAACTAGAACACTGTCAAGGCTGTGCTCATCACAGATTGCATACAGGAATGGGAATTTAAATAAATCTAATTCCAGAAGCATTTGTTTGCTTTGTTTCTAGTTTTAGACTGGAGATAGCGAGGTTAATGGCATGGCCACTTCCCTCCCGATGACCAGTCTGAAAGATGAGAGCTGTGAGTGTCTTAGGAGTTCTGGTTTGTTAAGATCAGGGTTTCTTGAGTGACTCCAAGTATACAGATACATGTATACAAATCAAGTGTTTCCTTGCAATAAATTGCAAAGGAACTTATTTTTAAAGACTTCTTTGGTTTATGCATCATTTTACTATTTACTGAAGACAAAATCAAATTCGTATACACATGTGATACAAGTGTTTGTTTATCTTCACATAAAAGAATTAAAGATTGGTTGGGTACTAGATACTGGAGGATGTGGAAAATATCTGACACTTTTCTAAGTTAACCGGTGTTTTTATTTTGTAATTGTCAATGTTGAGAATTCTACTTCCCATATGTATATATAATACAAAATGGCATAATTATGTTTAAAACTATTTCAGAAATAATTAGAAATTTTCCAAAACCAAAATTCATTTGAGTACTTTTATGAAATTCAAGTCAATAGCTCAAATATCACTTTATAAAGCATCCTAACCCAATACAATTCAAATATACACTAATTTGATACTCATATATCAATGTATGACAAGAAGAAAATATTGAGTCTTTTTCTTTTCTATTATTAAACCATCATGTTTCTATAAAAACAGAAAACCGCATTGCAGCAAAACTCCTGCAATGTGTGACAGACAAAATTTTCAAATAGATTGCTCAAGACTCAAATACAGGAAACTTACAAGGTTTAGGAAGTACAATTTACAAGTCTCTAGAAGTTCCTGAAACTAACAAAGTCCTTCACAGGTTTTTATAAGCGTGATTAAGATCAGGAGAGAGAGGTCTCTCTGACTACAGTGGAGAAGGTTGGGTGTTGCCTCCGCACTTTTCTGTGAACACCCGAACCTTGAAACAGGCATGTGCTTTCCCAAACCGAGCCCATGAGAACGAATTAATATCCTAAAGGGTTGAAACACACACACACACACACATAAGAGACCGGGCTCATCTACCAAGGAGCAAGTGGCAAATGGCAGCTTTATTAAGCATAAGTCGGGTATATATACTGTGGGGCAGAAAGACATCAGCCCCCCATCAGGAACAAGGAAAGAGAAAAATCAGGGGGCTGCACCCAAGGTCGGAGAGCAGCTGAACAGAGAAAAGAGGAACCTTTCTTTCTCTGACCCAGGAACCTTGCCTGCTGCGAGAACCTTGCTTGCAGGTGGAATTACCATAACAATAGAGGGAGAGTTCTCTCTAAGCTACACCCTTGGGCTGTAGATGAAATTATCATAACAGGAGAGGGCGAGTTTTCTCTATGCACACCCTCAAGCTGGTGCAGTGGAACCAGGAAGCAGAACGGGCCTGCATAGCGCCTCGGGAAAAATGGGGAACGACCTGTGTACCTACAGTTGGGCAGTGTCTGTTTGTGCTGTGTTGTGTAGCCTCGTGATGCTTGCTCAGAAGCAAGGCTACAATGAACTTCTGCAATGAGCATGCTAGAAACATCTTCGATTTGTTATGTCTCTGCTTTTGGATGTTTGAGTCAAGTTTTGGAGGTAGTGTATTCAGAAACTTTCTACCTTTGTGAACATTTTCGTGACATCCACATCCAGTTATGTGCTCTCACAAGAGGTCATGGCCCATGGTTCGGGAATTTTAGGGATTTAGGTAGTGTGGTCTGGCAACAATAGCAGCATGGAGGAAGGAGGTTATATCTGGAAATCTCAAGAAGGGCTTCTTGGGTAATTAACTTTTTTGTTGTTTTTGTTTGTTTGTTGTTTTGTTTTTGTTTTCTTTTTGTTTTGCTTTTTGAGACAGCGTTTCTCTGTGTAAAACTCTGTCCTGGAACTAGCTCTTATAGACCAGGTTGGCACTAAACTCACAGAGATCTGCCTGTTTATGTCTCCTTAGTACTGGGATTAAAGGTGTGTGCTACCACCACCTGGCTTGTTTTTGTTTTCCGCGACAGTGATTCATCCTGGCTGTCCGGGAACTCACCCCATAGACCAGGCTGGCCTCAAACTCACAGTGATCTGCCTGCCTTTGCCTCCCCAGTGCTGGGATTAAAGGCATGCGCCACCACTGCCCAGCTGAGAAATAACTCTTAATGGATTTTTTTTAAAAAAAATCTCAGATATTCATGAGAAGAGGACAGATTTCTTTCTTTTAAAAAAGTTTATTTTTAAATTATGTGCCTGTATGTGTAGGGGGTTGCTGCACGTGTGAATATATAAGAGGATCCCCTGTAGCTAAAATCATGTATGGTGGTAAGTCTCCCAAATGGGTGTTGGGAACTGAATTGGATCCTCTCCAAGGGCAGTCTGTGCTTTTGCCTGCTGCGCCATCTCTCTCTCCTCAGGCTTCCTATTTTTCCTCAAGTCTTAGGTTACAGCAATAAACAAAGTCTTAGGTTACAGCAATAAACGAAGTTTACATGGTGCTATTGGAACACAGTCAGGCTTTGCCTGGGTGTTTGATTTCTAATCTGAACTTCTCCTGACTTTGAATCACCAGAACTATGTCTCCATCTCTTTGGACTTGAGGCATTCCAAGATTCATCATGTCAGTGGATAAGTCCTAGCCTATAGGATCTTGGGTCAAGTTGGATCTGAATGAGAATCAGAGTTTGGTTAATCCTTGAAACTCACTTGAGAGAAATTTCTAACCCTGTCCGAGACCTTTTGTACTCACCCGTGGAAAGGAAATAATATCAGCATGAAGGCACTATTTCTAGGACTGTGTAATAGGAAGTCTGGAAATTAGACACTCTGTGGGAAGTAGATGACGTTGAAATAAACGTCGTGTATTTCATCTGATACCTATTAATTGCCTCTACCCTAGTTATAAGTCAGTTAGTCTTAGCATCCTTCTAAGGCTAACTGGAGCCTGTCTCCTGGCAGGGGAGCTTCTTCACAGCATGGAAAGGGAAGGCTTAGGTGATGAGTGAAGAAAAGCAAGGTGAGCGGTAGGAGACTATCGCCTTCACTCTTTCTCTTTGGCACGTCTGCCTCTGTCAGGCAAGGTACCTTGTGTCACCCTAAAGAAGGATTTTTTTTAAAAGAAAACAGAATGAGTGGAAAAAGGAGAAAAGACAGATGTCACCTAAACTGTCACCTCACCTACCAAACAGAATATTGACAATTCCAGCACATGCAGGATTGTGACAGGTCCAGTCTCTAGAAGTGTGTTTGGTGTTAAAGAGATCTGTTTGTCAATCCCCCATGCACCTACATTATCTTTTGCTTGCCTTTGTTAAGGTTAATAAGTATGTAAAAGTAGGGTGTAAAAGTCTTGAGGATCTGGATGTGTGCATCTGTAAAGATCATGTAAGTGATCATTGCTCAGCCTTCAGCCATCTCCGTGCTGCTTTGGGGTTTCTGATTTTTGATACTGAGAAACAAGGAGAGAAGCCCTAGTCAGACGTTCTATCCTTCGATAAATCATTCCCTGGGACCTTTAGGATCATTGCTTAGATCTTAAGTACACTGTTTCTTCTTTTCCTACACCTACCAAGTAAGGGTGGTCATTTTCATGATTTACGCTTAAGGAAATAAAATGCAGAGAAGGAGTAATTAGTCTCAAGTCTAATGGAGAAAATATCAGACTCGAAATGTAGGCTTTCTTTTCACTCTCTCTCATAGCTAACCTTTCCTGGAGAGCTAGCACTGTTGATTAGGAGCACTTGCTAATATTCAGGCCTTAATTTGGCGTTGTAACTTGAGACTCATGCACAACACCCTGTTGGTTTGTCTTGTGTTAGTGCACTGGAGATTATCCTGTTCTCCCAAGGAGAGCAGGCGTGAGTCAGTCCCTGGTTTGTCTGTGCAACATGCTCCCATTTGGACTGCATTTAGCAGAATGTGGCTTCCTGGTTCCAAGCGTGTGAACAGCAGTGTCTTTACAAGTCCAGGGCTAATACATGCTGTCTCCCGCTGGTGCTTGTTCCTCGGGTCGTTTGGGGATATTTTAGAGGTGAAAGTAGCTGAGAGGATTATTTTAGGAAGCTCCTTAATCCTCTTTGAAAACTCTTTTAGGGGATCTTAGTGAACTCCCAATTTCCACCGTTCATTTCAAGATTCCAGATCCACAACAGTCTGCTGTCGACTCTTCTCTTGATCGCCTCCTCCTATGTCATAATTCATTCCAGGATCCACTCATGAGATAGGTTCTTTTCTTTATTTCCAGATTTTGTTATATATTTTGTTAATATATTCATGAGGAAGTTTTTAAAGAGATGTTTTAAAGGCATTTTTAGCTTCACAGCAGAATTCAGAGTAAGACAAAGATTTTCCATGTATCATAGTCTGATATGGAATTCCCTACGACTGTATGCTGTGAATATGTTTAATTGCCATTGGCTAGTAAAGAAGCTGATTTGGTCTGTGGTAGGGCAGAATACAGGTAGGCAGGAAAACTAATGAATGCAGGGAGAAAGAAGGCAGAGTCAGGAGATGGCATGTAGCTGCTGAAGAAGAGAGATGCCAGAACTGGTAACCCATAGCCTCGTGGCGATACACAAATTAATAGAAGTGGATTAATTTAAGATGTCAGACCTAAATAGAAATACATCTAAGCCATTGGCCAAGGGTGTTGTAATTAATATAGTTTTGTGTGATTATTTAGGTCTGGGCGGTTGGGAAGCGAACGTGCAGTCTCCGTTTACAATAGCCCTTGCCCCTGTGTTTACTATAGCCACGCCCCTTGTCAGTCTTTCAGAGTAGGGATTGCTTGCACCTTAGTCTCGTACACCTTCGCCACCTGAGGACCATAGTTTATACTCTCTTGATTCACTGTGGGTATTATGCATTTTCTGGGTTTTTGACGAATCCACGATGACATGTATTCACCCTGGCAGTATCTCCTAGAAGAGTTACACCGTCCTAAAATCCTTGGCGCTCTGCTTGCTCATCTCCTTCTCTCATCTCTGGCAACAATTGAGCTTCCAGTTTCTCCACAATGTTAAGTTTCCTAGAATGTCATTTAGTCGGGAGTCATTGATTTTTGAACAAATAAGCAAAGCCTTCCTTTGTTAGATAAGTAACAGCAATCTTTCCAGTCTGATCTGTTTCAGGCACGAAAATAAGTTGCATAGGCAAATAGGCTTTTCCTTTTCTTTCGCCATCTATGGGTGATGAAAGCACCAATCTTGTGTTATTGTGGAAGACGTATAAGGGACAAACATTATTGTCCTGTTGTGTGACTTGCTTCTTCCTATAAAATGAGGTGGTTGAATCTGACTATCTCTTCCTCCTTTCAAACTGACTTAATTTCAGTTGCAAGAGATTAAATATGCTTATTTCGCCTCAAGCAAATGAAAAGCAATTGAATAGAGTTCTTGCTTGGGAAACTAGAAAGCAAAAGGATAACGTTGTGGGGGACTAATCTTCTCTGTGCAAAGAGGCACTTTATAACCCAACAGCACACTGAAATGTCATAGACTTGGGCCATCTGGGAACTTCCACTCTAAAAGCCTGTGACCTTTCAAGGATATGGAAAAGAGAAGGAGGCATGGAGACCAACACACTTTGTTAGCACCTCTCCTGCTCTTATTAAGACAGGTTTTCATTCTCCCTCCGAGCCCTTAAACTCTCTGTAGCAGAAGATATTTGATGAGTCATGAAGTACTTTCACAACACACGGAGCTGATGAGAGGGGACAGAGAGTCTAGGTGGACTTAAACCCAGGCTGGGAAGCTGAGATTCATCAACAGCTGCTCTCGGAGCTTAGCACATTATAAATTCATGCACTGCATATGGCGAGTGGGGGTGAATCGGAGACGCCAGCGAGCCGCATTTCCTGCCCAGGAGCATATTCTTTTCTCGCAGCGTAGTGAACTATGCTAATAGGTAGCATAAAAATCAAAAGGAATTGCACTTATTTTAGAATTCGTTTCTATGATCCAAAGGGTATCAAGATGTCTGATATCTTTCCTCAGGACTGCAGCTTCCTTTGGGCTTGGTCTAGGAGGGATGCGCCAGGCCAGCCCCGAGTCTGGACGAGAACAGTCACACGATAGAAGGGTTTGCTTGGAAATCTCTTTCCAGATTAAAGAGTATGGGAGGCCCAAGTGTGGGAATAATAGAAATCAGGTAGTTGTATAGACAAGAATTTGGAAATGACAAAAAATCCCTGGACCTAAGATAATTCAAGAGTCAAGAAATAGTGATTTGTCACCCACGCTTCAAGCTAATGAAAATGGGTAGGCAAGAGCTCCTGGGTGCATTTGATCCCCTGAGGTCTGCTGAGAATGCAGCTCCTGGCCCTCTCTACAGACCTAATTCTAGAGCTGAGGGAATAAAAGCATACATACCACAATAATGAGATTGCTGGGACAGCTCCCAGGCCGAGACAGCTGAGCCAAATCGATAGATGCATTTTTTCCTTCCCTTAAATTGCTGAGCCCATTAGAAAGGCTAATATACTTCATGGTTAGACCCTGGGAACTCAGAGCGCCTGTGTCAAGCTCCCTCTAGCATTTTGCAAATTAAAAATTTAAATACAGGGATGACTTCAAAATACAACCACACCATCAAAACGGCAGTTTCCCTAGGAAAAGTATTCCTAGTTCTCATTTGAAAAGTGTCTTTACTCACTCTGAATGTGCAAACTGCACATGGGTGCTCGACTGGTCTGCTTAGAAGGGTGGGGCATCACATGGTCTAGCAGAAAGGACAGGGACCTATGAGTTGCATAGATTGTAGGTTAGAATGAAGACCACATCAGCATTGCTATATAGACTCTGTATATTCAACTGCCGGATAGAACAAATGAATTCTCCCTCCCTCCTGTGAAGCACTACAAAGTAGGTGAAGACAAAACCTGGAAATTGTCTTAGAGAAACAATGACACAGGTAGGTATTTAGTTACAAATATGTTTTCTTTATCATCCTGTTAACAATTGAACATAACTGTAAAATTTACTAAGGAGAGGACGGCATAAATTAACTGTGATATGACAGCAAGACACCAATCATCATTTACAAAACATTTCATGTAATGGAAAGAGACACACAATATAGCACTGATTAAAAAAACAAGCTAGGGAAATGACTCAGCAGCTAACAGCACTGACTGCTCTTGCAGAAGACCTACATTTGATCCCCAGCACCTATACCAGGCACCCTGGCAATGCCTAGGTACTCTGGAGGCTGAGAAAGGCATATCGCAGTCTGTTTTAGACCAGACTGAGCAACATAGTAAAATATTGTCTTTTTTAAAAAAAATGTGCAATGTGTATGGTTTCTGAGTTCTCAAACTATATATGGCTTTACACATGTATCATTTATATAGGAAGCATGTATGTTTTTAATCTTCAGTTCCAGAATGAAGTCCCTATATGGGCCTTACACAACACAGAGATGCACATATGGACATACGATACACACATATAGAAAAGGACATTAAGTAGGTCATGGATAGTAACTGAAGTCTGTGCGGAGAAGAGCATTAATTAAACCATGGCTACACAACGGCAGCAGCATGGCTGTGGATCAGCATCATTTCCCTTGTTTCATCCAGGCTCTACCAAGTTCTTATAGAAACATGGGGGCTCCTTCACAGAAAATAAAACTAAATGAGATGTCATAGAATAGCTAAAGAGGCTGAATCATTCTTCAACAGAACAAAAGAATATTCTAGCACATGGATGGGTGTCACCTTTCCTGATATCCTGATAGAGAAATCACAGTCTGTTTCAGGGATAGCTTGAAGCACATATTACAAAATGAGTGTAAAAAGAGGGAGGAATGAGAAGACAGCCCTCTGGAACTGGGTCAGGTAACAGAGATGCATACGGAGTAAAATCACCAGAGGATTTCAGAGGTGTCTGAAGGCTGTGCTGACAGCCAATGGTAGGCCATGCTGGTACTATTTTCTCAGAAGAGCATTCCCTTAGTTTTTGCTGCTTCCACAGAGAGACAGGGGAGTGGACAGGATGCATACAGGGTCTGACATCAGGGAGACCAGGCTTAAGTCATGACTTCCCTGTTTACTAGATACCTGACCTTTGTTGGCTTTAGTGTCTGAGATTTCATTCTTCATTGTTTGACAATGCATAGCCATCATTAGAAAGCTCATAATACACTAGACTAGTTCCTGTATTCCAGGCTTAGCTAGAAGGGTCACCCTGGAGACTATGTGAGACACGTTGGTAATGTTACTAAGCAGAATGATAAAGAACAGTGCAGACACACTGGGGACTGATGATCAATATTCCGCAGATGTAGAAATAGTAAATGCACATTCATTAACCATTGTCATTTGTGTCTATATAAAGTTCTACGTTGTAAAACACAGAGAATGAATGAGACATTTTTTCTTTGTTCAAATAGTCTCTGATATGTGGCGTGGCAGATGTAAGAGGAGATGCTGCATATATTCTTGTCATGAAAAGTGACCAGAGGTTGGAGAGATGGCTCAGTAGTTACTTTCATAAAGGACTGATGTTTGGTTTCCTGCACCCACTGTGGTTGGGTGGGTCACACTATTTTATAATTCTAGCTCCAGGGGATCAGACACACCCACTCCTCCAGTTTCATAGCCCCTATCCCTGCATACACATGTGAGAACACACATAAATACATATACATTTGCATACATGCATGTGCACATGTGTGCGTGCACACACACACACACACAATAATACATTTCCTAAGACAAAATGAACTTGGTGTGTTTGTTTTTCCCTCTTATGGATCTGTGTCAGGGTGGATGCCAGCTAGAAATTAAAGTTAGTCTCCAACCTTGTTTCCAGGAAGCAAAAAAGCAGCAAGCATTTATTTTGCTTCCTTTCAATAGTTCACTATAGAATTTAAATTCCCCTTTTGTTACAGCTGGTTCTGGCAATGAAGGACATAGTCATAATTGTCCATTGACAAACTAAACATGTTATTTTATTGTTTTGCCTTCCTTTTAGAGACTCCATGAATTAAAAAAAAAACACTGTTAAATAAAGTCTGTTTTTTTCCCAAATGTAGAAAAAAATAGTATATAAAGAAGTAATGTTTGAAGCTCTGAAAACGTATCTTGTAGTTGCATTGGTCTCTTACACTATTCCAGGAATATTTCCACTTATTTTAGTTTTTCATCAGTCTTGTGAGTCAGCAAAAAAGCAACAGCCTTAACTTAATTCTATTGCTAATAAAAAATAATGAAATAGAGGCCTAGTGCCCATCTTCCAAGTCACACAGGGTGGAATAACTGGAGTAGGGTTCAGGTCTCTTAACTCTCTTATTCAAACTGCACTACCTCCACTCTGCCCCCAATATATAGGATGGTGCATATGACTTTGACATTGGAAAATAGAACCACGGGAGAAGACCTCCAGTTTCCTACTGCTTGGGGGAGGCTGGGTGGAAATTCATTTGGTTTTGTTAAGTCCGCATTGCAGACTCTCCTTCACACCATGGCTTTCCGCATTCCACCCATTGCTGGCTCTTTCCTCTCCAGAGGCAGCATGCAATGCAGAGAGTTTACACTCTCACATCTTGCTCACTACAGATTTGGTGCCTGAAGCTCACAGGAGCCCTCATTACTTTAAGGCACCAATGCTCTCTGGCCGCACATGGCCCCCTGATGCTGTGGCTCACTGGTATTCATTAAAATATTCCTATTGCTTTTAGTGCACCTGAGTATGGCTAGTGAATAAGGCCGAAGCCAGCTCTCAAAAGCACAAGTGTGAAACCCACACTGCAAAACTGTTGGCAGCTAATGATGAAAAACGCCAAGGAAGCTTGGTATCACTGATAGAATGCAGAGAATCTAGAATATGATTTCTTGCATCTTTTCCGCATGAGGGAAGATGCGGTTTTTGTAACAGCAGCTAATGAACCCACACAAGTAAAAGAGAGGATTATAAAATTGTCCATTGAACCACTACAAAATTAGTTAAATAATCTCTTACAAAGAAGGTCATTAATAAACCTAAGAACTTGAATATAATTTAAATGTGAATTTTTATTTTTTGATGTTGTTAGGTATTGCTATATTAAGTGTGAGATCGCTATCTACAGAAATTGATTGTATTTCACCCACACGAATATTCTTTATTAAAAACAGTATACA
This sequence comes from Myodes glareolus, assembly GCF_982192425.1. Lineage (NCBI taxonomy): Eukaryota > Metazoa > Chordata > Mammalia > Rodentia > Cricetidae > Myodes > Myodes glareolus. The sequence continues at coordinate 34,035,640 of NC_142037.1, forward strand.
TTAAAATTTTAATTTGGGACCATCATAAACACATTTGCACACACTTAATAACAACTTAATAATAATTAGTATGTAAGTCTAAACAGGCTAAAAGAAGAAAATAAGTATTTCTATCATATAACAAAAGGGAAACTCTTGGTAACTTTTGGATACATTGTCAGAAAACCTTTGTTTCTGCCAAGTCTTTTTATGTATTTATCCCTTGCTAAATACCACACCCACATGTGTATTTTATCAAACCAGGGGTTATATGTATGCGCTGTATGTGCCATTCTCCTTTTGATGTAGGCTTATTTTTCTTCTTGAGTTGTGGTTGCTAATGGCGCAGGAAAGAGGGAGCTTTCCTTGATGTTCTTAATGCAGAGTACTAACCAGGAATAGTTGTTTTGGCCCATTGTCCTCTTTACTGCAATGTAAATTTTGGGTAGTAATCCATATAATCCATATACAAGCAAAATATATATAGCTTGTGTTTAGAGTTGGACAGGCACACATGGAAATGTGTGTGTGTGTGTGTGTGTGTGTGTGTGTGTGTGTGCTCAGGTATGGGTATGCTTGTATATATTTATTTTCTAATGCCTGGATTTTCTTGTTCCTGTTCTCTCTCTCTCTCTCTCTCTCTCTCTCTCTCTCTCTCTCTCTCTCTTTCTCTCTCCATCTCTCTTTTTGCCTTTTTTCTCTCTGTGTATAGCTTATTTTTTTAGTGCATGACTTGTTTCCCTATAATATCTTCCTTTACAGCATGATACTGCTAATTACACATTCTCTTCTCTTCTCTAAGGGACCTTGCTTTTAACACTCCCTGTTCAACCACTACTACTCTCTAATTGGGTCACACCAATCAAGAGTAGAGTTTTTGCCATGATGAATTAAGTAGTTTTTTGAGGGGGGTATAGTGATTACAAATATAAACCATGGAATCAGGAAATCTCAAGGGGAAGTCTGGGCCCTGCTACTTAAATCTGGGAATATAATTTGGATGTGTTTTCCCTCCTACTACCCCATGCTATAGATTGATGTGCTGGAAACTTGACTCTGAGCAGTGGAACTGTTAAGGGGTAGTACTTTTGTATGATTTGGTTAGTCACAGGGGCAGTGCCATTGGAAGAGGTTAATGCTATTCTAATGGAATGGATTTGATCTCTTGGGTTAAAAAGACAGAGTCTGGGTTTTCTGCTGCATTAGCATATGATCTATACATGATTTCCACCGCAAAACTCTCACCAGAGCCAAGCCATTGCTGGCAGTGCCACATTCTTGAATCTTCCCAATTGTGAACCAATACAGCTCTTCCTTTACCATAGATCCACTCTGGTCGGTGATAACCACACAAATGGAATAAGATAACATATGATCAGACATCTCTCCTCTCTGTGCATCATTGAAATGGAAACACTGGCCATATAGGGTTTATATAAATATTTTAGGAGTTCAGTAGGTTGAACCCTTATCATAAACCAAATAATATATTAGCACACATACCTCTTACTTTCTGGTGGTAAGAATATTTAAAACCCACTCTCTCTACATTCACAGCTCATTGGTCTTAATCACAATCACCAAGTGTGATGGTTAATCTTGATTGTCAAGTCTATGGGACTTAGAATCTCTGTGGAACATCCTTCTACATGCATCTAGGAGGATATTTCCAGAAGGGTTCAGATGAGATAATAAGCCATACTCTGAGTGTTGGCAGCATGATCCTGTGGACTGGGGCCCTGAACTGACTAAAAAGGAGATGGTAAAATGTACACAAGCCTTCTTCCCTCTGCTTCCTGACTGTGACCAACTACCTCACACTTCTGCTTTTATAGCTTCCCCACCATAGTGGGGTACCCTCATATGAGCCCAAGTCAACCATCCCTTTCTTAAGTTGCTTTTGATAGGTATTTTGTCACAGCAAAGAGAAAAGTAACGAGGACATGCCGACAACAAGACACCATTCAGACTTACTCCCCATAACTAAAAATTTCTATCTTTTGGTCAACATTTCCCCAACAAACACCACTAACATACCCCTGGAAAATGCCATTTTACTCTATGTTTCTAGGAGTTGACTTTGGATTTGACATATAATATAAATGAGCTCACATGACTTTGTCTTTTGTACCTGATTCATTTATTTATGCATTTTTACATTATGTACTTATTTCCCAGTATACCTTCTAGGTTCATGTTAGTCTTTCCTGTAATAACACATATTTTATGCAGATAGCTATCAGGCCAGAATGTAACGGTGTTTCATGTATCTAATGGGTGACTCAAGCCAGGTCTTTCTGGTTTCTAGATGAGAATGACCAAAAGCAAGAATTTTATGAACTTATTGTTAAAGATAACTACTGTTCAAAATGAAATTATACATGTTTAAATTTTTTTCAAAAAGTCTTTATAAACCCTAATAACTTTGTCATATTTCCCCATTTCTTATATTTCTGAAGTCATAGATCTTGTACGAACAAGACTACAATGAATATGATGCTGTGTGTGTCTTTTGCCTACTGTACACCCAAAAGACACCATAAAGAAATCTTTAAAATGATGTAGGAGTGTTTATGCCTTGGAGAGAAGCAACTATGACCATTAATTGTTTTATTGAGTGTTTAGTCTCAAGAAATGATGGATAGAGTGTTAACAGCTCAGAAAATGTTAAGCTTAGACATTACACCTCATTCCCTAAAATCCGAGGAAGAACTCTTTTAGCGTGCTGAAGTTGTTAGTTTTAGCATGGCATTTGCTCATGTTATTAGCCAGTGAATGGAAGTCTGACAAATTTTGGTGCGGGAGAATTGTCTGTATGTATTGATGTATGTCAATCATGTTTTAAATAAACGCTGATTGGCCAGGCAGAAGGTGTAGGCGGGAAAACCAGACAAAAAGTGGAAATGATGCAAGGAGAGCAGGAAAATTCTGGGGAGGAGGAAGTTGATTCCTCCCATTCCTGCCCAGATCACCAAAGAAGCAGGATGTGAGCTGCCCCACTGAAAAAGGTACTGAGCCACATGGGTAATATAGATCAAAAAAATGGGTTAATCAAGATGTGAGAGTTAGCCAGTAAGAAGCCTGACCTAATGGGCCAATCAGCATTATAACTTATAAAGATCTCTTGTATGATTTTACTTTGGGACTAAACAGCTGGGGAAACAGGGCAGGACAAAAACCCCAACAAGCAGGCCCGGCTTTTTCATGTTACAAAATTTCTTCTGTTTCACTGCCCCCTCGTTCATATAAAGAGTCCCATCAGTCAATAGATGTGCTGCAAGTACCCTTGTTTGTCGACCGTACATGCAAATGTAGGGATCAGGAAAAGTGAAGGAAGTATCCTGAAATCAATAATGGCAACAAGAAATATTGTTTCAACAATTACGCTACTCACAGCTATGACAGATACATTTGTCTTTAACACATTTGCATGTATACAGCCATATTTTTCCAAAAACTTATACATCTTCATGGATATAGCATGGTTTATGGTAGAAACTCAGCAAATATAGGTTGATGCTAAGACATTTTTCAGCTTTTAAAGATTTAAGTTTGTTTGTGTGTTTTTATTTGTGTGTGTGTGTGTGTGTGTGTGTGTGTGAGAGAGAGAGAGAGAGAGAGAGAGAGAGAGAGAGAGAGACACTGAGGCAAAGGGAGAGTGTGTCTTACACAGGTGAGTGCAGGCGCCTGTTGAGTCCAGAAGGAGTTGGATCCCCTGTCCCTGGAGCTGTAGGTAGTTCTCAACCTCCTTATGTGGGTGCAGGGAACTGAACTCAGATGTACAAGTACCCTGTGTGCTCTTAACTGCTGAGCTGCCTCTCAGGTTCCAAAGAAAAACAGTGTTGACTCATGCTTCTTCATGTTCCCTGCCTTACACAGAACCTTCCTCTAACAAAAGTGTTGAGATGTGGTAGCAATCATGAGAAGAATTCAAAGAGGAAAGGACTGAACAGCAGACCTCTGCCTTGGGAACCTGCGATGTTGAGGAGCTGAATTTGGAGGGGCGGGGAGAGAGAGGAGATACTCTTGTATTTTCATTGTTCACATAGATCTTTGCTTTATGAAGAGGGATTTGTTTAAAGTAGCCTTGAGTAGTGTCTAGTCTGACTGTAGCTTGATCTGTCCTCTTGACCAACAGAATTTCACCTTGACTCTGGCGTTAGGCTGTATGTTCACTTAGTTTTTCTGCCTGATTTTTTCCTTACACCCACATCTGAATCGCCATTGTTCTCTGCTGTATGAGAGGTGCATTCCTTGTAAGCACTCTCCTTGAGTTTGTTGTAAAGAGTTGTTTCAAAGGAAAATATCTGCTCTCAGCTTTCTCCCACCTCTGGACTTTCTCCCATGTGGCATGTGAAATATTCATCTGCTACCATTGTGGACCATTGTGTGAGGTTCTCAAGGTATTCATCATCTCAAACCAAATCAATAATACGTGTTCCACAGAGAATACAAAGGCGTGTTTTCATCACCTTCCAACTCCATTATATTCGGTTTCTTTACATGAACTGTGTCTAAATAGATGATTTTCATTTCTTTTTCTCTGATGAAGTAAAAAGCAATGATCGAGTCCAACCCCAGCTTTCTCTTCTTCTCTGTCCATTGTAGAAATTACTTTATTTATTTATAAAATTTGAGTATATAAGCTGAAAGAGAGAATTATTCATTGACAGCTTGCCTTAATGCCAGGTACTGTGTGCAGACCGTTCTAATAAATTCTTAAAATAGCTCTGTGTGCATATAACTATGTCTCTTGACAAAAGAGGAAAATGAAAATCAGAAAGATTACAGGTTGTAGGCCACGCTGAAGGAAGACACAGCCTTCTTACTCCAAGGATTGTTTTTCTACTACAATGTAGTTAGTTTTTGTTGATCTTTAAAGCTTCATAAACCAAGTTGTAAATATGGTAGTATAATCATTCTTTCCACTATTTTCACTCCAAGAAAACCACAAAATGAAGAAGGAAAAAACAAAAAAGCTCTGCAGAGAATCAAAAGGCAGATCTAAATTATCCCGCTGGCTCTTTAAAGACTCACTTTAATGGCTAAGTTGTGTAAAACTATGTGCTGGTACTTCTTTTGAAAGTCAGACATATGAGCTACAAGATCCTTCAATTTAATTGAAATCACTCAAGTTTCCTTAAATGAGTTTCCTTAGAGTCCTGCATTTCTCTTAAGGAAATGTGCATATACTTCCTTTATGCAGAAAAATGGATATAAGTAGTAAGCAGACACCCCAATCCCAGACTAATATAGGGATTTATGAATGCTTGTCCTCTTGAGCTAAAAGACTGATTAGATTTTGCTAAAATTATATTAGAAGGACATTTTATCATTTTACTGTGCACTGATTGATAACGAGAAGCTGTTATCACCAGCAAATGGTACTCTTTCCTCTCCTGAAATAGAAAAACAGAAAGAAATTGTAGTTTTTGGTATGGGCGGTCAAACGGTCGGTTAGCCTGGGAATGAAGCTATGTCTCCTGATGTTTATCGCCATGGTTACCACATATCTTAAGATGCATGTAATGGAGAGCCAAGAAACCTTTTGTAGAGGAGCAGCTGGGATGTTCTGACAAGGGCATGACCCCAGGCTAGAGAGGGAGCCTAGAATGAGCCATCAGTCTAATCAGGGATCACTTCGTAGGCTGCAGAGTCAAATGTCTCCTAGAATTCTGCAAGAATCGATTCATCAGAGGAAGAGAGACAGGCTGTTGTATGTGAGATCAGTAACCAGAGATTCTATGTCAATGAGACATGCTCTGTAAATTATTTCTTTGTCTGCCATAGATTTTATATGAATAGTAATTGAATCATGAAGTTCAGCCATGACTCTTGCATTAATCTCTAGAATATCTCTGGAAGGATGCTCAGAAGTACCAGAATAAACCTTAAGTTTCACACATTCAATTTGTAGCTAATTGTATGATCTTTTAATTCTGTGCCTGGCATTTGTAAAGTGCTTTGTCATATCTTATGTTGCTTTCATAAGAACCTCGTGTGTATGTGTGTGTGTGTGTGTAATTATTTTTCAAATGAGGAAATCAAACCAAAGTCCAAGTTCCCAGAGGTAGGAAATGAGCAAACAAACCAATGACGATCATAACCCAGATCTGTCGGACTCGGTGAGTTTACAACTGAACACAGACTTGGACTTCCCTTTCTACAAACCACGGAACAAAGTCTGACTTGTCCTGTGGTTGTCCTTCTGCCCCCTCCTCTTCCTGCTGTTTCCACAGTCACTCTTTGGCCACACACTTTTACCACCCCTCACTTGAGTTATTTGCAAACGTTTCTCATCTAGCAATCTCTGCAAATTCATGCAATAGGAATCGGTCAATAATTCCTTTACTTTAAGATCCTTCAATCTAAGGTGACTTTGTAGACAATAACACAACCAAGTCCAACTCACCCTGGCCTACTGACTATTTCCAATCTAGCTGCATTGTTTCCATGTTCCCTTGTTCAATAGTTACAACCATCTTTCCCAAGAAAAGGCAAAAAGGATCCTGTGACCACGATTTCAACCATGTGAGCTTCCTGCCTTCTCTTGAGCCGTGTGCGCCTCTTTTATCCATTCTGGCATCTGTGCTTCACAAATTGAGTTGGAAACAATTCCAGAATACTATAGCTGGAGAGGGTATATTCTATTGTGTAATATTGGGGGGGGGATTAAGTTTTTTTCTTTATTGTTCTTATTTGTCCAGTTGTTTAAAATTTAAGGAGATCTTTTTGAGTGACTGCAACATATACTTCACGACTCCTGCTGATGACCAGTGCAAGCTTTGGAGTATGTTCATTGTAGAGTGAGCAACCAAAGCTGTAAACATAGATGGGTGGCTGGGACAAGCATGCCTGAGGGCACAGATTGGAAGATGCACAAAGTGAGTTTTCATCGGTATTGGGACTGAGCAGACCCATTCAGAAACAAATAGCTAAATGTACTGAAAAGCAGTGGGTCTCATCTATACTTTATATCCTGAAAACTGGGTATGTGGAGACATTAGAGCATTCTACTGTCATCTCATAAAGGAGGATCAATGGGAAACAGTGTGAACTTTCACTATAGGGATTCAAAAATAAATTTATTATGTCATCCTTTTGTCTCTGAGAATCATAGGGATGATTTTACAAAGAGAAGTGTAGATAAGACCACTGGGTCAGAGACATTAAGACGGATTTTCCAAGACATACTGACTATAGTGTAGCACAGTCAATACAGATGTATGTGGGACTGGGCTCTGCTACATATGAGCATTTAATAGAGGTATGCAGCAAGAAATGTTTGAGTTATGTTACAATTTGAGCCCTGTAGTTATCATGTGATTTTTCCCATTATATTTATTATAAGTGAAAGTATTCCATGTTGATCTTTGAGTATTAGTAGGTAGTGATAAGAATATAATCTTAACATGGACTTCCTGAAGAATTTAAGCACTGATGCGAGCAGACAAGCTAGTGGAAGCCTCCTCTCACTCCATCACGTGTCTTGCTTTCTTTTTAATAAATATGTATTAGTTTTCAAGGTCTACCATAGCAAAGTGTCCTAAGGACGTAGCTTCAACAACAGGAAGTTACTGTCATAAAGTCTAGAGCCTGGAAGTCTGATGCCAAGGTCTCAGTCTCCAGACTCCATCTGAAGTCTGCAGGGAGAGAGATGAGCTCCTCTAGGGATGGGCTCTTGGTTAAAGATGCCTATTGCTTTTCCCGAAACACCCTGAAAAATATGATTTAGGAAGAAAAGGGTTTACTGCCCCTACAGTTATAGTCCAGCATGAAGGGAAGTCAAGGCAGACTCACTAGGCGGGAACCTGGAAGCAAAAACTGAAGCAGAAGCCATGGAGCGATGCTGCTTGATGGTTTTCTCCTCTTGACTGGTCCAGTCCTGCTGTCTTACATCATCCAGGACCACCTGCACAGAGGTGATACCACCCACAGTGAGCAGGGCTCTCCCACAGCAGCATGAACTTAAAATTGCACCCCTGGCCTGTCCACAGAAACATCTGGCAGGGGCATTTTCTCAGTTGAGGATTTTTTTTTTCATAAATTGCTCTAGCTTATGTCAAGTTGATATAAAATTATCCGGCACTCCTACACACTCCCTGCGTGTCTTCATGCTGTTGCCTCACTACACATGATTGCAATGTGCTTCATGAACACAAACCACTGTATCACACTGACTTAATAAAAAGCAAAACAAATTATAGGTTAATCCTAATATACATAGAAAAAAGCCTTAAATTCAAAATGAGTTGTGGATGTGAGCAAAGATGGAACCAAAAAAGTTTCCTTCAATTAACACCTAAAACCAAAGCTACTAATCAGACAAATTCATATAATGAGCATAATGTACACTAATGACCATAAAATCCTTCTTGGATTTGCCTTTAAATTGTGATATTCATTCTTCCTTCTATTTAAACCTGTAGAGTAGCCTTTCTCATTGATATAAATCAGAAATTAGAACCAAAATCTACGTTTTTTAACAGGAAGATACTAAATTCTACTTACAGATGGTATTGGCTATAGAAAGAATCTGTAGATACAACTGAATTCGTAAGTGATCATTAATTTTGTTTACTTTGGGTAAAATAAACTCATTTAAATCTTTTTATGCATAAAAGCAAAGGCATTTATTCTCAACAGGCATGATTCATAATGGTTTCAAAAGTGCTAACTCTTTGCAAATCTATCAAAAGAAACCAGTGACTGACTTCTGCGCTGGAAACTGAAATATTATTTAATTCTATTGGAAAGTCCTAAAGTTAATACGCAACCCCATTTGCATAGATTGGAATATTGTAAATATATCTATGACCTCAAACTGATCCATGAAACAGATGCCATCTAAGTTTAAAAAATTCTCAGTAGTGTGAGTGACAAGTTCAATATAAAATTTATATGAATATTCAATACATAGGGGTAGCCAAGGCAATTTTGAAAAAATAGCATCCTGGGCAGGATTATATATAAAGATAAGTCAAGTGAGACAGTGTGACACTGGCACAAATAGGGACATGACCAGTGGAACAGAACAGGGGGCCTGGATCACGCACATGGCGTGTGTGGTTTGTATATAAAGTAGCAGCTTTATATACAGGATCTACCACCTCGTTGTTTTCAGAAAAACACAAAAGGTTCTAACACACCACCTGATCATACTCAGACAAAATTTCCTTTCTTCTCCAGGCATTCTAGGCTTCGTAAATTACGTCTGTCTATCCATGACCCACAGCCTTTGTGCAGTATTAAAATCTTGGTATCTCTTTATTTGCATGTTAGCCATGATTCATTATAATCAATCCATTTTCTGTAGCTGATAATAATGACGATGATAAAGTCTACAGTGACAAGCATTTTAAGAGCAAACTGTAGATTAATAAATACTCAGACAGCATCTACAGATATGTTAATATGCTTAATCATTAAGCAGATAATTTTCCTCCACTAATGGCTTTTAAAGAACAATATAATCTACAAGATGATATTCAAAAAGAATTAGTAATTGTTATGTTAGTATTCGTCCAAATGAAGTAAAGTCGCTATCTCATAAAAGATCATGCCAGTATATTATTTTTTTTATTCCTTTTCGTATCCCATGCACATTTTTAAAGAACTTCTATCTCAGTGATTTTAGTTTTAAAAAAATTCATTCTTCCATTTGTTTTTGAATAAGAAGGGTACAAGTAAATGAGTTTCATTTACGTATTTATTTTGTAAATATATAAGGTAAAATCTTTGAAAACCCCCTAAAGACTATACATTTGTATGTGACATAAAGTTTTGGCATACCTGGGGTGAGATTGGCAGAGGAATTGTGTTTATTATGTGTGAATAGACCTATTGGGGTTTCTGTTAATATTTCGAGATACGATTCCAACCTTGGTACATTTTAAAGCAGCAGGATTCTCCAGTAGGCTCTCCCACACAATGTGAATTAAAAATTATAAGAAAATAATATTTTAAACTTATAATAACCATTTGCTGAATTTTTCAGACTTAAATATTTATAAATCCTTAGAACTCATGCACCCATTCCAAATCCTTGTATGCATGACTTTTAATCTATAAAAATAATTATATCTGTTTGATCATGAGAGAAAAACTGAAATTTTTGATTCCGACAAGAATGGGTAAGTTCTAAAGAATACACACATACACAGTAAGAAATGTGGATTCCTTTAACGTTTATCTGAGGTTGTTCCAAGATAACTTGACTTTTTTTCCCTTTTTTACTCTTTCTTTGTTTCTTCCCCTCCTTACCATATCCAGTTGCCTGCTTGGTTGCTGGCATGGCAGAACACATCTCTGTGGCCAGAATAGCAGGCCTAGCTCATTAGAATGCCTTACACTTGATTTTCCCAACACTAAGCTATTTCTTTCAAGAGTCTTTTTTTTTTCTCAAGACTTTCTTCCAGGGCCAGTCCCAGGCATATGTAGAGGATATAGGTGTTTCTAACACAAGAGACAACTTATTATTCATAATGATGATATCAACAGTGGAGTGGGCAACACTGCATACAGTACAAGCTCTCCTCTGTATCTTTTGCATGAATCAACTCATTTAATCTCTATAGCCACAGGAGGGTGCAGGTATGCAATCATAGCTCTGTTCACCCAGAAGAAACCTGAAGCACAGTTTCGGAATTATACCCATGTTCATGTAGCTACTATGAACAAACACATCGAGGTTTGGATTTGGGTTTCTTGGCTTCACGTCAAAACTTTCAATTGTTAGCTATTATATGCTATTGCCTCTAGTCACTTGAGATATAGGGACCAAGACTAAGTCTTAGAGCCAACAAAATAATCACAACAGTCAATGTTATGTGGGACAAAGGGTATGGGTGCCACAGACTAAAGACCAGAGAGGCTTCATGGATGTGAAGTATCTGTACAGAGATTCAAAAGTCACTAGGAAAATGTAAGAGTTTTTGGAAGATAGCTTGGGGGTAGGGAAGAGTCAGCTGTGATGGATGAACTGTGTGGGCATTAATCAAGAACCAATATGACCTGAAGAGATAGTTCAGAGTTTCAGAGTGCTAGCTGCTCCTCCAGAGGACTTGGGTTCAATTTCCAGCACCAATATGGTAGCTCATAACTGGCTGTGACTCCAGTTCTAGGGGATCCAATACCCTCCTTTGGCCTCCACAGACACCAGTCATGCATATGCCCAGGTTGTAGGCTAGACGTCAGTAGGGGAAGATAATTTACCGTCTATTACTTATAGGGACCATAAAAGAATCTGCCCCTCATCTGGTTTACAGGAGTGGTTAAGAAAGATTGGCATCAAATTTCCGTCCTGAGGTCAAAAGATTCTCTATTATTAAACAAGAAAAATCTGCTAGTGTCACATTCCTGTGATTTTAAGTTCATATTTATTAATTCATAATTCATTAATTCACATAAAACCTTTTTTTCTACTCCTAGGTCAAAAATTCACTTGTTTCGAACTAATCAGTTTCTAGGAACCTCAGAATAAAAAGACAATATTCAAAATACAGAAAATAAAATGGAATATTCAGTAGGAAACTTGAACATCTGATCAGTTGGAACTAAAAGAAATCTTCACATAATTTATCTTGTTTATATGAGGGACCAATGAACTCATTAAGGGGCAATGAGGAAAAGTTGAACCAGAAAGCAGGGGAAAACAGAAGGCTCTACAGGTGTCAGTGGGTCTTTAGATCAAACAGTTTTGACTTTTCCGTTATATAAGCCAAAAATCATTTGAAAAACGTCATATCCACTTTGCTTTGGGTTTCTTTATCTGCATGCAAAAGTTCCAATTTTCAGAATATTGATACTGAAATGCTATAATCTAAAATATAATAACTTTAGATCAGTATTTTGGTCACTATGTAGTAATCACCCCTGCATCATATTGGCTCTAACATTGTATTTTCCATTCTCATTCTGGGCTAGGATGACTCTACATTCCCACCCTCATTCTGAGGGCCAGGAAGAAAGCAAAAGCCTTTCTGGCAAATGTCTTATTCTGGTGTAGAAAGTAAGGGAATGATGGAAAGGCAGAAACAATGGGTACCACTTAGAGCTCCTATTGGAACATGAACGTTATACTGATTTTGCTGTTATTGGCAAATAATTCCCCCATAAGACCAATACTTTTCCCAAAATGGAGGGAGCGATAATTCCACAGAGATGTATTTGAAAGAGTGGGACTCACTTTACCATGCCAGTCAAATTATATGCATAATATTCACATCCTCTACCAGAATTCATGTAATATTCAGACCTTGAGTTAGGAAAGACATCGCACTGCAGCCCTGGGTATCCATCTCTCTGATGTGCCTAAGTACAGAGGTTTAGCTAGACTCAAAGCCGACCTCATATTGAGAACCCTGTGTGCAAGTGAATGATGGGTTCTGGATCTCGGGTGCCATGTGTCATGGTTGTTCTGTCAGAGGGATTCTCACCCACTGCTGGGATTGCATGTAATATAATAATACCTTGCTTATCCAGCATGCTGTGTGTCCCTCTGTGAGCTCTGCTGAGGACAACTTTGCCCGCAGAAAGCATGCTGACAGTCACTCTACCCCTGACCACCCGAGTCTTCTATACTCTGAGCTTTCACTTGCAAGCCTCACCAGTCTCTCTGCTACATCTGAAGCACATTTGCAATACGTCTGGTCAAATCCCTTCACAGTACCTCTACTTCATTAAACTAGATCTCCAGTTCAGATAATTCCCACCAATGTGAGAGTTATCCTTAGGGATTCTTGAGCCATGCAGTGCTGGTAATTCTCATTTGGTACCCTTTCAGTCCCTCAGAGACTCCAGAAAATGAGGGTATTGAGTTCTTAGTCACCTTCCACACAAAGTTCTCTCAGCCATGCGTTTTTTGTGACCTTGTGCCTGAAGGCAAGGTGTGCTCAGTGGAGCTGAAAGGGATCATCTTTGTTGAATAAGTCACTGAAGAACTGCACATCACATAATTAGAAAGCATTTCATAAGGGACTGGAGGGATGATGACTCAGCAGTTAAGAGCACTGGCTGCTCTTCCAGAGGTCAGAGTTCAATTCCCAGCACCCACATGGTGGCTCACAGTCATCTTATAGAAAGCCCTCTTCTGGCCTGTAGGTCAGGCAGACAGAGCATTCATATGTTAAAAACAAAGCAAAACAACCCACAAATAAATAGAATTAAAAAAGAAAGCACCTTATAGGTGACTTTTTAAAAGAAATTTTGTCCAAGGTAACTTTCTTCCAACTATAAAGGGAAGTGACTGGAAGTTGACTACAGTTCTGTCCAGTAGCTTTTGTCTGCCAGACTCCACTGTCTAAGTGGATATTTGTGAAGGAAAAGTCTGGGACAAGTAAGATGATTCTTTAACCAAATATTATCAACTTCACTATGGGTTGAATTCTATTTCCCACATTCACATGTCTTAATCCTAACTCCTGGCATATAGGCTCACTTGGAAATGGAGCCATTATAAGTACATGATTTAAGATGATGTCATCTTGGAGTAGAAGAGACCCTAGCACAAAATGATGAGTTTCCTTGTAAGTGGATAATTAGGACACAGGCGTATACACAGCAAGGACACCATGAATCCAGCTATCTTCAAACCAAGAAAAGATATTTGTAATGAACCTTTTTCTCAGATCCCTGCTGCCCTAAACTGTGAGAAAGTGCATTTGTGAAATACGAGCTAGCAAGTGTGTAGTATTTTGTTTTCAGAGAAAACAGGTTCAGATACCTGATGCACAGTGCTTACGGGACTTCTTGAGTTCCTAGTGGGTATAGAGTCCAGATTTCAATAGTTCTGAAACTTCATTACATTCACACAAATACCTGAAGGCAACAATATGGGATTATATAATTTCCACATCCTGAATTGCCTCACCTAATTGAAAGTGATCCCAATCCTTCAGTATAACATGAAGTCATTTATTTTGAGAATAAAAATATTGTTCACATATAAAAGAAGCAAATAGAAAAGGCACCTAAGATGCCTCTCTGGCTCTAGAGTTGAAGAAGTTTGGGGGTTTTATGATCAGTTCCAAGATACAGGCTCCAAGAGAAGAGCTGTGGTCTCAAAGACAAGCCTCTGACCTTTGAATGCCCCTGCTCACAGCATAGTTCAGTGCAAACCCTTCCCTGACTCTTCAGAACCAACTCAGTTCTAGGCATCCTCACTGGGGTTTCTATTTTAATGTTCACTTTGCTCACATGAACAGACAGTTTGCTGAATTCTTTTGGATTTGCCCTAATTTTAAAAGCAAAGTGGGTGGAAAAGATTGCCTTCCAAAAGAAGCACTGTCAAGGTTCATAAATGTTAAATTTGTATTAATAACCAGAACTTCATTTGCCTGAAAGTGTGAACATTGAAAGCATGAGATGGCATGCTTTTATACTTCTTTAACTGAACTTGTGTTCTCATTTACTAGATGAAATGAAACAGAACTCCACCAGGATTGTTTTCTGTTGGAGAATTACCTGGTTTTTGCTGTTTAGAAATTGTTGGGTTATTGCCAAGTCACTTCTGAACTTTAAATAAATCTGGAACTAAATATAACACATACTTTCTTTATAAACTGTTTTCATAGCCAGGCACTAAAGTTGGTGTCCTAGACATCATCTATACACACTATTCTGCTTTCTGCAATTAAAAAAAATGATAGGAGAAAACAATCTTGTTTAAAATACTATTTCATTCCAAACTTACTATACAATTCCATGTAGATAACATTTGTGAAATAGTGTAAACTTGGGTAATTGGTGTAGGAGGTCCTTCTGTATTTGTGTTGCTTTCATTGGTTGAATAAAGAAACTGCCTTGGCCTTTTGATAGGGCAGAACATAGATAGGTGGGGAAGACAGAACTGAATGCTGGGAAGAAGGACAATGTGGCAGACGCCATGGATCTCCTACCTGGCATGGATGCTGGTTAGAATCTTGCTGGTAAGCCACAGTTAGATGGCAATACACAGATTATTAGAAATGAGTTAAATCAAGATGTGAGAGTTAGCCAATAAAAGGCTAGAACTAATGGGCCAGGCAGTGTTTAAATGAGTACAGTTTCTGTGTGATTATTTCTGGGGTTAAGATAGCTGGGTGGCCTGAAAAAACAAAGGGCCCCCACTCTCCCTACAACAGGGAATATAATAGTAGTTTTTAGAGTAAGGGGCCTAGGAAGGAAATAAATGGGACTCTAAAAGTCCAGCCCAGCAGAGTCTTCGAGGATGGTCATCAGGCATGTCCTTGACTCTTTTCTGTCCCCTAAACCTCATGTACATTTCACTGTCAAAATGTAGATGTTATTCAGAGCACAGGATCTAAAGGAATCTAAGAGATTTTAGCAATTTATTGTTATTATTATTAGTAGTAGTATTTTACTTTTCATCCTTGCATTACAAACCTGAATTCAGAAAAGGATGGGAACTGGATGTCAAGTCTACTAACAATAGCTTTCTCCTGAACTGACTCGCCCTCAAAACAGCACTCCACTTATTCCTGAGCTCTGACCGAGACCGTTCATTATCCACCTGCATTTTTTGCTGCACACACTGTAGTTCATCCAGGATTTCTTTGCTTTTATTGCACGTGGTTTTCTTTTCTTATTGATATACACCAAGGATTTATTTTAAAAAATAAATTACTTATATACTATTTTATTTACTCTCTTCCTTACCTCAAGCCCCAGTGTTATTTGAAAATTTGACATGTCCCTTCATGGCCACCAAATGACACCAAGGATCACGTCTCTTCTCATTAATAATAACAATGAAAAAATAAGAATAGACTAAAAGGGAGGTTCATGGACAATTCTATTAGAGTTAAGAAAAGGTTGGCTTACATGAATGGGGCTGAGGGGCGGGACTTGGGGTGTGTCAAGATTATGTGGAGGAAACCCCACAGAGACAACTGACCCTAGCTCTTGGGATCTCACCGACTTTGGACTGGGGAGCCTGCATGAGACTGAACTAAACCCTCTTGAATGTGGGTGAGAGTTGTGTGGCTTGGTTTGTTAGTGGGGCTTCTGGCAGAGGGACCAGGATGTATTCCTCATACATGAGCTGGCTTTTTGGAGCCCATTCCCTAAGGCAGGATGCCTTGCTTGTTCCTGCCTCAACTTGATGTGCCAGGTTTTGTTGACTCCCCATGGGACCCTTACCCTTTCTGGTGGATGGGGGATAGGATAGAGGGAGGTAGGTGAGTGGGAGGAGGGATGGAAGGGAAAACTGTGGTTGGTATTTAAAATAAATAAAAAAATTTAAAATTTAAAAATTTTTTAATTTAAATTTTTTTTTTTTTAAAAAGCTGTAAATCTTGCAGCTGCCTAGAGAAGGAAAACGAAGAAAAGGAAAAAATAAACAGCCATGGTGTTTGAGTTCAGCTGGGCATGGAGATCAGTTCCATGGTGACAGGCAGTCACATGACCACAGGAAATCATATGGCAGGAAGAGGGGCTTTAGATAGTGAGTAAGAAAGCCCAAAGTCAGAGAAGAAGTAGAAGAACAGGATAAGTTAAGCTTTTCTGAGAAATTCATTAAAGTCGGCAGACTTAAGAAGCAGCTTGGCCATGTCTCTCTAAACAGTTGTGTCAGGAGGTGGGAATCATGAGAAAGAAAAGAACGGTGTCTTATTGAAGGAACCACTATCCTGCCTCTCTCTCTGGCATGGCTCAAGGTGAACCCACCTTTATAGGGATGATCTCACCTTTCTGAAGGTGGTCAGAGACCAGGTGACTGACCATCCCAGCTAAGATGCTAGCTCTCTCCACCTTAGCCTGAGATCTCATCTCCTTGACCAGAGAGTAGTTTTCCCTTAAGGGGCAGTCGTTAACTGCTGCTGCATCAGCGTTTGGTCACGTTTTCCGTGCTTTCCACTGTGTCTTCAGTAATCAGCCTCCACCCTATACTATTGTTATTAGACTGCATTAGAGTCACATTTGATCTCTTCTATTCCTGCAATAAATCGTGTTCAATCTGAATTTCTCCCTTGAGCCTTCTCCATATTGTCACTTGCTTCCTGGACATTTTTAATTGCCAAAAATTAGCACAGATGCTAGGCTTCTACCCTCCTGCCCATGAGTCCATTCCAGAAGCATCTTTGTGACAGTTTTAATATTCAGCTTGGCACAAGCCAGAATCCACCTGGTAAGAGGGTCTCAGTACAGGAATTGTCTGTATCAGGGTGGCCTGAGGGTTTTTTTTTTTTTGTGGGGAATTGCTTTGATAGCCTTAATTGATATGGGAAGACCCATCCCAATGTGGGTAGAACCATTCCCTGAACTTGGGAGGTCCTGGACTGTCTCAGAGAGCAGTTGAGAACTAGCATGCTAGTAAGCTAGCAAGTGAATGGATGTATCATTCCTCACCTTGACTGTCAAGGTGACATGATTCATTGTCTCATGCTCCTGCCTCCGTGACTTCCCCATAGTGATAGACTGGAACCTGGAACTGGGAACTAAAATCAACCCTTTTCCCCATAAGTTGCTTGTTGCTGGGGTATTTTATCACAGTAACAGACATTAAACTAGAATATCCTTTAAGTTCTATATTAATACATTATTTATTAATTTTATATCTATCATTCCTTTATTGTACCCTTGACTTGCATTCCTACATGGGTTCAACTTAAATGTTTATATTCAAGCCTTTAGCTTCAATATTGTATAATATCGAATTGAGGTGCTCTAAATGCACGCCAAATCTTATTTTCTGTAGCAAATTTTGTTCCTAAACCATCCATCATTTTTTATTAATATTTTCACATTTTCATCTCATATTTATTTACTTGTGAACTTGAGACTACTTACTTGAAATATTTAAAACTCCCCAACTGATTATTTTTTCTCTCCCACTCATTTAATAAAACCCAGAATGAGTATGAAAAATCAGTAGATGGGAATGTTTAATATCCCTCTCCATATTCAGCAGCATCTTATTCTCTTGCTTGTACCATTCTTGAACTCCAGTCTCCTTCTCCTTCAGCTTTCCCATGCCATGAACAGCCCACACTTTTAAACTTCTATTTTAAAATTGTACTTGATATTTCAAGTTGTACTAGGTAAACAGCCTTCTCAGGCATAGTGCTTTTCAGAGAATCTTTGAATGGTGTGATTGGAGAGGCTGACTTCTGAATTTCCAAGTTTGTTCTGCCAATTTCTGTAGATACCATGATGCTAACTATTGTCTAAGGTTCTAACAATAGAACCCACAGACACTTTTTGCACATGCACCTTCCTTGTAGCCTGGGCCGTTGAGATCAGTTATGGCCTCAGCAAGAAGTCAAGTAGGACCTTGTTCTGTCAGACCCTTGGTCTATTACCCTCAGAAGCAAGTCTGCACCAAGAAGATCTCACCAAGGATTGGTAGCAGTCTTTACTGAAAGATTCATTTCTTCATCACACTTTATATGTTAGAAGCCTTAGCTGTAACACAGTGGTTCTCAACCTTCCTAATGTTGCGACCATTTAATACATTCCTCATGTTGTGGTGACCCAAACCATAAAATTATTTTATAATTTTTGTTATTTCAGAACTATAATTTTGCTACTGGTATGACTTGCAATGCAAATATCTGATATGCAAGATATCTGATATGTGACCTCCCACAAGGGATCACAACCCACAGATTGAGATCTGTTGCTGCAATGTTTTGTCAATACAAGCCCTTCCTATTAGTAGAAAACATATTTTCTAAAGTGAGAGATAACAAGTCAATACTTAAATATAGTTACATGAAAAGAGTGATAAGGGTGATCTTTTCTTCAAATCCATGAAATAGTAGCTTCCTAAATAACACCAAGGTGGTAAAAATGAATGAACAGGAAGAGACTCTTTTTTTTTTGTTTGCTGTTATGCTGTGCTTTGATGTGGGATGTCTTTCTGTATATGTGTTTCTTTTAGTGGTTGGTGAATAAAGCTGTTTTGGCCAATGGCTTAGTAGAGTAAAGCCAGGCAGGAAGCACAAACAGAGAGAGAAAGAGAGAGAGAGAGAGTAGGCAGAGTTAAGGACATGCCATGTAGTTAGTTGCCAAAGAAGAAAGATGCCAGAAGATTACTGGTAAACCACAGTCTGGTGGTGATACACAGATTAATAGAAATGGGTTAATTTAAGATGTAAGAGCTAGCTAGGAATACTCCTGAGCCATTGACCAAGCAGTATTGTAATTAATAAAGCTTCTATATGATTATTGCAATTAATATAGCTTCTATATGATTATTCGGGGCTGGGTAGCTGGGAAATGAAAGCGCAATTCTTGCTTACAGTGTTTTAACATTGATATGCCTTCATAATTTTGAGATTTTTGAGACAACAATTTTATAAGGAGATATCTGTTTCTCAAAACAAAACTCCCAACCAAATCAAACCAAACATCCAGCATAACTAGTAGTCAAAGCTTTCTTACAGGCAATTGCTCAGTTTATTTTAAGGAACCACAAGGTCAGACCCACCTAGTTAGCTTGATTAAACATGCTTCCCCTCCCTGCAGTCTTACAACACTGCATGCTTTCAGCTTCTCATTGTGAAAGGATTGCCTGCATTTTCTTAATATTTTGCAAAAACACTCATTGCCCAGTTAGACCCATCTCTGTCATGTGCTATTCTGCACTTAACCCAGACACTGTATGGTAGTAAGTTTAAATTATTGTTGATCAAAATTATTTTTAAAATATGTTTCCTTCCATTAGGCATGCTATTTTTCAAATATTTCCATTTAGATAATTATGAATTACTTATTTTGGCTCTCAGCTTCAGGAGTGGGGGAGGGTGGTCCGTGCATGGCCATTTATTTCCAGGAGCTTGGGCAGAATGTTATGGCAGTGGAAGCATATAGGGAAAGAGTTTTTCCACTTCACAGTAGTTGGGAAGCAGAGTAGAGCAGCTAATATGGCTAACAAGGAGTTATTAGCCTTAGTAACTTAGAATTAGCAGAGTAAATTCAACAGAAAGGGGCCAAAACAATGACAGGTTTCTAAGTACAGACGGCTAGTGACTTCCTTCTCCCAGTCAGACAGGAAGTTGTACCACCTCGCAGTAACCTATTTAAACTCTGTATCCACTTATGGTCACAGATTTCACGCACCAACACTCTCTGAAAACAACCTGATAGCTCCTCAGAGGTGTGTTTTAATAATCTCCTAGGTATTGCTTAATTAATACAATTAGGATTAACCATCACAATAAGATAGTGTTCCTCAAAGAAGATGCACAATCCACATGCCACAAGGCAGATGAGGTATTCTGGCTTCAGTGTCTGCATTTAACTAAATTCCTTGTGAGCCTAACATATAGCAAAATCAATAAACTGCCCACATTATGAGTACAATCACATCTGCATTTAAAAGACCGGTTCAGGAGGCATACTTTCTAATATACTTCAGCTGTGATTTTGCGAAAGTTGCTAATTCCTTTTAGTTTTCATTTCTTCATCAGGAAAGAGGGCAGCATGGCAATGATCACAAAGGCTGATGGAGTGGGAAATGCTCCATCAACCGTGGACTTCAGGGGCATTTGGTAGCTGCCATGACCCATGATTCCTCTCCTGGAATTCTCTGGAAATGCTATTCAGCTTGAGCAATGTGCATCCTGGCTGTTTGGGTGCTTTATTAAGATTTCACCACTTTCAAAGTAGAGCGGACCCATAAACCCTAATGAACTTTATGGGTAGTTCATCTAATGTGATGAGTCACGCTGCCACCTTTGTTCAAAACAGTTGCATAGAGAATAATAGGATTCCTGATTTTCAAAATTCCTGTTATATACAAATGAATGGAACACACATAGAGCAAGAGTCCTCTCCGGTTCCATGATGCTGATGAGGACCACACCATGAGCAGCTGCACAGGTGCTTTCAGATTCCAGCTGCTCCAACAGCTGCAGTATGCACACTGGAACCAGTTCTTCCATTGCTTCAGGTTCCTTCTAATTCGAAATGTCCTCCAGGTGCTTTGGGGGTACTTCTAACAAAGCATTTTCGTAAGATCTGAAGGACTCCAGAACACTACTACCAAATCCTTCTTAGAATTTCCCTTAACTTCCAATTCAATTCTAATAATCGCCTTAATTCTTCCGTACTAGAGTTAATTCTGTTGTCATGGATTTCATGATTAATTTTATGCTGTTTTCTACTTTTTCATTTATTGCTATAAATCATAGATAGCACCTAGCTTAAACTATATGAGAGAATATTTGTGAAATACTCAGTGGATCTCGGGCAATGTTGAAAGGCAAGTGATGGAATCCTTCATTGTTATCTAGGAAATTATAGCCTTCACGAAAAGATAATATTTATACGTGTGTGTGTGTGTGTGTGTGTGTGTGTGTGTGTGTGTGTGTGTATAGCCAGACAGTATCAATGTATGAGTCTCAGAGCTCAGAAAAATCACTTTTTTGTTTCAAGCCTACTACTAACGTACTAGGCAGCACCATGCAAGGTTGTATTGAAGACTGGTAAAGAAGAGGCTTGTTACTGATGTTTCATGAATAACTGTAAATACTGGTAACAGAGTGTAAGGATGATTTGAGTAAGACTTACAATTGCAGTGAAGTTTGGGCTCAAGTCTCTTAGACACTGAAAACAGATAACTGAACTATAAAGGAGAAAACAGACATGGCACTGGAGATACATGTCTCCAGTGGTGGTACAGTATTGCCACTGGGTCAGGAACAACCTGTGAGCCTAGATGTGTGGCAAGTTGTATTGATGTCCTTGCTAATGGATTATGTAGCATAAAGGAGACCCTGTCTTTGAAACCAAGTTTTGAAACGATTGCATTATGCTTTCATACCTTATTAGTTGACCCATTAAAAAAATTTCTTTACAAGCCAATTTCTAAATTACCTATTTGGCCCACATTTTTGGCTCTAAAATGAAGATAATGTCTACCCAGAGGATGAAGAGGACATTAGGTAACAGCACGAAGATGTAAAAAGTACGCGATAAGTGATTGGAATTTTATCTTGTTAAGGTGCTGAAGTGTTATTTTAAAGTTAACTATATTGGATTAATATGGTGTATGTTTGCAGTATCATAAGGTTATCAAAATAAAGCTTAATCTTTATGAATAAGTTAAGAATAAGGCCTAATTTTCTGTGTGTGGAGATGAAGCAATTATAGAAACCATTGTAGCCTCTATCTCAGGAAGAGACTTGGGAATGGGAGAGACAATCAGGTCATTATTTTTCATAGGCACACAGTAAACTCAGGCTCGAAGTTTTTGGAACTCTAGAAAAGGAACCAGGACTCCTAAAAGTCAAGGCAGAGTAAGTTTGTTTGGAACCATCTTTAAAGGTATTTGGGGATTAAACAATAAACAAATAATCAAGCTAGATTCATCAAGAGAGGACAAGATAAAGTGAAGAGAAAGAAATCGGCTACAAAGAAAAGTGAATAAATCAATCCATCGTGTGTTCTAGAGTTTCTATTAAGTTCTATGTCTAGTTTTCACATTGTGGATTGTATAGAGAGTTCGTCCTTCAACCTCAGGTTTAAGTCAATCGTCTATGGAGACAGTGTGTAGGAGAGCGCAGAGCATCTGAATGAGACAGGCCCGCATTTAGTTTCCAGCTTCTTAATCATGTGACTTTCCTAACTCTACCTGGAAATTTACCATGAGTCTAGCAATGGCTACAATTTCTGCTCAGACAGACCACAGCAGATGCTTTTTATTCTTACTTGGCAGAAGCAATTATTTTGTTTCTGGTCCCTGATATGATCTTTGATAAAATCTTCTGGAATTTAGGCTCTAGTAGAATCAACTTTTATCTTCATATTTGCTTTGCTAATATTTGATATGAGATCATGATCATTTGAAATACAAGAAACATGAGGAATATTTTTCTTCTACTATAATATTAATATAAACATGGAAACCCTAAATTATATTTTATTTCTCTTTTAAAAACTGTGTGTGTGTGACTTTGTGGGTGTACTGCATGGGTCTATACATGTTTATGTGTATGTATATGTGTGTCTAGTTGTATTTGTTGTATAGACAAGGGAATGGAGTTCTAATGAGTTAAGCAATTTAGCCAAAGTTTGAAAGTATGTCTTTTGAAGTGCTGATATAGAAAACCGTCTTCTTTCCTAGGCCCTAATCAAGCATCATTTTACATTCGTCAAGATGCCTAAGATAATTACTTCAGCTTGAGTACCTAAAATCAAGGGTATGCTCTCATTTGTGTATGACTAAATCTTTAGTTCATGCTGACATCAAACACCCTAGTAGTTGATGATGATTTGGAGCTTCTAATCCTCTTGTCTCTTCTGTGCTAGGATGTCGGCGTGCACGTAGGGGAAACACTCAACCAATTGAAGTACGTACCCAGCACAGGTCTCTATGTTGATCTCTTCTGGAAAAAAGAGAAATGATTCTTGTGTAGGATGATCCAAGTAGCCCAGAGGACCAGCTAGCTGTTTAGGGTAGGGAACAAATGTCTTTTATACATTTCAGGTCCTCCTCATACTTGAAAGATTAATAACACTATTTACATAATACTATTTTTTTGCTCAAAGACTAAGGCAGTTTTCCTACCCCCTAAAATACATTATGAAATCCATTAAGTAGTGAATTATCAAATGTGCATTTTTTTAATGTTCACTGGCAAGTTTTGCAATTTATATAAGTGCTCTACTATGACCTGATCCAGAAAAAGAAGCTCTCTTTTTCTAAAGAGGTTTCTGAATCCTCCTTGCTGGTTTGTTAGTCTTTTCTCACTGCGTCTGTCTTTAATGCCTGTTAGTAGTGTCTGGCATGGCACTGGGTTTCCGCAAACTATTTCATCAGGGTCTGAGGGGAAAATGATCAGCTGGGACTATAAATGTGGTACCCCAACTTCACGGATGTCATGAATCTGCACCACGGCATGCCACTTTAGGAAATGCTCTAAATTCATCTTTAGACTTCAACACATTTGATTTATGAAGGTACAAAGCCAAATTGCTTACATTCGGTTGTCTCACTGCACTCCCAAGCCAAAATTCCATTTAGGAAATTACCCAGGATAACTTGAAATGCCATTGAGGGTTTTTTTTTTTTTTTGTCATGTGAGCATATTAGGGTGAAGGTTTTGGTTTTACATTTCTGAACACAAGTGAGTTTGTTGTGTGTTTTAATAATGTAAGAACTGTGAAGATTTGACTTAATTGTGAAAGAAATGCAGGGGTGATTTAATGAGAAGTCGCACACCAGGAAAATGCCATGGAAAAGGGAAAGTCACAATTCTTGCAGTGTCTTGCTCTTTTGGCTGCACCAAGCCTCCGTTTCCTCTCTATTGTTCTGATCATATTCCTCAGACTCAATGGTGACATTGAATTAAATGACTGATTGGACCTTCGCTTTGTAAAGTGGTGCCTCAACCTTGGAGGCTAACATGTTCTTAAAGTTTTAAGGTACATCTCAAAGAGTAGCACACACCAAATTTATCAGGAAGAGAGAAAGGAAGCTTTTACTATGTAGGTACATTTACGAACCTCTCCTCATTTTAGTCATACAATAAATTCTGTGTTGCTGTGTGTATGTGTGTGTGTGGGGGATGTTAACTGTTGGTGGTGGAACAAAGAAAACCAAGATATGGCTCTACTCTCATAGCTTCTGTCATATCATATTTCAACCTGACCTTTGTGACAGGGTAAAGGTAAGGGCCATGGTGCACAAAAATACTACTGTAGCGTTTTTGCCATTTGCTACCACTAGCCAAGGCAGTCATGGATTCAAGAAGATCACACACACACACACACACACACACACACACACACACACACACACTCACACAGTGGAATCCAGGTTTCACTGGTAAGTTGATGTGAAAAATGCCCAGCTACTCTGGGAGATTATAAATGATCCACATGGAAAGGAACAAAAGACAGAAGAGGTTGTAATAGCGATGAAAGTTAAAGAACAAGATAAAGACTGAATCTTGTGAACAGTAGACTGTAGAGTCCACTCTAGTGAAAAGACAGAGAGGAAAATGGAGGCATAAGGAGTCACCTTATATGCTTAGCATCTATGGATTTTCTGCAATTTCATATCACTGAGTCTTTTGGGCAAAGTCAAAAAGAGTCAAGAGTGATGGGAAAGCCCAGATCACAAAGGGTCTTTGAGATTTTAAAAAGAAAAAGAAATTCATTTGCTTTTGTCCTTGCAAATAATCCCTGGTACTAATAAACACATGCAATAAAAATGCCCAGGCACGTTTGTGAACATGTGCCTGTGGCGATGCGTGCATGTGTGTGTGGAGACCATAGCTTGGTGTTGGGGGTCCTCTCTTGTCATTCTCCACCTTAGTTTTTGAGGCAGGGTCTCTCACTGGACCCAGCACTCAATCATTGGCTAGGCTGAGTGTTCAAAGAGCTATAGGCTTCAGTGGTCAGTTATAAAAACACATTCTCATGTCCAGCTTTAAAAAAAATGTAAATGATGGGCTTCTAAACTCACGCTTGCATGGCAGACACTCTGCCAGCTGAGCAATCGCTCCAACCACCGAATTTTTTTTTGAAATGAAAAATGTTGTACGTTAGCAATTTTAATCAATTATTTATATTCATGTCTCTGCAGCATAAGCAGAAGCAGAGTGAGTGCTTTTATAAAAGACTCATCTTTGAAAGAGAACCTTTAGTTTCCTTTACTCAGTGACCCTGCTTGACAAGTCATCTCCACACTCTGACTTGAAGTAATGCTTATGGGGCTGAGGGGATGCTCGGGGGTAAAGTGTTAACTGCAAAATCATGAGGACTTGCTCTAGTCTCCACACCCACATAAGAAACCAGGAGTTGGGGAGTTCTCTTGAGTTCTCAGAACTGGGGAGGTTGAGATGGGTAGATTTCTGGCATCCATGTGAACACACACACACACACACACACACACTCACTCTCCCTCTCCCCCTCTCTCTTTTTGTGTTTCTTCTTCTTTTTTTATTTTTGAAGGCTTATGGCAGACTCATTTATTTAACAGCGAGGAAAACATTATATACCCTCCCAGCAACCAGGTTTTCTCATCTGTTGACAGTTGACATTTCATGCTCGTCTCTCATTGGCTAGGCACAATCAGGAACTCTGATAGCGCCTGTTGTTAGACACACAGGAAATACCAATTGGTAGCTTCTTTTTGATTCTCTCTCTCTCTCTCTCTCTCTCTCTCTCTCTCTCTCTCTCTCTTATTTTTATTGATTTTTATTGAGCTCTACATTTTTCTCTGCTCCCCTCCCTGCCTCTCCCCTCCCTTAAACCCTCTCCCATGGTCCCCATGCTCCCAATTTACTCAGGAGATCTTGTTTTTTTTTTCTACTTCCCATGTAGATTAGATCTATGTAAGTCTCTCTTAGTGTCCTCATTGTTGTCTAGGTTCTCTGGGATTATGATTTGTAGTCTGCTTTTCTTTGCTTTGTGTTTTAAAACCACTTATGAGTGAGTACATATGATAATTTTCTTTCTGGGTCTGGGTTACCTCACTGAATATGTTTTCTAGCTCCATCCAGAGTACTACACAGCAGAAAAAAATAACGACATCTTGAAATCTCCTTGTATTTCTAATAAGTTCACAGAATAGCTTTACAGTTTATCTAGGCTCAATAAAGCTCCTTCCACCCATGGTCAACTGTACATCAGCTGGGCAGATTTGCTTGTACTAGTTGGATTTTCTCAGACGGTCAAGGCATTGGCTGAAACAACTGGACCTATTTATGTCTGCTTTATGTGCTGTGTTACCTTCCACCAGATGACCTTGAACTCCTGGTATATACCCAACAGGAAACACAATAGTGTGCAACATGTATAGACTTGTAGACTAGGTTTGGTGTTTCATCCATCACATTCTATTGGCCACAGGAAGTTACAAGGCTGACCTATATATGAGGGGTGAAGAAATAAAATTCTAATGGATGGGGAGATACCTCAAAGGTTTATTGTAAAGGATGTGGATGTAGGGGGCCTTTTACAAATCACTGCCTTTCACAGTTGAAGGGACTGGTATCAGATTGACTCAAGATCCTTCAAGACCAAGTTCTCAGCACATGGAGATCTATTTTCCCCAGAGGATTAAAGGTCAGGGAATAAGAGACAAAGACAGGAAATAGAGGACAAGGGAGAGGGGGGTGAGGACAAGGGAGGGGGGAGATATTTGTTCCAGAGGGACAAAGAACGGCCTCTGGATAGAGAAGAGACAGACATGCCCCGTATGAGAATGGAGATTTATAAACGTAAAAGGGGGAAATCAATGTTATGATGAGGTGTTTAATTTTAATTGAGCATCTTAATTAGGTGAGTCAAAGGGGGCTGCTGATTGTTGGACATTAGTACTTTGGTAGATAGCCCTTGATAATTAGCCTTGATATTTAGGAGGAAGAAGTGACCAAATAAGAGAACAGACCTTGGTGGCTAATTAGGAATGCAATCCAATGGTTTTTAGGACAGCAGAGGGAATAGGAGAGAAGGGCAAGGCCTGCCACAGCCATATTTCCCATACCCGGGCTGGCTCGAGTCCCTGCAATAGTCTCACAGCAAAAGGTGAGGATTAGTTAGGTGTTTTCTAGGAGCTCTGTCTTCAAATCCTTGAATAGAAATAATAAAATTTGGAAAGTGTTAGTTGCTGCTTTATCTCAGAGACTGTTACATCCAGAGAGGTGGTTATCTTCCATTGCCTCAGATATACACAAGCAAGGATTTTAGTTCTTGAGTTGAAATATGTGTGTGTGTGTGTGTGTGTGTGTGTGTGTGTGTGTGTGTGTGTGTGTGATGCAGGCTCCAAGATGGTTTAGATATGCCAGAGACTCCCAAAACAGCCCTCTGAACGCAGAGAGAGCATCCAGTTTCTGATGCTGATCAGACACCTGTGCAAAGAAACTGGAAAAGGGACAGTTGAGTGGGGACATCTCAGATCTCTGTGCACAGTGGAGAAGAAATTTTGGCCATAGCATCTGTGAGATTGACCAAGGGTCAGCATCAATTCTGTGCTCAGATTCTGGTTGTGGTGGGACACAGAGGAAGTGCATCTTGTTATAATTTTAAGTGTGCCAGCTGGGTGTTGACTTTCAACTGCTCTCCCCATAGAACATGTTCTTGAAATGAGATCTGGGTAGGGAAATTCCAGAGCTGTTGTACAGAGAATATAAAATACAATTTATTCAAAAAGTGCTGGTGTCAAATTTGTATCGGTCATATTATAATAAGAGCCAAGGCTGACTCTGACCATAGGCAATCAGATTGACTACAGTGAATTTCTACAAATGGGCACTCAACTTGTCAATGCATTACAACTCAAACCAGCACAATGTCTTCCATTTGTCATAGGTGGTAATCAATCTCTCGTTAAACATTTTCTTATATTCCCTACTTGTTAGATATATGTGTTGAACTTCCACTATTATTATTCTGGGATATCTGTAGTATCTCTCTATTAGTTCTTCACTTTTTAAATGCTCATACTTCATTGTATGACCTGGATACCAACATTCATGGCCATTCAATGCCAAAGCTCCTTACAAATTTGATTCCTTGAGGGTAGAGATGCTGATCTATCTATCTATCTATCTATCTATCTATCTATCTATCTATCTATCTATCTATCTATCTATTTTCGTGATTTTTCTTTGGCTGTTTTGTTTGGTAATGTGGAAAGGGAAGGAAGCAGAGTGGAAAGTCACATGCCCTGACAGTCTTCATACACTCAGCTAAACAAGTATGTATATAGTATGTAGGAATGTAAAGCCAGTTTTCTTGGTACTTTGCAAGGAATTCCAAGTCTTCATGCTATGCTCACATGCAGGCATGTGTCTATTTACAGCCCCAAAGAGACTGTGTGGGGATAGCCTAAAGATTCTGGAAATCATTCAGTCTACTGATACTGCTGATTTTCATAGTGTAGCTGATTCTCAGTTCTGAAGAAAATTCTTTGCTTTCTCTGTTATCTTTATATTGGATGCATAAATAACAGCTTCCCACTAGCTTTCTTTGCTTTATTCCATTCCTTATGCATCATACAGCATTCGGAATGTTATGAAACCATGAATCAGATATGTCATTCTTCTTTGTAAATAAATTTTTTAGAAGTTTGTAAACATTCTAATTTCAGATATCTGGCATGCGTTTTTATTTTATTGGAATGTGAGACAAATATTTTCCTGTGTGGTATAGCAACTTAGTGGTAATTTTAACACAGAAACTCTTTGGTTAATTTAGGAGTTTTCCTATATTATCATCTTTTCTGATTTCTTACAGTTTCTTTGTTCTTATGCTCAATTTCCATTTTTCTATTTCAATTCTAATTTGCATTAGACAGTCTCTTCACTAGGAAGACTAAGATGAATCACCAGAATGTTACTCCCAAACTGGCTTATGAGGAGAATGGTTTTAATGAGCTTCACTCTGGGGTGACTTTAACACACTTACCCATCTAATTAAGAGACAAGCTATGATAAATTTTAATTTTTTTCCTCTAGCTATCGCTTGAGTCATTTCATTTGTCTCATTTCAAACTATAGACATGCTAACCGTTCAACTTTTGAAAAATCACCCAGCTGTTCTTTCACATGGTCTCCCTCCTTCCAAAGCAGTGAAATAAATTGGGTTGTTAGAAGTGAGGGCAAAGTGCACTACAGTGTAAATTTAGAAAGTAGGTCAGGTCCTACTTCTGTGATGAGGATGCAGAAGATGAATCTCAGATTCAGAGAGGGAATATTCAGTAACTGACACAAAGGGGGGGTTCCCTAAAGGCAGAGATGTTTCATTTGGTTAAGGGATTCTGGAACTCTAATCAGCAGCATCAGCCCCAGGGAAAGGAGCTCCCATCTGTTCACTGTAGAACTTAGCACAATAAGGGTTTCAGGGTGTGATCTGTGGGAATAAAAGAAAAGGAGAGAGAGAGGAGGAGGGAGAGGAAGAGGAAGAGGGAGTGAGGAGAGAGAGAGAGAGAGAGAGAGAGAGAGAGAGAGAGAGAGAGACAGGTCACACACAGATCACAGTGGCAAGACAGTATAGCATTATGGGAAGATCACCAGTGCAGAAAGGAGGCTGGCTTCTGACTCTACTCTGATAACTAGGAGGACAAGACAGACACTGTCTCTGCCTCTGGGTCTGCTAAAATAGGAGATGACAAAAAAATTACGTGACTTAAATCTGAGAAATAAATGCTTTCATAAACATTTATTATTTATGACCAATTCTTTTTTTGACTAATTCATAATTCCAACGTACAACAGTTGGAATATAAATATAAAATTAACAATTGCCTTGTTTTATTTACTTAAATTTTATTATTTAAGTAATAAAATTATTTATTAGATTAGAAAATTTTCCAAATAAAAGTGAAGCACATGGAAGGAGTTAAAAGAAAGGCTTGCAAACACTGACCCGTGAAACCTAACAGCTGAGGTGAGAGTTTCTGAAGACTGCCTGGAGAGAAGCGGCTTTCTGCAAAGGTGGCTGTGACTCTTTCCAGAATAGGTGGTAAAATTCAGGTGAGTTTAACATGCTGAAGCCTTTTCACATTCTTCTTTGTGTCCTCCTCTGTTCGTGATGAGTTAGGAGAAACTGTCCGTAAGACAGAAGCAAGTGATTTAGAAGTAGAAGAGTATTTCTCAGATTTATGAAGAAATGTGCTGGGTGATGGTGGTGCACACCTTTAATCCCAGTACTCGGGAGGCAGAGACAGGTGGATTTCTGTGAGTGTGAAGCCAGCTTGGTCTATAATAGTGAGTTCCAGGACAGGCTCCAAAACTACAGAGACATCCTGTCTCAAAAAACAAAACAAAGAAACAAACAAGAAAAAGGAGAAGGAGAAGGAAGAGGAGAAGGAGGAGGAGGAGGAGGAGGAGAAGGAGAAGAGGAAGAGGAAGAAGAGGAAGAGAAAGATACATTGTTAGCTAATGGGAAATAATACTGAAGAGAATGAGAATTTTTATTTATTGAATAAATGACTCCCTTGGTTGATAGTGAGATGCTGTGTAGTAGCTAATAGGTATATTGACTTAAGAGACCTTGCAGGCCCTTCTAAGAATTCTTGTAGAATGTAGGTTAGTGACACTTCCTGAACTATTTCCCAAGTAGATTGCATTTCGAATATTGGAATATTTGTGGTCGACATCTCTGAGTATTTCCACCTAGTTTTGCTTCAACAAATCCTCTTCCTCTACCCTTCCCACCACCTTGGCACCTTTAAAATTTAGTGCAGTGTCATGCCTCAGACAAATATCAAGTGATTGTCCCTTTGGATTTGAACACAGATCTCTGTATGTAAATTATCATTTGCGTGGCAATACTTTTCACACTTTTCAGGTCTATAGATAACTAATCAGCTTGTGTTCTTTCATTCACTTATGCAGTCAAAACAGCAGGTTTTTCAGATGATGCTTTCCCAGTCCTGGCATTATCTGGTATGCTAGCTACTTGGCCAATCATTGAAATCAGTGGGGAAAAAAATGAAAAAACAAAACAAGACAAAACAATATTCATTGTCATTGGAAGACCTGGAATAAAGTCCTCACTCAGTTCACTTCCAGTTTTTACACTTGGGTATTTCCTCCCACAGAAGGTCCTGAGTCCTTCAAGCATTTGTGAGCTTCTCAGCTTTGTCTATTTCCCCGGCTTCCTGCGTCTTCTAAGTCATCCCTTTCTCTCTGGGAAGGTGGGCCTCAATTTGGAACAAATCACAACACAACAACAAGCAGTTGTCATGAGGGTTTAAGTGACATATTTTAAATTGGAAAGTCTGTAAACAGGCAGCTTTTTTCCCCTTTAATACGTATGTGGAGCTCAAAATACGCACTGAACAGATGGATAGATGGATGAAGGGACAGATAGGTAGATAGATGGACAAAGGGGCAGATGGTTAGATGGAATCCAAGTTAAATCTCAGAAAAGACAAATTATCTGGAAACAAAACATTGGAAGAGGATGCCTGAAAAACAACTAAGGCTGGAATCCTTGGAAGACAGTGAACTGACAGATGTTCAACTCCGACCCCTTTTCTCAGAGAGGTGCGGGCAGATATGGATAGAGCTATAAGCTTAAAACCCCAGTTTCACCCCAGATAGATCTGTCTCTCTTCCACAGCCTTCTTTTTACCTTCACATCTCCCAATATAGGAGCATAGAGAGGGGGTGTGTACAGAAGTATGTGTGTGTGCATGGTCGTGTGTTTTTATGTGCCTATGGAAATCAGGATCCACAACTGAGATAAATGAGTAATATCTGCTCTTTTGAGTCTGGTTGATTTTTGTCTCAAAATTCCAGAAAATGATATAATTTTGTTTCTTCATAAGTGAATACAACTCCATTGTGTATGTATATGATGTATTTTTTTTACCATTTCATCCATTTACAAACATTTAGACTGATTCCTTAAATTGTCTTTGTGAATGGTGTTGCAATAAATACATTATGATGTGAGATTCTCCTCTGTATGCTATGAATATGTTTCATTGCCATGGGTTAATAAAGAATCTGCTTTTAGCCAATGGCTGAACAGAATATAGCCAGGCTGGAAAAGATATATAGAGAGAAAGTAGGCGGAGTCAGAGAGATACCATGAAACCGCTAGAGGAGAAAAGTTGCAAGCTGCCAGCTGGAACCTTGCTAGTAGGCCACAAGCTTCATGATAAAATATAATATATTGGGAATGGGTTAATTTAAGATGTAAGAGTTTTCTAGGAATATACTAAAGTAATTAGCCAAGCAGTGTTGTAATTAATACAGTTTCTGTGTGAATATTTCGGGTCAGGGCAACCAGGAAAGATTGAAAAGCCTCTGCCAACAACACTGGGTTTTTCTAGACTCCCTCTTATCTGAGGACAGCCCAAGAGTAATATGTCTAGGTCATATGGCAGTTCTATTTTTAATTTTTTAAAGATTTTGCATAATTGCTGGGCCAGTTTACATTCTTACCAGCAGAGCATAAGCTCCTCATGACCCATCCAGCCTTACTCTCATTTATTATTTCTTTTCTTTTTTATGTGTTTTATGTGTATGCATGTTTTGTCTAGAAGGATGTCTGTGTACCACATGTGTGCCTGGTGCCTGAGGCAGCCAGAAGAGGGCTTTGGATCTCATAGGACTAGAATTACAGACAATTGTAAGTTTCCATGTGGGTGCTGGGAGTTGGAATGGGTCCAGAAACTGCTCTTCTGCTGAGCGTGTGTGTGTGTGTGTGTGTGTGTGTGTGTGTGTGTGTATAACCTGTCTTCTTATATTTTTTAAATATACTTCTTAATGTTTTATTTATGTATACAATGCACTGTGAACACATGTACTGCCTTACCATTTCTTATCCCCCTTCCTACTCCTATAGACCTTCTTATTTCCAACCAGCCTTCCTGTTATTGTCATTTCTTTTTCTTTTCTTTCTGTGTAGCATGAGTGCAGGTAGGCATAACTCATGTGTGCTCATTATTAGAGTGGCCACATCACATGACATCCAGAATGCTATTTCACAGAAGCTCTCCCATCCTCCAGCTCTACAACCTTTTTTTCTCTTTTCTTTGATGTCCCCTGGGTCCCTAGGAAGGTGATAAAAGTTGTCTTGTTTATGGCTGAGACCTCACAGTCTTTTATTCTGAGCCTTTTGATCAACTTTGAGTCTCTGCATTCACCACCACCTACTACCAACAGCGGCAGTGCTAGTCTAAAGGGATAAACAGAAACATTTGAAGGAGAGTGTGCTGCCACGTCTATTTAGTGTAATATTAGTTCTAAGGTTGACATAGGGCCAATGACATCTCCAGGCACAAGGGTTTGCTCAAATTTACAGTACCAGGTATTTCTTCCCTTGGACTAGGCCTGGAATTCAATCAGAAAGTGGCTAGCTACTTCTCAAACAGTCATGCCATCTTGGCACACATAGGAGCGTCTTGCTTGGCAGATTGATGTTGTAATACTTCAAATGCATGGCAGGGTAAGGTCATCGATGCTCTTTCTACCTCAGAGGCATGCATAGCATCTTCTTGCACTGAGTGCTTCCCAGTGGGCAGAGACTTCATCATAATTCTAGCTTGATTTATCTGTGTGCAGCATCCCACACTTGTGATGTCTTCTGCAGTTCTTACCAATGACTTCTGGTGAATGCACGGAATCAATGGCAATGGCCTCTATTGCTTTGTGAGCTTCTGGGGCGAGATACGATCTCTAAGCAGTTTTAATTTGCATTAGCCTGACAGTTAGAAATACTATTTTCTTCATGTGTTTATTGAATATTTGCGCTTCTTGTTTTGAGAACCTCTGCTCATTTCATTAGCCTGCTATTGACTTTGTTGTTTGATTTTTTTCCCTTTATATTTAGCAGTGTTTCAGTTCTTTATATAGCCTAGATATTGATTTTCTGTCAGATGTATAACTTATAAATCCTTTGCGGTGCCAAAGCTTTTAAATTCCATCCCATCCAATTGGTCAGTTCTTGCTGTCATTTTCTGAGCGATGAGTCCTTTACAGAAAGTCTTGCCTGTGTCTGCATTTTGCCCTGTCTTCTCTATGCTTTCCCTTAACAATTGATATGGGATGTCTAAATCAAAGTCTTCAATCAGTTCTGAATTTATACTTGTCTGATGTGAGGAGGGTCTAGTTCCATTCTTCTACATATGGGTGTCTTGTTTTCTTATTGCCATTGGTTGAAGAATCTTCTTTCCAAAGTACTTTTTGGCTTTATTGTCAAAACCATCTAAATATAGTTCTGGGATTTAAGTATGAATCCATTCCAGTAATCTGTGTGTCTGTTTTTGTGTCAGATTCTTGCTGCTTTTATTACAATGACTATATAATATAATTTGAAATGAGGTATTGTGATGCCTCTAGCATTGCTCTTTTTCTCAAGTTTGCATTGCCTACCTGGGGTATTTGGGGAGTCCATGCGAATGTTAGGCTTGTTTTGCTATTTTTGTGAAGAGTGTCTTTGGAATTTTTATACAAATTGGACTCAATTTGTAAATCACTTTTTCTAGTATATTCACTTTCAACATGTTAATCTTACCTATCATTGAGTGTGGGAGGTCTTTCCATCATCTAATGCCTTCTTCAATTTCTTTCTTGTTTTAAAGTTTTCATTGTAGAGGTCTTTCACCTCATTGGTTAAGTTTATTCCTACGCATTTTATTGCAATATTGAACTTGTGTTCTTAATTTCCTTTCCAGTATGTTCAGCGTTGGTATACAGAAATCTACCAATTTTTATGTGTTGTGTGACCTGAACATGTTTATCAGTTCCAAGAGTTTTCTAAAGGAGTTCTCATGTCTTTTGGGTACAGAATTGTATTATCCAGAAATAGGGATATTTCAACTTTTTCCTTGTCTGGGTGCATCATCTTTATGTCTTATCTTGGCTACATTGAATAAGACTGGAGAAATTGGATGCCTCTGTCTTGCTCCTGATTTTAGTAGAAATACTTTGATTCCCCCTCTCTTTAATTTTGGATATAGGTTTGTTAAATATGGCATTTATTATGTTATGACATGTTCCTTCTATTCCTATGTTCTTCAAGACTTTGTCAAGAAGAGATGTGTTTTATTTAGGGTTTCTGTTGCAGAGAATAGACACAGCAACTCTTATAAAGAAAGCATTTAATTGAGGGGATTTGCTTATAGTTTCAAAGGTTCAGTCCATTATCACCATGGCAAGAAACATGGCAACATGTCAGCAGATGTGTTGTTGAAAAAGTAGCTGAGAGTCCTATATTCTGCAAGCAATGGGAAGTCAACTGAGACACTGAACAGTATCCCAGGCATAGGAAACCTCAAAGTCTACCTACACAGTGACACATGTCCTCTAACAAGGTTATACGCATTCCAATAAAGCCACACTTCCTAATAGTAGCACTCCCTGTGAGATTATGGTGACCAGTTACATTCAAACTACCACATTCCACACCCTGGCCCCCATAAACTTGTAACAATATCATAATGCAAAATGCATTTAATTTAACTTCAAAAGTCCTCATAGTCTATCACAGTCTCAACAATGTTTCAAAGTTCAAAGTCTCTTTTGAGATTCATGCAATCTCTTAACTTCAATCTCCTATAAAATCAAAATTTAAAAAAAAAAACAGATTACATTTCCAGTAAATAGTGGCATAGGATATACATTACCGTTCTAAAACATAAGGAAGGATGGCAGAAGCCATGTGACTTCTTTGGGAAACAAGGCCAGAGAATAGCAGGAATGGCTCTCCTTGTGGCAATACCCTGGAGACCCTGACCCATTTGGCCAAGGCTTGTGGGCAGTTCACTGAATAATTCCGGGTCTGACCCCAGGAGCCTATGTGCTGCCTGATGCCCTTGCTTTTGCCATGCTAGCCATAATGCTGGCTTCAATAAGTCACAGTAGGTCATAAAGTTAATATTACATATTTGCATAACTGTTCTGGAAAGAATGATTTTAACCACAAGCATCTTTGAGAAATGTTACTAAATAGATGATATCAGGGGTTAATGGGAGCAGTTTAGAGACAGGGGATGAAGTAGAATCAGAGAAACCCACAGTTCCCTCATGTCTAACAGCTGGGTCAATGCCCCCAAGAGCTGAAGGGAGAAGGACATGAGAACAAAGGTTAAACAATGCTAACTGTTGAGAGTAAGTTTTCAAGTTATATTGCCTGTAGGGTAAAGGGGAAAACCTGGTATATCCTCAGAGGAGATAGAGTAGTACAGAATGTGGAACGAATTTAATCCAGTTTTTAGCTGGTGAGTTGGTCATGAGAGCCCAGATCCTATCAGATGCAAATATTAACCACAAGAGACAAAAGTGTCTCTCACCTTATAGGACACTGTGACTACATATATTGCCAATTGGGCACAGTGTTCTACCTGTAGGTGTGCTTAGTTAGAAAACTTCCTTTGTAGCTTGCAAGACTTCTTATTCTTCTAATAACAGAGGTATAGATAAAAAGGGTAATGGCTAATGGTGGGACAGAAAGGGAAAGAGGCAAAGGAAGAGACTGGTAATTATTGTAACCTATTTTAGAAACTTAGGAAGTAAAATCTGATTGTGAAACTGTTCACACAAACCATTGAAAGTATATGAATAAAACCAGCCCAGGCTACCCGGAGACACTTGTTTAAAGAGCAACAGGTGGTCACAATTTCTTCATGACACAAACTTCACACATCCATCTGAGGCCATTGAGCCCATCTGGAGCAAGGC
The DNA here is from genome assembly GCF_982192425.1 of Myodes glareolus. Classification (NCBI taxonomy): domain Eukaryota; kingdom Metazoa; phylum Chordata; class Mammalia; order Rodentia; family Cricetidae; genus Myodes; species Myodes glareolus. The sequence continues at coordinate 34,072,710 of NC_142037.1, forward strand.
TTACAGCAGAAGAGAGCATAGTGAGGAAATACTGAACCAAAGCAAGACTGAAAACAGCTGGACAAACTTCAAATTCTGCATCTTCACGTTTCATGTCAAAGCGCTCTTCAGATCTCCAACTGTGTTCCGCTTTGTAACTGCAGCACATTTCTTTCTCTTGGGCTGGTTCTGCTACCTGTCAGCAGCTCTCCTTGGCAGGTCTCCCCGACTCGGGCATCTCCAACATCTTGTGTTCTCCAAGGCAATGCAGGCTTCAACTTCACAGTTTCACACATGGCCTCTTTCCTAGGCCTCCATTCATGGACACCCCAGGACACATGCCTGACCTCTGTGTCTTTCTTCAGTCATGGAGACAAATTCCATAACCCGTTTCTTCTGTCCTTAACTCTAAAGCCAGAACCACATGGCCAGAGCTGCTAAGTTCTGCTGCTTACTGAGGCTGGAACATGGACCCCTCATTCAACAACAGCTTCACCAGTTTTCTGTCCTTCACTGCCTAAGGTTGGCTGTCCGGAAAGTGGACCTTTAGACCAGGCTGGCCTCAAACTCAGAGATCCCACAGTCTCTCCCTTAACGGGGCTGGAATTGAAGGTGTACCCCACCATACCCAGCTCTAAGCTGTTCTTTATTTCCTTTACACAAGTTGAAAACTTAGTTGGGTGGGATCTTGCCCTGAGGCCATCACTCCCTTTATTCTATTTCTTAGTCCATTTATCTCCTTGAACACCGCTTAGATAATTAGCATATTAGTTTAGCTAATATGTAATATTAACTTTATGGCCTACAGTGACTTAGCTCCATTCTACTTCCTGGTGCTCTTTTTCTCTTCATTTTTTTTTTTTTTTTTTGCTCTGCCCAGCTTGCTCCTTTTCGTTATAAATCTTCATTAGAGTTACCACTAATCACCACACAACAGAGTCCTATGCTAGGCTGTTTTGAGATTTTTCTCAGTCGAGGTAATTAACCCAACAGTATTCACTTTAACCTCAGGCAAATTTTTCAGACAAGGGCAAAAAGCAGCCACTTTCTTCACCAAAATAAAACAGACACAATTTCTAGGCAACATAGTACAATTCTTCTCTGTAACCTCTTTAGTAAGCCCCCCCTGAATGCATCAAATCACATCCAACATCATTGACTTCCATGTTCCTACTAGTATGTTCCATTAAGCAGCACTTAAAGCATGCAACTGCAATTTTAATCCACAGTCCCAACGTCTATATTCCTTCAAGCACAAGCACGGTCAGGCCCATAGCAACAATACCCCAGTCTCTGGTACCAGTTTCTGTCTTAGTTAGGGTTTTTATTACGGTGAAGAGACTATGGCAACTCTTATAAGGACAAATTTAATTGAGGGGGCTTATTTGCAGTTTCAGAGGTTCAGTCCATTATCACAATGGTGGGAAGCATGGTTATATGCAGGCAGACATGCTGCTGGATACAACTGAGAGTCCTACATCTCCCAGGAAATAGGAAGTTGACTGAGCACTGGGCAGTTTTCTGAGCATAGGACACCTCAAAGCCCTCCCCTACAGTGACACACTTCCTCCAACAAGGCCACACTCACTCCAACAAAGCCACACCTCCGAATAATGCTACTCCCTATACAATTATGGGAGCCAATTACATTCAAACTATCGTAGGATGTTAGATTTTGTCAAACGCCTTCTCAACATTGATTGATGTGATCATCTAGTTTCTGGGCTTGGGTCTGTTAATTTTCTGTATTACATGTATGGATTCACATGTGTTGACTCACCCTTGCTTCCCTGGAATGAAGCCCGCTTGCTTATTGATAATGACCATTTTCATGTGTAGTTGAATTCAGTTTCTAAGGATTTGATTTAAATGAGAAATTTCATGCATTTTTATTAGCGAGAATGGCCTATTTTTCTCTTGTACCTTCGTTCTATTTGTATTAGAGTAATATTAACATTATAAAATGAGTTTGACAGATTTTCTTCCAATTATATTGTATGTGATGGTTTGAAGAGCATTAGTTTTTAGTTTTTCTTTAAAGTTAAGGCCTCATTGAGCAGTGAATCCAACTTGAGCTTGGTTGCTTTACTCCAGAGGTATTTTTTAAATTACCATTTCAATCTTATTGCGTCTTATTTCAAATTGTTTGTGTCTCTCTGCTTTAACTTTTGTAGGTCATATGTATCTAGAAATAGAATTCCTAATTTATTAGAATATAGATTCTCAGTGTGTGCCCTAAGGATTTACTGTATTTCTCTTGTATCTGTTAGGGTTCACCAATCTTGCTTATCTTTTCCACTAACTGACTCTACATTCTACTTGTTCTTAGTATTGCTATTTTCATTTCCATTTTATTAATTTCTTCCCAGGTCTTTATTGTCTCCTTTTATCTATTGGACTCTGATTTGGCTTGTTCTTATTTTTTCTTAGGTCTTGATGTACAAAAGTAAGTAATTTTTCTTGAAATTCCTCTGATTTCTTACATCTGCTAATGTCCCTCTTAGATTCCTATTCATGGTGTCCCATGGGCATGGTGCATTGTTTCCATTCTCATTCTTTGCTAATTGTTTTTAAGCTTCCCTTCAAATTTCCTGAGGATATATTTATTATTCAAATGTATGTGCTCAGTCTCCATAACCTTGTATATTATTAAGGGTGTCATTGATTTTTAGTTTTGTTCCATTGTGATTAACACCTAAAATTTTTACTCAGCATGTGACAATGAAAATTGATGAGTATAAAAATTAAGAGGAATATAGAACCAAATTTGAGAAAAAAATTAGATACTAAAAGCCAACCAGAAAGTAATCCATATAATAGGTTAGCAGCTGTAATAATCAATATAAGTTGAGGTACATTTGGGCATAAGAATGCAAAATTTCGAGAAGGGAAAGGAAAATCATGAGCCATCAAAACCCAATAGCATTTACCTTTAAGAAAAACACTGAGAGTAGACTTTTGTGGGATTATTTTGTCTTTTGTTTTGTTTTAGCCAAACTGGTAAGGGTGAGGTGAAATGCAATGACATTTTGTACATGACAAAATGCTAACACCTGTCAGCCTAGACCTTTGCACTCAGAACACAATCCTCCAAAGACTGACGTGAAAATGAAACTTGCTCCCAAAAGAGTTGAGCAAAATTGTCAGCTGCATTGCAGAAGCAGCACAAGAAAGTTTTAAATGGAGAATGAACAATTCAAATGGGAACATGGTGAAGAGTGGATTCGGTGAGATGGTTCGCTGGGTAAGGGCACTTATCCCACTAATCTAAAGACTGAGTCTGAGCCCCAGAGGCCATGAGGGAAAGAAAGAGAAAAGAACTGACTGCAGAAAAATTGTCTCTTACCTCCCAGCTTGTGCATGTGCACACCTGAATGCTCAAATGGATAACACACATACAGGTGCACACAAATGAGCAGGGTAAAGCACTGGTAAAAACCTCTGATGTCTTTCCTTCCCCATCAATTGCACAGCACGTTCCAGCACTGTGAAAGCTAGCCAACAAAGAGAGGGCTTCCTAGTCAGTTCAAGACTGATTTCTCTATGTTCTGCAATCCAAGTATACAGTGTAATCAGTAACAGGGTCTTACCATCTAAGTTATGGTAAACAACCACAAACAATGGCAATAATCTGTACTGCATGAGGTGCCTCTGAGACCTCCCTGATCAATACAATAACTTATAGTAAGTTGGCCCATGACTGACACTGGGATTTTGATTTTATAATCTTTTATCTTTTGGGAGCAGCATTGTTCACCCATGTGAGGCATCTCTATTCAAACTGTTACTTTATTAAATTGTATTTCATATATTTAAGAGATCCTAAAGACTTTAATAAAATTATTTAATATCTTTGAGACTTGAAGATAATAAGGACATTGTATCCTAGTATTTACAATAATATTTATAGTCCTAAAGTGTTAATAAAATCTTTCCATAATAAATTCAGTAAAATACAGAAAAAAGAGAATATATATTGATTAAACTAGTTTTATTCTGTATGGGAGCGAGTATAATAACACTTGAAAATTAACTATTCCATTCTATGTATGCTTAGAAAAATGGAGCTGCAGAAAACGTCATTAATCTTTTCTCTACATCAAAACCAATGTCAATACTATTCATAGGAAAACAAGCAAACAGAAAACCAAAACACAAGAGAAAAACATTTCAGAAAGCTAGACCTTAAGAAAGCAGTTCCTCGCCTTGGTAAGTATGGGTGAATTCCTCATCATTTCAAAGTAAAGCCACGAAACAAAGGTCCATTAAAATATATTAAATGAAGTTCAAAATCAAGAAAAAAGAATCTGTACCACTCTATGTTTTATCTGTCTTGTACTGTCATAAAATTAGCATGGATTGTGTTACTTCAATAACTGAAATTTATTTTCATAGTTCTGGAAACTGAGGAATCCAAGTTCAAGGGGTCATCAAGTAGCTTTCCATGAAGTCTGCTGCCATTTTGTTTTGAGTTCACATGGCCTTTCTTGGTACATTTGTAGGCTAGGAAATATGATCTTTTGTGACTCATAAAGTCACTAAATTCATTGTAAAGGCTCTACCTTTATGACTTCATCCAAATCTAATTATCTAATTATCTCCCAGAGGCCTCCTATCCAAATGTCATCACATTTGAAGGTAAAGACTCAAGGTATGAATCTGAAGGTAGGACAAAAGTGTTCAGTGCCTCAGGAGGAAAGAGTGATTAGATGCAGTTGAAAGTGAACTCCCAGAATGTGGGCTGCGTTCTTCACAAGCAGATCACTGGTTACATGGAAGTAAACAAACAACTTTGTAAAGTCTCACTACGTATTATATGTAATATCTCATTGTGTTTCAGTGTGACTTCACTGTGGAGAGTCTTTCAAAGGCTCATGTACTGAAGGTTTGGACCTCAACTGGTGGACTCAACTATTAAGAATAGATTAGAACATGACAGCTCTGATCTGATAAGTAAATTAATCCAGTTATGGATCCTTAACTTGGTGGCATTATTGGAAAGTGCTGGGAGGAGGAGCCTACTTGAGAGAAGTAGGACCTATGAAGGAGTGTAACTATGAAGAGTATCTTGGCCTGGCCTTGGTTCTTTGCTGTTTTCATTTCTCCTTCCTGAAATCCACAAAGTGTGCTGTTTTGCTCTTCTGCATGTTCCTTGCCATGATGTTTCAGACTCATGATGGTCCCAGAGTCAATAGAACCAAAACACCATAAACTGAAGCCAGACACCATGGGAAGTAAAAGTAAATCTTTCCTCATTTTGAATAGCATTTTTCCTCATATAATTTATCACCATGATACAATGCTAACCTATAGTGTACATGTTTTAAAAAGCCACTCAAGGAATTCTATATAATATTCTTTTAGATACATATATTGATCTCCCTGATAATTGCTTTTCTTTAGACTTGGCAACCTGCCAGCATAATACATAGAAACTTTGATCAGTTTTCCTATCTTAAAATAAGCTTAGTTGTCAATTCACAACAGTTACTGATCCTTCTAAATATAATTCTTTACTATAAAGATAATTAAGGAAATTTTAATGTAAGTGATAAAATGCACTTATAGCTTACAAAAAATAGTAAGTCTGTAAGAGGTGATCTTTGGGAAAGTATGGAATGTGTTGAAGTTATTTATTTCATGACCCAAATTCCACAAAGTTTCTCTCTCTCTCTCTCTCCTTCTCCCCCCTCTCTCCTTCTCTCTCTCTCTCTCTCTCTCTCTCTCTCTCTCTCTCTCTCTCTTTGTATGTGCACTTCTTCTACATGAGCATTCCTATGACCTTGCTTCTCCTGGAAGATTTATAGAGAGCTGTTGGCAGTTGTTTCTGTCCCAATCAGTCCCACAGCCATGCAGTTCCAAAGAAACACACAGAGGTCTACATTAAATATCAACTGATTGGTCTATTTGCCCAGACTTATTATTAACTTTTAATCCTATATTAACTCATAATTCTTGTCTGTGTCAGCAACATGACTTGGTACCTTTTATCAGCAAGGCATTCTCATCTTGCTTCCTCTAAGTCTCGGTGATGACTGCAGACTGAACCTTTCCTTTTCCCAGAATTCTTCTATTTTGGTTGCCCTGCCTATACTTCCTGCTTGACTACTGGCTGATCAGTATTTTATTAAACCAGTACAACTTACAAAACTTTACAGGGTATAAGACCATTGTCCCACAGCACTTTCTTATTCCCCCCCTTTTTATCAAAATAAGAATTCTGAATCTAATCTCATTTATTTAGCTTTTTTTCCTGACCATTATCCATAACAATTTGCAACCAATATTCTAAACAAAGACAAACATTTATAATTTTTGGGGGGGGGGAATGTGGGTGTAGTTTTCTAGGCTACTTCCTGCTGATTTGGGGAACTGACAATCTTATGGGGACCTAAAGAAAATTGAGAATTATGATCAAGTCTTGACTGAAATATTCTGTGAGGCTTGATCATCTCAGCCATCAGTCTTGAAACTGTTCTGGATATAGAACTTAGACATCTGGGCTATCTACTACTATTGGAGATTCCTCAGGTGGTCTTCCTTGATCAAACCTGATTTTTCTTAACCTCGAATAAATCCACAGTCTCTCATTTCCTGTGGACATAAAGCAAAACCTCTTCTCCAAGTAACATATTTTTTACTTAAATTTTGAAGTCAAGACATTTTTAAAATACATATGTTAGATTAATCTGGCAGCATTTATAATCAAATATCTTTTAGCAGCTGTTTCTCCTTCCTCAGCAGTCATACAATTCAAAGACAACCCAATAATATACAGTATCCAGACTTTTTGTTTATTTTCCATCTTTACATGACTTTATTTGAAACTCTATTTCTTTTATTTTTATTCTTAATTTTTGACATTTTGAGACAAGATTTTTCTATGTATCCTTCGTTGTCCTGGAATTCACTCTGTAGATCAAATTATCCTTGAACTAACTCATAGAGATCCACCTGCCCTGCTTCCCAAGTTCTGGGATTAAAGGTGTATGTGACCACACCCAACTTCTCTCTCTCTCTCTCTCTCTCTCTCTCTCTCTCTCTCTCTCTCTAGTTCTTTTAAGAACTTTGTCCTTTTTCTTTTCTCTCCCAAACCTACATTTATTTTTAAACACACTCTAAATCATTTAGAAATTTTTTTCCCATCTGAATCTATCTTTACATTGTATCTCTCTTTTTCTGACCACATGAGTCTTTAATTTGCTAAGCAATATGGCTAGGATTAAAACCATGATTTGATAGCTGGATTAACCGCATTCCTTATCTTTCTGAGAGTCTAGCCCCATGGCAGAGGTACTGGCAGGAGCCATATTTATCGCCACAATTCTATGGAGTTTCTAGGTTCTTTCCACCACCAAGAAGCATGCTGTCAGCTATTCATAAACACAATTTAAGTGTTTAGTGGTGGGTCCTCTTAAAAGAGCCACAAGATTTTGCAGCTAAAGTTGAGTCAGGAAATCTCTCTTAAATGAGACACACTTGCCTCTATCAAACAGAGGCCCCCGACCCTGAAAATGCTGCTACCAAGAAGCTGTGCTTAACTCTGTTCTTTTGTGTCTAGAATTACTTCCTAAACTTTCTTAGGTTTTAAGTGGATTTAGCTATCTACATTGGTACCATTTGTCAGTGCTGTGGGAGAATGGCCTTATAACCTGCAAAGTTTGTAAGTTGTACTGGTTTAATAAAAAGCAGATTGGCCAGTAGCCAGGCAGGAATTATAGGAGGGATGACCAGAATAGGAGAATTCTGGAAAGTGGAAAGGCTCAGTCTGCAGTTGTCACCCAGACTTAGAGAAAGCAAGATGAGAATGCCTCGCTGATAAAAGGTGTCAAGCCAAGTGGCTGACACAGACAAGAATTATGGGTTAATGTCAGATTAAAAGTTAATAAGAAGTCTGGGCTAATAGACCAATCAGTTTATATTTAATGTAGACCTTTGTGGGACTGAATGGCTGTGGGACCAGGAGGGACAGAAACTACTGCCAATAGACAGCTATGATTTCTATTGTGCTTTTAGGATGAGGGCAGGTCTTGAATGAACTGTTCTTAATCTTTTTTCATGAACATATCAATGAAAATTTGAAGCCAAGTCTTCCTGGGGAAACTAAACAAGGATTCTTTAGAAGGAAAATGAAATTTTTATAGATTAACTTACACCCATCTTTCTTTCATAAAGCTTGAACTAAGAAGCCTGAATCTGTAGAACCCATAGCTCCTGGTCTGGGCTATTTCTGCATATATTTGTTTTGTAAAGATTGGCTTATGTAGTCTCAGGGGTACCTTGTTTAATGTACCATTTCCCAAAGCTCTCTGAGTAAGCTTTGGAGCAAAGGCCGCTACAGAATCCTCCATGTTTGGAATTAAAATAAGATTCATGAAAAGAGATTTTTCTTCTTTCTTAATGACCCCAGTCCAGGAATTTAAAATAAATTGGTGTATTAATTACTAATCAGATTTTTCCATACTGCCAAGTAAATACTTATATTCTGTAAATGCAGTACATTGGTGAAGATTTCCATAATATTTTGGAGGGTGTCACATAGCATAGTAGTAATATGCCTTTAATACTTGCTTAACTTGTTACTTTAACTCTTTTTCTTAACTTTTAAAAATATGTCCATTTTGTTATCTCTCTCTCTCTCTCTCTCTCTCTCTCTTTCTCTGTGTGTGTGTATGTGTGTGCGTGTGCGTATGTTTGTACATGTAAGTGCATGCACATGCATTTGAGTGTTTACAGAGGTCAGAGGATGTAGCAGATCTCCTGAACTGGAGTTACATGGGTCCTGAGAACTGAACTTGGGCCTTTAGAAGAACACTAAATACTCTTAACTATTGAGCCATCTTTTGGCCCTGTATAAAGGTTTCTCATCATCCCTGTTTCCATCATCTTCCTCCTTACTTTCCGTTTCCTCTCTCATTCTCCTGTATGCTCTTGTCTCTACTAGTGTGCTATGAGGTGAAGATCTGATATCGCCACTCTTTCAGTTAAAGGTCTTTCCTATCAGGCTCAGTACTTTTATTGGTGGAGGGGAATCACCATTTAACTGATACCATCTGACTCTTTATAATTTGGCTGTTGATAAATTCCTAACATCAGTGACTTAGGCCAATTCACAGAACTGCATGTTATAGTTTTCTCTCGCTATAACATGGGATTGTCGTGTTTCTGCCTCAAAGGGCTGTAGTTGAGCTCTAAGTGGGATGAAGGTTATAACAGATTTGACTTTGTGTATGACATGACATAAAAACTCAGGAATACTGCTTGTTGATATTGATGTGTATATCTCCTACTTCTTCACTGAACTGGAAACTATGGTCTGACCTCTGGTAATGTCTAATAGCATGCTTTCAACTCACCTGAGTTGCAGCTCAGTGCCTGTTCTCTAGGGCTGGAGGCGGGAGCAGGTGTCTGTGGAGGAATTGGCAAAACATCTACCTAGGAATGTTAAGTGCAATGAAGATGCTCAATCCATGGGGTGGCAAGCTGGAACAGACACCAACCAGCAAACCCAGGTGGGATGGAGTCATGCTCTGTATAGACACAAACAGGGCAGTCTTGTCGTTATGAGTGTTTGGCTCAAAGACCTGGGCTGTGAATTGAGCCTCTTTATGACTCTTCTTGGATTGGCAGCTTCAGACTTGAGATGGCCACAGCAGGCTGAGGAGTGTGCCTCTGTGGGTGTCCTGAGTAACAACAAGGACAACATCCAACACCTCCAGGGAGGCTCTGAGCTCCTGGCATTTCTAAATCATCACTGCAAAGAAAGGCACATTTAATCAGTGCAGAGGAGATGCATCAGGGTGATTTCACTGGAAATGCAAGCATCACAAAAAACCTTGGCTGCAGGCATCTGCCAACAAGGACAATTCATCTTACATGGTCAAGCAGCTCCCAATCTGTGCACACGCTCTTCTTTATGGAAGATGACCAACAAAGAAGTTTTCCATCAGAGACTCATCACCCTGGCTACTTGGAGTGGAGGGTGAGAGGACTGAGGCAGAAGGATCACAAGCTCAAGGACAATCTGAACAAATTAGTGAGAGTCTACCTGAAAGTCAATAGTTTTAAAAAATGCTTGAGGAGACAGGTCAAAGGTAGGATGTACGGAAAACATGTGCAAAGCCCCCAATTTGATCCTCAGTACTGAAAAATAAAAACTGTAAAAATGTTAACAAAAATAGAAAATGACTAGGGAAATGCCACAAGGTTGCAGGAAATTTATTCTTCTATTGCGTAGGTATCCACTCGACCTTCCTCACATCTTCCATACCTTCCTTAATTTGTTGCCACTGGACGTTTTAATTTTCCTGTCTCTCTGATTCCCAAAGGACAATTTCTCAAATGTTATGGCTGCCTCCATAGCCTACTTGAAGTGTTGCCTTCCAATTCACAGATAATTTCTCTGGACCCCTCTAATGGGACTGACATTTATTTTCCATCTAGGCTGCACTGATATGCCTGACTCTTCACTAAGCCATGGGCTATTTGACACATTTATTTTCATTTCCCTATAGCCTTGCTTAGTCGTAACTTAAGGGTTGAATCCTTGTATTCTCACATGTGGCATGGCATATACTCTGAACCAACTTTTAAGATGATGAATATGACTGTCGGAGTCTCTAACCACAGTCATTTATTTTCTCATTTAATCCTTTCAACATGAAAACAATCTAGCTAATTTCATCACTGAAGTTTTATAGAGAGCCAGGGTAGTTGCAGATCAGCCTGAGCTATACAATGAGACCTATATCCAAGAGTTGTATGGAAGATGTCAGTAACAGTCAGAAAACTAAGTGACAAGTATCATATCACAGAGTATAGAGAGGGCAGGGGTGGTTGATAAACCTGTATCAAATATCAAGGTTCATAGTGTAACCATTCATATTGCACAGCTAGCCCTGAATTGGGGCTTATAATTAGTTATAAAACAACATGATTCTGAATAGCACAATCATAGAAATATTAAGGTTCTTTGTAGAGGTAGCCTTACCTCTAGTGATACAATCTATTGGACCAATTCTATACAAGAAAGATGCTACCATCTGAGTACATAGGAGCAAATTCTATGTGCAAATATTCAAAAGAATGTGGATTACAGAAGGCTTGAGGGACAAGGGTTTGTATCTCTCTATCCTAAGCTGTTGATGATGGCTTTTAAAACATTTCTGTTAATTGTATATCTATCTAGATGTACTATGTTGATTCATCTCAGGTTGATTATCTTAATAAATTAGTCACTGAGAAACCTTTCTTTCCCAAATGAGTGAAACAACATCATCAATTCTACAATCATTTCCTTGCATTATTTTTAGTCAGGAAACAATGTAATCAAAGTGCTGACAATGCTAGTCATCTTTGAGGTTTACTTCTTGCTCCTCAGTAACGATGGAAGAACCTTCCTCTGTAGTTTTTTGGAGTGAGTAGCTATTTGCCACCATGAGTCAGGGCAAGACTTGCTTCTCATGCCTGTGTTTTCCTCTTTGCTCTTTCTTCAGTCACACCAGGCTTAGTATGACTTTTCACTCCTGCCCAGAAGCTTTCCTCCAGGATCTGTGAGATGGCTCAGTGGGTCAAGGCGATTGCTGCAAAAGCCTGGCAGCCTGGGTTTTATCCCAGGAACCCAGGAAAAATGTGGAAATAGAGAACTAGAGAACAAGCTCCAGAGTCGTCAGGGTCTTGTGCTGGCAACCGCTCCATCACTGAGACACATATGCAGCCTCACCAAGTATAAACATATATATATATATATATATATATATATATATATATATATAAATCTATATGAATTTGTAAAAACATGTTTATTAAGGCTGTAGACAAATAAGTGTCTCATGTTGATAGTGTTTATAAATTTAGATTTGAAAACTGAGTATATTTTGGTTAATGTCTTTTCCTAATTGATACAAAGATCAGCTCATAATTAAGATAAAATGACACCACTAAGTGCTCAGTCTTGTGAAACTAAATAATATACAAAGGAAGTTTGAGACTCTGAGTTTCAAAATTCTTCCTGAGAACCTAGAAATAAACAATGTCAGGCACTGTCTTAGGAATGGATATGATTCCTGATTTGCAGCTTTCTGGAGTTTTTCTTCTTACTTCTTACCTCTTTTTTTGATACGATTTTTTTTTTTTAATTGGAAGGGGACTAACTTAGGGGTGACTGTCTCTATGGTGAAGGTTTGGGGTCCAGCTGCGGCTTAGACCCGTCTGCAGAGGACTTGGCAGCGTCCTGCCTGCCTTAACTGCTTGTTATTTGGTTAGCTTGCAATTTACCGTTGCTATTTTAATGGTTCCCAGAAAGCCATTAGAGTGTGCCTATGAATATTCATAGGCAACTAGCCTCTGTATTGGAAACCACACCCACATCTCTGCAGAACCGCAGCACGAGTCTGAGTTTCCTGTGGGACCCGCAAGGCTGCACGAAAACTTGACAGCAGCAGCCTGCAGAATGCACAGAAGCCAGCTCTGCAATATTAATCTTTTTAATAGAAAAAGCCCTACTGATTTACTTTTATCTATGCCATAAAAATATTTTGAACTTTCCCTTATCTGTTCGGAATGATTCAGCTATTTTGAAAGACTTAGAGAATGAAAGCTATCATTTTCTAAAGTCAGGGACAATCAGGTAGCTTTGTTTTCTCAGACTGTGTCTGTAACATTTGGGGACATACTGTAAAGCAACATTTTGTGTTTAAATGTGGCAGTGAATGGAGAACAGCAGTTCAGTGTAGACAGGCATGAACGAATGACGGCTCACAATGAACATCTCAATGAGACTCCGGTTCTGAAGTCAAATACAATGAATGACTACAGAGTCGTGTGTATGTGTGTCAATCTATGGGTGAACATTGGCGACTGGCCTAGGATCATAGCTACATAGATAGATTTGAATAAGTTTTGTTCATATGCATTCTTGGTGTCAACCTGTGAGGTGCAACACAGGCCAACTGGGGCCTTCATGTCCCTAGGGATGCAGGGAGTCCTCCAGACAATTCTTATGTCCATTACTGGAGCCTAATTTTCCATGCTTTGCTCTTTTCTGTCTTCTAAATATTGCCTTTTAATTTCACTGAATAACGCAAAGTAGAAATGAATTGCTTTTAGAGAACCGGCCACTCCTCCTCCCTATGCCAGGCTATGAGAGCCACAAAGGAAATCCTATGAATCCTGAACTTCTACAACATTGAACTTCAAAAATCACTTTTTGGAAAATTTCTCTAATTCCTCACAAAGGCTACCTCTGATTTCTTTTCTTTTATACTATCATAGCTACTCATCTCTAATACTTTTATTATTACATACTATTTATTTGTGTAGTGTGTATGCACATGTGTATGTGCACATGTGTGTGGCGTGTGTTGTCGCATGCATGCCATGGCATGCCTGTGGAAGTCAAAGGACAGCTTGTGGGAATTTGTTCTCTTCTTCTACCATGTGGGTCCTGGAAATCTAACTCAGATCTTCTGACTTAGCTTTGGGCACCTTTCCCAGCTGAGCCACCTTGAGGGTCCATCTATTATTTTAAAAGCAAAACAAGCAAGCAAGCAAACAAACAAAGCCCCGTCAATCCTTTTCTCTCTAATTTGCAGAATGATTAAGCAAATTTGCATAACCCAAATTAGTTTATCTGAATCTATCAATGTGGTCTCATTAACTTAATTCATTCCCCCTTGGAAGCAGTTGGGGATCACATAATAGAAAACCCAGTCCTCCTCAGCAGATTCACAGTGCTTTTTCCTCAGGCACGTGTGCACCTCATCACAGCCTTTGGTTATATTCTTACAGAGCAGACGATCTGGACTTTCTTTTCTTCTCGTGTGAGTCAAGCTCTTGTCTCTTTTACACTGATTGCAAATTCCTGTCTCGAAATCATCCTTCTTCTATACCACAAACTCACACACAGAGCTGGACACTAGCCTTGCAAGTTCCTCAGCATCTTCAAAGCCATTCACTGTCTGCTTCTCTTCCAGGAAGTTTACATTACTTTTCTTTATTCTTCTCATAATCATTAATATCACTACTATATTCTCAGATATATGAAAGCCATTTTTAAATCACACCAGCCCCATATACTTAACATAGATCTGCTGAGGAAAACTGCCTACCTCTAAATCTATTGTTTCCTTTACAACCCTATTACCCTTTCTCCGAGCCCCTTTGTTTTCTTTCCTGGAACTCAGAAACTGCAAGAGAAGTCCTTTGCCTTTGGTCTGTTCTTTTTCCAATCCATCTTCTTTGAACCATGCCAGAGAAATCTGTCTAAGCTCTAAATCCAAATTTCCCTCCTCTGGTCCGTCCTCTACCGAGTCAATTATAAGAGCACAGCATCCTTCCTATCCTGTATCCTTCCTGGTCCCAGTTGTATCCATTCCTATCTCCCTCCCCGGGGAGTAGCTCTACTCATATTTCTCAGTGAGCCACCATGTTGTTTTGTAGCTTTTCTACCTTGTATATGTTGTTATCTGTGCCTTGAAAGATCTTCTCCTGTCGTTGACTTTTCCTTGCTGGCATATACCACACTTTCATCAAATTCAAAACCAGAGAATCTCCACAAGTTCCCTTGATGGCTCTTCTCTTTGGTTAACATTAAATCTCTCTATGATATGTCTCATAGCCTATTTTTGACCTGCAAATGACATTGTAATTATTAGCTTGCTCCTTGGTCTCCTCAATTTTCTAGTCGGGATTGAATCACTTCAGTTTATTTCTTCAGGATTTGGTTCATTGTCTGAAGCAAAGGTAGTGGATGCTTGTTTTTTTTTCATTAAATAGTGGATGATTCATATTTAATTTTTGATACTTTAAAACTAATAAACTTCAAAAGAATTCTTTTACATGACAAAGATGGCATCTTTCACCTGTCTTTAGTTAACCTTTTCTGAGTCTCCTTTTAGGCAGAGCCTGGTTCTTTTCTTTTTTTTAATTTATTTTTTTTAAAAAGAAAACAAACTGTCTTTTTTTTTTCATTTTACAAACCGATCCCAGTTCCCACTCCCTCCCCCTTCCCCTGCACCTTCCCTCTCACTCTATCTCCCATCCACTCCTCAGAGAGGATAAGGCACATTGCTTTGGGGAAGGTCCAAAGCCCTCCCTACCATAACTAGGCTGAGCAAGGTGTCCATCCAAAGAGAATGGGTTCCCAGAAAGCCAGTACGTGCAGTAGGGACAACTTCTGCTGCCACTCCCAGTGGTTCCACTCAGACAACTGTCACCCACAATCAGAGGGACGAGTTTGGTCCTATGCTGGTTTCTTCCCTGTTCAGTTGGAGTTGGTGAGCTCCCATTAGCTCAGGTACACTGTTTCAGTGGGTGTCCCCATCCTGGTCTTGACCTCTTAGCTCGTAGTCTCACTCTTCCCACTGGTTCCTGTGCACAGACTCAGTTTAACTCAGTTCAGGTTTAACAAGAATGCTCTTCATTCACATTAGCCAGAATTCCTTTGATAGGGGTGTCTCCTCCATTGACTCTTTCTCTCTGCTCCCCAATCCTTACCTGTCTTGTCCTTCCTTTGCATTTTTATCTCCCTCTTCTACTGGAACATTCCCAACAGTCCAAAAGTCCTGAGTAAAATCCTTAATAGAAATCTCAATAATTTTTATTTAATGGCCATGTCCCCTGAGTATTCTCCAATGCCACATAAATAGAAATTTTGAAAGGTACACTGATTCATTTGGAGAATTTAAAAATTTCTAAATATTTGATATTAATGAAATATATATTTGCAACCTAAAGGACTAACTAGCTAAATTTATTCCTGAAGATTAGCTTACTTATATGTCAGGATTTGATTGTCTATAGTCAGAGTGATAGACATTTTCAAAATTATCCCAGTAGTACATCCATGTTCACACATAAACACATGAAAGATTGATTGGTTTTATATTGAATGTAGTAAAATTTATTTCTAAGTTATTAGTCAACAGGATCCAGAGAAACATACCCGTAATAGCAGAGATAGAGGTAGAGATGAGAGATTTAATTTAATGTGGAGATTTGATCAAGTGATTTTGACAGGAAGAAATCCCAAGATATACCATGTACACCGTGTATTCAGTCTGAGAATCAAAGAGGCTTTAGAAATGAAAATATATGAAGGGACAGAACAAGGTGAGATATGTCATGTGTCTGAGTTGCAGATGTAGGAAATAGTAGGAAAGGAATTAGAGAGGAATTCCCAGGTCATGTTACCATGAGATTATATAGTATCTTAATTTCTGTGTTTCTGTGTTCTGGCTTGTGTGTGTGTGTGTGTGTGTGTGTGTGTGGTCAGCAAAGTGTGTGGAGCAAAAAGGGTGACATAGCTCATAACTGCTGAAGAGCCGTTCTGATTTCTGTATGAGCAGTAGACTATACAGGGCCAAAAGCAAAAAGAACAGTGAGAATGTTGTTGCGTCTTTTGGGGAACGGATAGAAGTAAATTTGACCAGAAAGGTAGCATATGAAATGGTGAGAAAGAGTTCAGATGTTAGAGCTTTGTTGAGAATGCTCCATGGGACTTGGTAGGTTTGGGTTGAGTGTCAAGAGAGGAACTCAGAATCATTTCATAGAATTTTGACTCAACAACAATCACGAACCGGAGTGTTACACTTACTAAGGCAGGAGTTGGATAGTAAGGCTATCAGAGCTTTGCTTTTAAGTATTGAGAGATTTATAATGAGCATGACTTCTCAGAAGAAGAATCTAAATCATTGTCTTCTTGTCAAGATAGCAGCAGGCTCAGAACTGATGTCCTTTGCAGTGGATTATGTGATCAAACAGTCGGCCACTGCAATGCAGCATGGTCTGCTCATTTCCAAAGCCACTAGGCTGGAAGAGGAAAGTTAAAAAGCCTTTGCGAAGGACTGCCTGCTTACACTTGATGAACAGAGCAGCAATATTTGAACTAGATAATTAAGCCTCAAGGCAGTTTGATTACAAAGAGCTCCACTTAAAGAAACCGTGCATATTCTCCCCTAGCGCTGAGACACAGACAGCCTTCTCAGCTCCTGGGATGTTCCACCATATGGAAGCATCAGCATCATTTCTAGCAAAGAGGCTCTCCATGCTTGCTTCTAAAGGGTGCTAACATTGTCTCAAAAATAAGACACTATTAACGTCATTGTTCCTTAAAAACAGGCAACTTGAAAATCTGAGCAGACGTTTGCATCTTTCTTCAGAGCTCTTCCACGTACAGTATCTAAAGTCTTGTGTGCATACCCTATGAAGTCGATGGGACTGATGCATTGGCCATTATAAGCAAAGGAATGCAGGTCTTAAAGAGAGAAGAGACCAAAGATGTCACCCTCCACCCTCAACAACAACAACAAAAAAAACCATCAGAGTGAAGGTTGGGAAAGTTTCTGAGGAAGGATGAGAACTAAGCTATGTTACCTAAAGTTCAGTATTCCTCCCACCATAGTACCCAAATATAATTATTGAGAACTTAAATTTGTTTCATTTTTATTCTCTAATGTAATTTCTTTTTCTGTAACAACCAGTATTCTTTGCAGTCAGGTTTATATTTGAGTGCTGTTGGGAAATAATTCAAGGAGGCTGTTGGAAAATTGAAGAGGGACTCGCTGTTATTGAGTGATCATAAAATATCTTATATAAGCAATTGGAGACTATCCAGTTCTTTCTGGTTGCAAAGAAACTTGTCCTCAAACTCCTGGAAACAGGAATCCCAGACTCAACCAATGTAGCTCAGGCATAAGGCATTACATCATCAACAGAGTCTTTCATTGGCTACTTACTTTCTTAGGAGCTTTAATGCAGTTTCTAATACTTTAACCCTTCTAAGTACAAACCTATGCAGTGCAGCGCAGGAGATAATTTTTAATGCTGAAGACCTTTTGGGGGTATTCAGATACCATATGGCTAGATCAAAGAACCAAATGGCATTCATTTCTATTCAAACCGTGTCAGCAGCATGAATGTATGGTCAGTCTGACTTACGGGACAGCTCGCTTCTCTTTTTTGCTGACTCATGGTACTTTCACTTGCCTGCTAGCAACGTCCTTCCATGAACCAGAAAGAGCAAAGATCCATACCCCGAAGCCATGCTGCATATCCCAAAGCCAGTGGCTCCTGAGAGAACCATTATTCCTGTGGATTGTCTCTCCTTGCCCACCTGTCTTTAGACAGCTGGAAGCTAATGTTGGGCTTAGTTACCGAAAAGGGAGCTAGCAATCTGTGAATGTGGGGAAATGATTACTGTAGGCTTAGTGATGCCAGAAGCCAGGAACCAGGGGACTTCTAGAACAAAGCAGGAACAGGTACTGGCCTTCTGGTCTATTGTCTTTTTCTTTCCATTTTACATACAACCTCAGTTCCCTCTCCCTCTCCTTCTACTCCTCCACCTCCCCTTTTTGTTTTTTCATGCTGCCTCTTTATGTAGTTCACATCCCTGCAAGGAAAAGAAAATGCTCATGTGCAAGCTTGACCAATCAAGTGCAAGAGATGGAAGGGAGAGGGTGGGCTACTGTCTTTTTTCCCAACCCCACTGATCCTTCAGACCAAAGTAAGTCCCACATCTTCTCTTTCATGATACTTTCTACTCTTCCATGGATTCCCTCCTGTGTGGTTTTTGTACTATTACTTGACAGTTATGTACCCAAGTTGTGACCCAACTTATTGATGGCTAATAAACTTTATTCTTGGTCATCACGGAGATTTTAAATCCCGTAAGGTCAATATTTGACAATCACAAGAGGTTTCATGGTCCAGAACCTGAAATAACAGACATCTGAAGATGATGCTGAGCTGATTCTAGTCAGAAGGCAGGACAGGACCTGGAAATGGTCACATTTCTGAAGAACTCAGAGGTAGGTAACAATCAGTCCAGAAAGAAGAGACAAGTCTCCTTTGTGGTTGAGGGGCTTTGTTTCTCCAAGTCTTAAGTCAGTGGGTGGTGCTTCAAAAGGGTTAGATTTGACTATGTTTGTCGTTATATTTCATACGTCACTTAGTTCTCATGAAATTGGGTTTCCTTGTCTATAAAACTGGGGAAAATGGGATCAAGTTCACAAGATAATTTGCAAGAATTCTAGAAAGGTCTAGAGATCTTCCCCCTTGCTGTCTTCTTTGCATCACCTCTTTGCTCTGGGTAGGATGGATGTATTTATCCTTAGAAGGAATTTTCTGGCAGTGTCCCTACTTTACTTATTTTTGCTGGGAGATTCTGCTACAGCTTGACCTCCTGCCAGGTCTAACCTCTCCTCCTCCAAAGACAAAGAAGCAGTTTGTTAGCATCCGGCTTCCGACTTGAGAGGTCTTGAATTTCATTTGTTGTCATCGGTGTGCTCTACCTTTGATGAAGACCGAACCTCTGAGTTCCACAAATCTATAAGTCAGAGCTCTCATTTCCACATGAGTGCATCTTATTGCCCTGCTGAACCTTTGATTTCCATGATGAGGCAAGAGTCTTAAACACAACTCTGGCTCACACAGGTAATATGCAAACTCCATTCCCACCAAACCTGTCTTCAAGATAGAGTTGTGCCATCTTTTCACATAAGAGCCCATGTTTTCATGAAACACAAGTTTGACTTGATTATATATTATGACTAACTGTTCACCATGTCGCTCAATCTCTTTGAATGTTCTTTTGTATTATTACAATTAACACATCTTTCCCATTTCTTCCCCGCCCCTTTCCATCTTTGAATATCTGTTTTCTGAACACATATACCACTTTGAGTTCTTTGCCTAGGCTCTGAGGCATAGTTGGACAGACTAGTGTTCTTTCCACTGGTTTTGATCTGGCTGTGTTTCAACTTCACCCCAGAATGGATTCTTTTTTTCCTAGCATGACTCATACACAAATCCGAATTATCCTTAAATGCTACCCTATACTATTCATAGAAAACCATATTCAAAGGGGGAAATGAAAAGAAACTCTTAATAGTTCCCAATGCATATTTGGAAATTTCCAGACATCTTTAATTCACAACTAAACAAACTAAGGCATACACTTTTCTAAGCAGAACCATTTGTTGAAAGAGTTAAGAGTCAAGCAGAGTAGGTAGGTCATGAAGAGACAGTTTCCGGAAGTATAGTCAGAACACTTCCTGGACTTTTATAGTAAGAGCTAGAGAGAAGGACAAGTTTACTGGGACCCAACTCCTCGACAAGAACGCTTTAATTTTAGGACATGGATGATTTGTTACGACCCCAATAATGTTAATGGAAATGATCAAAACCTTTCCAAATATTTCTTGCTTTTACTTTAAAAATCAATAGCCTGCTTTACATCAAATTACAATGAGAAACCAAGCCAAGATATAGACTTTCCACAATCTGCCAGAACGCCTATTTCAAATGATCTCATGCAGGTTAAATTACGCTAATATGCTTTGTGACCCCTCCCCACCGTGATTAATCCATTGACATTCAGACTTGTGTCTTCTGAGCTAAATCTAACAAGAACAGAGCACACCAACAGTATGGCTCCTTTTCTGAACTTAGCTCAAAAACCCAGTTTTAACAGTCACATGAAATCTCTTCCCCTGCTTGCTGTATTGACCTTGGATCTTGTCTACAGAAGTGAGTCACATGAAATCTCTTCCCTTGCTGTACTGACCTTGGATCTTGTCTACAGAAGAGCACTCACATCACTTTCAGACATCCAGCCTCACACATGAGACACTACTTGATGTCTGCCTAATTCAGATCTACCTGTCTTCATGCTTAAGGGGCTGTTTTGTGTGCTTTATTCATGTATTTGAGTAACAAATATTTGTTGAATCATTAAACCATGCTTGCCAAGTTCTGGATTGGAGTGATATCCAGGATGAAATTGCTCTGCCTTTACTTAGTGTCCAGTCTATCTAGGCTATGTAAATTTAATAAGAAATTGCATAAAATATGGTGAATTTTAATTAAAGACGTAGAATTCTTGTGTGTTCAAGTGGTTAGGGCTTGAGCTCTGCTCAAACAATAACTTATTAATTGCCAAGTTCC
This sequence comes from Myodes glareolus, assembly GCF_982192425.1. Classification (NCBI taxonomy): domain Eukaryota; kingdom Metazoa; phylum Chordata; class Mammalia; order Rodentia; family Cricetidae; genus Myodes; species Myodes glareolus. Next base: position 34,093,632 of record NC_142037.1, read on the forward strand.
CCACCCTCTTCCCCGGGGCTTCACCACAGTAAACTCTCCCTATCAGAGTCTATGCTTTAATACTGGCTACATAAATCCCGATTCACTCTCCTGTCAGCTGCCCGCTCAGTTCTCCAGCCAGCCTCTGTTGCAAGATAGAAAAGTTAGTAGGACTCTGTGTAAATGTCTCAAAGGAGTGAGTTTATCTCACTGACCCTCCCTGCCCATACTAACTCAGTCCTGAGATCCTGAGGGGACACTTACACGAGGCTGGAAACAGTCTCACTATCTTCCCACGAATGGTCCCCCAGAACTGGCTTTCGCTACAGTCAAAGCAAGTCAATGCCTTCTTAACGGACACTGCAGTGATTACTTAAGGAGCCTTCAAGCTCTTGCAAAGAGCCCAAACTCCTTTAAGATTGTTGTCCTGTTCACTTCCTCAATGAAGGAAACACAATAGCCTCATGAAAACTACCTTTATACATGCTTTTCAAGGGGCATTCCAGGGGTATAAATAAGTGTTATACCCACCAAAAAGACTTGCTTACGCCCATGCAAGTCAGATTTACTCTTCACTGGGTACTAGCTTTGTTTTCTAGTAAATGAAGGGCTTGGGGTGGGTGTCTTCCTAGCACTCCTCTTGACTCCATGACTGTCATTTCTTATTGATGATTAATCCACTCCATATGATCAGCTAATGCCCAGGTCCACTCATAAGTGACATTTATTACACAAAAAGCAGGAACAAGTGAACATATTGCGTATCTGCAGATATACCATGATTTAACACCTGGTCGTGGTGATTGATGGGTTGATCTAATTTTGAAGAGAAGTAGCGTATGTGGAAAACTGTCAGCGTCGGCATGCATTAGATATTAAATAAAAGACAGTAGAATGAAGAATGGAATAAACTTATGCGAGCTAATGCAAGTGGATCATTTACCCTCATAATAAATGTGTGTGACACATATAAGAGTTGCCACTCTGGGTAAAAGACAGAAAACCTTGATAATGTTCGCAATTTAATCATGGCAAAAGACTGGGTGGCAAGAATCCACACTCAGGTTAATTACACAGTGTAGTGTAGGATTTCACTCTTCATACAAGACTAGTTGTCGAGAAATTCTATGTTCCTCACCAAATGATCTGTCTTCTGTTCTGGGAACCTGTTGTGAGCACAAAGGTTGTACTGATAACGTTGACTATGGACAACAGATGCAAAACAGAAATGATCTGGGAAGAAAGGAATGTGTGACTATTGTATTTTTTTTCAGCTTTGTAAAGAAGGGGAAAAAGGGTATAGTGATTTAGAGCAAGATTGTTTCCAGAAACTCGGGGTCACAGAGGAGAGACCCAGAGGAGTATGTGGACTTGCTTAGTCACCATTATAACCTATCTCTACTCAGCTGCTATGTAGGATTCCCAGATCACAGCTGTTGACTGCAGACACCAATTGGTCTGTAGTTGAATCTTCACTTCCTAATCATGTGATAGCTATCAAATTACATAGCTTGTCTTTGCTTGAATTTCCTCATCAAAACAGGGATGAAATCGCGAACACTTACGTAACGAGGTATTTATTTCAAAATATATTGTCTACTCTTAGTAATAGCTAATTAAAATTATATATATATATACATATATATATATGTATATATATATATATAATTTTCTACCATACACAAGCTTGGCTAGGGAGTTCAGAAGGTTAACATCCTGACACTTGACAAAGAGCATCATTAGCTAAAAAACAGCAGATTTGGAATTAGGAGTCTTTGGTGAAGATCCAGATCCTCTATAAACACTTCTTGGCAGGTCACATGACACACTTGACTTTCAGCACCTTTTTTGCATAAACCAGATCTAATACCCACCCCCTCCTGCGGTCAAATCCAGCACACAGTCATTACATTGTTGCTATTGGCAACTTACAAATGTTTTTGAGTTTTGAACCATGCCCTTGCATTACCTGTTAGATAACTGGTTAGTTATCACTACAAGGCTCAATTAAAAGCTAAAAATAAAATCAGAGCTGCCAGTTCATGGTAAGGGATACTGTGTTTAGAGGTTGTCTCTGGAGCCAAAGGGTGGTCCTGAGAGCAATCAGTTACAAAATGCTCCTTATATCCACGCACTTGAGAAATAGCAAGGTAAGCCATCCTGAATATGTGTTCTAAGTTCCAACACTGAAATATAAATTATTAAGCTGCTGCAGCCTGAAGACCAGATCTGCTTGCTGGAGACCTCTGTGGTGCATTGCAGGGAAATATGAACAACAATGTCAAATCCAGTTACACAAGGCAGCTCGGAGTCCCATGTGCTCCGGCTGTGAGGCAGCCCAAAGAACCCAGGGCACGGAGGTCAACAACTGGCTCGAGGGATCTGGGGGCAGATTTGCAGGGGAAAAAATGGCAAACTGAGGGGGAGCAGAACCTCTCTGTTCTGTTTCATACAAGAACCATGTTAAATGCAGAGGATTCCAAGTGAGAGTCCTCTGAAAGCGAGTGTTCAAAAATGTATTTTTCAAACTTGATATTTTGAAAGGACGTAGTGACTGAAAGGGGATACTAGTCACTGACCTTGAATGAAATATGATAGGTTTCACGAGCACCCCTGCGGCCTGAGCAGACTCTGGTTACTTGGCACTATGATGCCGGTATTATCTTGGTCATTATTCTATCAGCTAGGATCCCTCCATTTTCTAGTTGAAGAAACTGATTAAGTTAACTGCACTGAAATCACAAACTAGCTAGTTTCAGAGTTGTTCTTTCTACTTAGTAACCCCTACCATCGCTCGAGTATACCAAGGAGGGAGATTTCATAAAACGCACTTTAAACTTAAGAGATTGAAAGAGCTCACGGTTGCCTAGCAACAGGGCTTTCAGAGGGAAGCAATGTGACAGGCTGAAGAAAACCTCTAGACAGAGGAAACCTAGCATCTCCCCGTAGCTTGCCTGCTGCAGTAAGTGGGAAACCCATTTGAGCAAATGACCCCTGGGGATTGGGTGATCACCGAGTTCCTTTTACTGTGGTATCTGTCAAAAATGAACCATCAGGTCACTAACGTTTCAGTTCCTGAGTATAGATCCTGGTTTTTGCTTTTTATTTGTTTGTTTGTTTTCCTTTTTGATCATGGACCAGAATCTTCAGCTGATTCTGATCAAATACCTTCTCTCACTCTCTGCGATATAGCACTCTGTCACCGCATGGTCCTTCTGTATAATTACTTGCAGCCTGCGTGCTTCTGCAGTGAGCAGAGTGCTCCAGGCGTGTGCTTACACGCAGGAAATAAGTCTGAATACATCTCACTGCCCGTCTCCTAAGTCGTCAAAGGTCTGTAAAGGATAAGAAGATGCATACAGGTGCCCTGAACATGGGGGGAGGGTTTTCTGTAAAAGTCCCTTAGCTAAGAACCTTTCAGTTAAATTCCAACGCTATCTAGTGACGTTGGTGAGCTTTATTTTATGATAAGGTTTAAATTATCATCAGTTCTGAAACTTCTCATTCATGTCCTACATCCTGGAAAAAAAAACCAGGGAGGATGATTGAAACTCAGATTGACTTGCTTATAATCACACAAGGCCAGCAGCAAAGATAGGATCCAGACTCATGCTTTCTGGTTACATATTCGACATTTCTGTGCAGGGTCTCAGATTCAAGCAGAAAACAGATAGTTACATGTAGTAGTTACAGACAGATAGTTCAGCACAAGACACAGACACTGTTAGGAGCAGGCAGGCATGTGTCAGAGACACAGCTCTACACTGCCGCCTGCAGCCCAAGGAGTTCATTCCAGAGACCTCCACCCAAAGAAGCCAGGAGCCTCAGCTTTGCTACAGAGAGGAATTTCCCAAAGAACCAGGACGCAGCAGCTTTGGAGTTTAGCAAAAGGAGACTGAAAGTGTAGAATAAAGATATAGGTACTCAAAGAAAGGAGGAGACAAATCAAAGTGTGGGTGTGAGGTTCTCAAAGAAGTGTCACCCTTGACTGTCTGGACAGTAGCCTCTTACATGATTTGGAAGACTGTGAGGGTCAATCTTCAAAGAGTTGCAAAGAAACCTAAATGACCTCAGAGGCTGGTTTTTGAAGGGCACCAGACAGGATAATTAAAGTTGATGAGCTAAAACCCCAAGTTCTCAGACTTGCACAGGATGTTACGATTTTCACTGTAAACAAAAATTAACAGCCCTTTTTGTGAAATTTCTAGAAAATGTCTGGGAAAGGAGGAATGTTATGCTCAAGGTTTTACTGCACTGTCCGTAAGCATCCACTGCACCTTAACATTCCTTGGAGAATATTTCTACATTAAACAATTACTGTCTCTACATCAGCAACCTTCACAGCAAGTATTAATTGTGGTAGAATTTTTGACTCTTAGCTGGCAAGTCTGAAGTTAGAAACTCCCTTTTCTCCCCCTGCTTTTTTCGCTTCTCCCATTTTTCTATTCTGTTTCCATAATGATAAATGAAGCAATAAAGGAGAGAGACATTACATCAGGAAGGAATGGGGAAAATAATTCATGAAAAAAAGTAGTATTATAATTGAACATTGTAGAATAAGCAGAATTAAGATTCTGGACTTAAAATGTCTTTAGAACAGGAAAGATTATAATTATATAAAGCAAAAGTATTGACAGTAAGATGACACAAGAGAGCTGATGAAATTGGCCAAGTATGTGACAAGAATGATGAAGGAAGGAGGGGTGGGTGGCAAAGGGAATAGTGAGCACAGTATGTAGGGCGGGTCCAGTAGCTGGGATTGTGCTTAGCCACTGGGAGCTGTCAACAGCATTGACAATGGAGTAGCATTGCTGAATGTGGTGACTAAATGAAGTTGCATTTATACTGCATATAAAATGTCGTAGTTGTAAAGACAGATTATATAGCTACTGTCACTGTCCAGGGAAAGGCATGAGGTGACAGGGAGAATGAAAGCTGTTGGGGAAAAAGAAGGAATGGACTCAAGACGTAGCAGACAGAAAGCATGGAACCGTGGAGTGGGATGTCCAAGGTGAGCATCATATGCACGAGCCCAGGCTGGCAGTAGGGTGATGATGCCAGAGATACAGTCATAAAGTTGGGTATCATCTACCCACAGGAGGACATTTCGTGAGTGGAGGTAGGTTAATGTCCAAGACAAATAATGTGTATTATTTATGAATCTGTAACACCCAAATGAAGCAGCAGGGTTCTGAATTATAGCAGCTATGATTTTTAATTAGAGTATAATAGACATTCAGGAAAGTACACCTACTCAGAAAGTATCCAGTTAGAGAAGGATGACAGTACAACATGATATGATTTTGTGTTGCAGTTCATGTACTGTTCAACGATTTGAAATTTAAAGCACACTACTATGACCTTCTTGTGTCTTTAGTAGCAAAAATGTAGGTCTTTACATCTGCAATAGCACTGAGAGTCCGCAAACACACAGATGAATATATGTGTCCAAAGTGAAGGAGGTACAGCCTCTGCAGTGAAGTAAGGTGGGTCACAGTGAACCATTTAGAGCTGCTCCCGGAGGAGCGGAATGAGCAGACACGGGTCAGACTAGAATACAGACACAAAGTAGAAAGATAGCATCCGAGGCCATGACTGAGAGTGTAGCTCAGAGGCAGAGTGCTCGCCTAGCTTCTGAGACCATGCGCAAATATTAGTGAAAGTGTCTATGAGTAACATTAGGCAATTGTTGATCGGGGCTGCCACTTCTCTCGGAGAACATCTGATATGACTGTGGTTTAAAACATATAAAGACTTCTGTCATGTGGTGATGCCTTATCCAGTGAAATTCAGAGTCCAGATGTTAATTTTGCTTAGAACAAAGTATAAATCAGTGTGGGCAGTAGAGAAAATAGGTTCAATCTCCAAGACACATGCCAATGACGTTACATTGAATTCAATGGGAGCGTGCATGTTTCTCTTTGATTTCAGCTTCAAGTTCCCATGCTACAGGAAACATCAATGGACACAGGCAGAAGTCTAAGAATGTGGCCTAGGAACTCATGGTTGAAACTGATGCCAGATTACAGCTCAGTCTTTAATCTAGTGATTGTGGGTGACTACAGAACAAACTCAGAACTGGTTGAAGCAAGAGCATCATCGACACCATACAAGCATGCAAGTCAGTTTCAAAGCTGTCTTCTTTGATTCCATTTAAAATGTTTCAGGACTAAGTTGGGGAGTTAATTTTTCTCAAGGGGCTGGCTCCTGGTAGGTGGAACACATTCCAGTGGATCCCTACACCTCTGAGAATACACAGACACTATATAGACAATAGATAGATAATATTTAGAAAGCACTCACTGGATTAGATAGGTTTAGAAATAATGAGGACATAAAGTTGGGTGCTATGGAATGGGGGTGTGGATCTGGAGGGGTTGATTGATGTGGGAAGGTCCATTTTAACTGTTGATATGATGATTCCCTAAAGAGATGAGTAAATTGAGCTGAGCACCTATGATTCTCTTAATGATTCTCTGCTTCCTGATTGCAGATGCAATGTGACCAGCTCTCATAAGCTCCTGCCACCATGACATTCCCACCATGGTGACTATGTCTTCAACATTGAGTTGAAGTAATTTCTTTATCTCTTGAGTTCCTCTTATCAGAACAATTTATCTCAGCAATAGCGAAAGTAATTAAGTGAATTTCACAGTTGCCAAAAACATGCTTTCATTTTCCAACTTTGAGTAAATAATGCCTTGTGTTTTAAGATCTAGCCTCCTAAAAATGCTTTCTTTGATTTGTTTGTTCTAAACATGACAGCATCTTGGGGGATGTGGGAATGTGGCTTGTTTTTCTCTTTGATTATGCATTGTTGCTTTCAATGTCTCCTGCACTGCACGTGGCATTCTCAGGATTTGTGGATGTTTTCAACAAAATGTCACCAGAAAGAGAATAAAAATAGGGAAGCCTTGAGCTAAAGAAGGTCCCTTTCGCACAACAACAATGACTAAACTGTTGTATAAGGCTCTGGCATAACTGCGAAGAGATTGCTCAGAGGCTGAAGATGCCTGTTGCTGAGAGGGGCTGCATTGTTCTGCACACACATTATTGCTGCAAGTTTTCCCCAGCCTGTTTCAGTTTCTTTGTTGTTTTTCCATGTCTCATTTTTATTCTGCTTGTGGTCTAAAGAGATCCTGCAACCTATCTTTTTATATAGCTAGAGGTGGATAGGAAGACTAACTCCCACATTCTAGACCAACCTGCAGAATCCCATTTTGCTTAAATATACCATCCACAAAAATTTAGTCTGGGGAGCTCTGTGGATGGAGTAAAATAGTTAATGCTGTCAATGCAGTACAAACTAGAACAACAGCCACGCAATGCTTATGCCAATGCAGGCACACAATCAATAAAACCCAAGGAAATAAATGAAAAGCAGGCATTGGTTAGAACACAGGACAATCCCTGCTCCCCACCTGAGTGTAATTAGGTGTAATACTATTACACCTGGGTGTAATAGTAAACTACACTATGTAATTTCAGATGGCTCAAGGCTGAAGGTCTATTAGCCTGTGTGATGGCATTAACACTCTAGCGATGCTAATGGTACTTCACAACTCATAGTACTAGTTTCTAGGACTCCCAGACCTGCCTTGGTAATTGTTTTCATTTTGTTTTTTAGCATGGATCATGGCAATCCTAGAGTTAGGTGGCTGTTTACCAATCTAGGACATTAATATTGCTCAGCAAAACTTTAATACTTGGTCTCTATTCCTGTCTCTGAGGCTACAGAGCATATTCCCTGATATGCATTAAAAAATGAGGATGGATCTAGGACATTAATATTGCTCAGCAAAACTTTAATACTTGGTCTCTATTCCTGTCTCTGAGGCTACAGAGCATATTCCCTGATATGCATTAAAAAATGAGGATGGCTTGCTGAACCACTTTAATTTCCTCATTGAGCAGGCACTAACAAGGAAAGCAAACCCCTTGACACAGGCAGGACACGGTCACACTTCAGACAGGGGTCTGCTAATTGGAAACCACAAAACACGCACATGTGATTTTCCTATGTGGAAACAAATCGTGTTTGTTTGATTTGGGGACAGAGTTGCTGCTTGCGATGAGTGAGCTTATGCTGGATTGAAAGGCATGAGTTTGGATTCTGGAACCAGGGGTTATTTTCAGCTTTGTTACTTACTAGGTAAGTTACCTAGAGTCTCAGTCCTATGTTATAAAATTAGGATACTTCCTGCATCGCCCCTCCTACAGCATCTCTTCTCCTTTTCTCCTCTTGTGGAGCCCCATTGGTACCAGTCCTTTTCAACTGACTCCTGTGGTTAGAGCAAAATAGAATAGTGTTGAGTGCATCAGTTTGACTATTTTTGAAACTTGAATCAAAATAGGCCCTTGTACACACGTGGGTCATGGAAATACAGCTGGAGCAAGCATGGAGGGAAGCATGTTGTAATGCAAGCAACACAGGGCAAATAGCCACTGTTTAGGGCTGAGCTGTCTGCTCTCTGCAAGTTGCGAAACTTCTCTCAGGATTGGTTTCCTCATCTGCATCCCGGCTGCATTCACTGTTTGGCTATGAAGCCAAATTCCTGAACAAAAGAAGGATTTCTACAGCTCAGTAGACAAGCCTGCTGCCCTGGGAGTCAGAAGCTTTTACAAGAGGTGGCCACTTACTCTTGCTACCATTTCCTGAGTAAGTATTTAGATTAGGCAGTTTTTTGGGATCCCATGTTGATGGTGGCATGGAGGAGGAGAGCTCAGTTGGTTATTTCCAAATGGGGAGTGTTCTGCATAGCCAGCCCTATTTTTCTTTTCTTTCCTTTTATTTTTTTTAATTATGTAACTTCCCCTTTTCCTTTGTTTTTTTTTTATTGATTTTTATTGAGCTCTAAAGTTTTCTCTGCTAGCCTCCCTGCCTGTCCCATCCCCCTCAACCCTCTCCCAAGTACCCCATACTCCCATTTTACTCAGGATATCTTGTTTTTTTATACTTCCTGTATATATTAGATACATGTAAGTCTCTCTTAGGATCCTCATTGTTGTCTAGGTTCTCTGGGACTATGATTTGTAGGCTGGTTTTCTTTGTTAAATGTTTTAAAACCACTTATGAGTGAGTACATATGAAAATTGTCTTTCTGGGTCTGGGTTACCTCACTCAAAATGATGTTTTCTAGCTCCATCCATTTGCCTGCAAATTTCAAGATGTCTTTTTTATCTGCTATGTTGTACCCCATTATGTAAATGAACCACATTTTCCTTATCCATTCTTCGGTAAAGCAGCATTAGGTTGTTTCCAGGTTCTGGCTATGAACATAGTTGAGCACATGTCCTTGTGGCACGATTGAGCATCCTTTGGATATATACCCAAAAGTGATATTGCTGGGTCTTGAGGAAGGTTGTTTCCTAATTTTCTGAGAAATCACCACACTGACATCCAAAGGGGCTATACCAGCTTGCATTCCCACCAGCAATGCAGGAGTGTTCCCTTTACCCCACAACCTCTCCAGCATAAGTTGTCATCAGTGTTTCTAATCTTGACCATTCTTACAGGTGTAAGATGGAATCTCAGAGTTGTTTTGATTTGCATTTCTCTGATGGCTAAGGATGTTGAGCATTTTCTTAATTTCCTTCAGCCACTTTAGATTCCTCTGTTGAGAGTTCTCTGTTTAGGTCTGAACTCCAATTTTTTTATTGGGTTATTTGTTCTTTGATGACCAGTTTCTTGAGTTCTTTGTATATTTTGGAGATCAGATCTCTGTCTGATGTGGGGTTGGTGAAGATCTTTTTCCATTCTGTATGCTATCGTTTTGTCTTGTTGACCTTGTCCTTTGTTTTACAGAAGCTTTTCATTATCAGGAGGTCCCATTTATTAATTGTTTCTCTCAGTGTCAGAATTTCTGGAGGCATCACAATCCCTGACTTCAAACTCTACTACAGAGATACAGTACTGTAAACAGCCTGGTATTGACATAAAAACAGACAGGAGGACCAATAGAATCAAATTAAAGACCTGGATATTAATCCACACACTTTCAAACACCTGATTTTTGACAAAGAATATCAAATGGAAAAAAGAAAGCATGTTTAACAAACGGGGTTGGCATAATTGGATATCAACATGTAGAAGAATGAAAACAGATCCATATCTATAACCATGCACAAAACTCAAGTCCAAATGGATCAAAGACCAGCCCTGCTTTTCTTAGAATGAGAGAATAAGAGGTAATTTAAAAGACATTTTCTAGTTCTAAATTCTGTGTTTTCAGTCAGTTTGCATTATACATAACCTCAAAGATGTGCTTGGGAACTGCACAGACTAAAGAGACCCTCAAATATAGAAAATGACTTCCCAGTGGCTAAACTCTTTGCAGTCTCCTTAATTCTGTGTTCAAATCCTCCACAATGTGTCACTTAACACTTTCAATATGACACATTCTGTGGTCCCTTTGGAAACATAATATTAAATATATAATGCAGAACTGTAGAGAGTTGGGAAATTTTCTTGCCACAATTGTTCATGATTAGCCAGGGCCTGTGGTCTGTAGTCCCAGAACTCTAGAAATGGAGTCAAAAGGAGTGCCCAGAGTTCAAGGCCAGCCTCGGTGTGATGGCTAGCTATTCTTGGTTGTCATTTTGACCACATTTAAAATTTATTAAAACCTCAAAAATCCTTTGGGGGATTTTTCTTGATTGAATTATTTGAAGTGGGAAGATCCATCCAAAATCCAGATTTTTTGAGGTAGGAAGAGCCACCTTTTATCTGGATTAAACCTTCTGGGGGGAGCTTTTGTAAAATATATAGAAGGAAGTGCTTCTTTTTCCTGGTTGCCTTTCCTCTTGCTTTACTGGTATTAGGGCCCATTTCTTCAGGATTCCGACATATACTGAAGACTAGCTAAGACATCCAGTCTTGTGAACTGAACAAACTGGATATAGACATTTTGTTGGCAGACAGCCATTGTTTAGACTAGTTGGATAACTTTAATAAATATCTATACACACACACACACACACACACACATATGATGCGGGAGAATTGTCTGTATTCTGTCAATCATATTTTAATAAAACACTGATTGGCCAGGCAGGCAGTATAGGCAGGAAAGCCAGACAGGAAGTAGGGGCGGAGCAAAGAGACTGGGAGTATTCTGGAAGCAGAAGCACCCTCAGCCATTCCTATGCAGACCACTGAAGAGGCAGCATGTAACCTGCCCTGCTGAGAAAGGTACGGAGCCATGTGCTAACATAGATAAGGATAATGGGGTAACATAAGTTATAAGAGTTAACAAGAAGCCTGACCTAATGGGCCAATCAGTTTATAACTTTATAGAGTCCTGTGTGTGATTTCTCTTTGGGATTTGCCGGCTGTGGGGTACCGGGTGGGACGGAAACCCCAACAAGCCAGCCCTCATATTACACACACACACACACACACACACACACACACACACACACACACACATATAAAACTTTAGAGAATCCTGACCAATGTAGCAGGATACATAGTAATACCCACTCTTTAAAACACACACGATAGTCTGTTTCCTCACTTCATGTTTTGTGTGTATGTATGTTCATTTATAAGTTCTTTTTTGTCAATTGGTTTAGCTTTTTAAAGAATTTCATGCAGTTATACAATAAAATATGATCATATCTACTTGCCAGTCCTTGCCTTCAGTTCTCCTCATATACATCCCAACACGCCCTTTTCCCAGCTAGATGCCTGTTTTGGTGGTGGCTCGTTCAGTCTAGCAACTTGACCAGTTAAGCATCTTTTTATTGGTCGCTACTCCCATTGAAGTAAAGCTTCTCTGAGCAAGAATGAGAGCATCCAGGCCCATGGGTTTAAACATAAATATTTAGAAGGCAAGTGTACAGCATGGCTTTGGCGAAACAACAACAGTAGGCTCTCCCCTATGATGTATGGTTTTTTGAGTCATGGCTTTTGATGGGGATTACAGTACCAGGTATGAAATTCTTTTCCTGTGAAGCAGACCTCAGATTCAACCAGAAAGTAATTATTTGCCCCAATAGTCATCGTACCACTATTGCACCAGTAGTCACATCTTGACTGGCTGGTTGGTATTGTAACATGCGGGGTCCAGCACTGAGAAGGTGTTTGATGTGGTTTTGTCTCCCGGGGTATCCTGCACAGCGCTATGAAAGCTAGCCAGTATGGAGGAAGTATCTGAGTTTGTTTGGAATGAAGACTCTACATCCTGCAGTCAAAATGTTCTCACCTCATTTCAGCCACCATAAATAAAGTACTTAGCTTTTCTTGTAGTTTGCATCACTGTGTTAAATATAATACATGACAAAATGCATTGTAAGTTTAAATAAAAAATTATATAAAATCTTATTTTCTTTGAAGTACACACATCAGAAGAGTTTTTTAAACCAATGGAAAGGTAAGGAAGGAACATAAGCTGGGGGTCCTTGCATTAGAATCTTCATCCAGATCAGAGAGCTAGAACACTGAAGGCACGAGAGCCGGGTTTTAGCCTTGAAATGAGTTAGATGAAAGCTCAGTTGCTCTGGGTTAAACATCTGCTGTAGATCAGATGTCCTTAGACTGTGTCCCCAGAGGCTCATGTACTGAAGTACAGCCCTCAATGTGGTAACGTGGCAGTGTTAAGATTGTAGAGTGCCTAAGAGGTAGGGAATAGTAGAAAGGGGTTAGGTCATGGGAGTGTATGTTCATAGGTGAGATTGATGTGCTCTGCTTGGACCCTGGTTAGTTTCCTTAAAAGCATGATTATGTGAGAAGAACAAGCTTATCCCTTGACTCTTTCTGTCCCTTTCTTAATTTATGATTTCTACCCCTCCCACCTATGTTTTCTTCATGATACCGTCTGCCATATATATATTTGTCAGAGCTGAGATGATACTGGCTCCATGTTCTTGAATGTATGAACTATGGTTTAAACCATCCTTGTTTCCTCTGTCCAGAGAGTCTAATTTTTTTAATAATAAAATGATAGAAAACAGATTAATAGTGATAAAGCTGTACAGCATGTAGAAGACATCAATTATGAAAGAGCAAGTATCCTGATTTAAAACTTACTTTTGGTGTAGCCCTAAGCAAACTGGATAGCACTTTTGGACTTAACAGTTATTATTAAGTGAGGAAATGTATTGTGGGATATTTAATTAGACTGTGAATCCTAAGTTTGTGTTAATAAAATTTTGAGTCAGGAGGCAGAGCCAGCAACTATCTGACAGGAAGTAGCCATACAGAGTTAGAGGTAGTCCAGAACACGGATAGAGAAATGCAGAGGAAGTAACAGGGAGGGACTTGGGGTGTGGTGGTCTTCTCTGGTTGGTGATGGAGGAAGACTCTCTCTCTCTCTCTCTCTCTCTCTCTCTCTCTCTCTCTCTCTTTCTCTCTCTCTCTCTCTTGCTGGGTGCCTGATTAAAGAGGAAGGACAACCGACTGATTCTCTGCCTTTCTGAGCTAATGGGTTTTCACCCCAGTATTGGACTCTAGAGTCTTTATTGGTCAAATAGAGCAATGGAGACTTAGTTAAAAACTACATTTGACTACAAAGGCAGAGGCAGAGGCAGTTCCGGTAAGATGCAGAAGTCCTGCTGGAGCATCAGGGCAGTGGATTTGGAGTCCCAATCAGTAGCTGAACCAGCAGTAGACTCAGGTGCAGTCACTGTGCTGACACTGAACAACAGAAATATACAGCAAACAGTACAGAACATGGTCCTTTTATAGAGCTAATGATCTCTTAAGTTTTTTCTCTAAATATTTTATAATTTGTGCCCTCCTCTACGGAGATAAAAAAGTGTTGTCTACATGCGGTGTACTGCTTAGAAAACTACTTTGCAATCTCTAATCTTATTGGAGTCCATGCCAGGTAGAATTTCTGTGTAGCCATTTCTGGTCATTTCCATCTCTTTATCCCTCTTCAATGTGCTTCTTTTAGACTAAAAGTCAAATAATGCATCATTACCAAGAATTATTGTCCTCTCAGTGTTCAAGAAATAAGCAATAGGGACCTTTTTTGAAGGCAGCCTCTTTAGGTTAAGTTTCTGAACACACTGACAAATTTGTGGTTTCCAAGTGCAGAATGTGTCCAAGGCCTACACATCAGTCATCTCTTCTCTGCCCAACAGACTGCCAGCAAAACACCATAATTCTTGTAGTGCTCCTATAAACAAAGATTTAAAGATCTCCATATGTGTTATTGTGGAAGAACTGACCTGGGCTCCTGGTGAACCTACATCATCCTAAAGACCAATATTGGCCTTTTGAGAGAGAATTTGCAAGGTTCCAAGGTCATACTGAACTAACTAAAATTGCCAGAGCAGAATTTCTGGCAGAGGTTCATCACTAGTCTTCTTGGGTCGATTTTAGAACTTGCTGTTTTCTAGTTGTGAACTGCACAGAATCTAGATATTTCCGGGTGACATTTAATATCTTGAAAGGAGTGGCTCCCTCTCCTCATTCAGTTCACATTCCCATGTCCCCTAGAGCTGTTCTTCACAATGGTAATGACCTCTCTGGCTGTCTCTGCACAAATGGGATGCTTCCCTAAGATGCCCTCCGAACTCTTTCATTTTCCTAATATGTCAAGGTTCTATTAGTCTCATCTCACCGTAAACTCTCATACGATTTTTCCAACTTTTCTAAATTATAAGTTCCTTGCTCTCATTTCACAACTATTCCTGGAACTGGGGATACACTGCCTGGGTGTGCTAAGGTCTTAGAGTAGCATGTTATCCTCCCTGATCACAACAGCCACCAACCCTGAAGATTTGCTGAGTATCTATCGAAGAATCCACACAGGACTACCAGAAACAAAAGGGTGGAATTTAAACAGAACATAATATCCCTAAGTGTCACATATGGAGAGACTCCCAAATGGTAATGGTCAAAAATATTTTAGCTACAGTACATCCCAGAGCCAGAAGTCTTACTTCCTTGGTTGGGGACAGGGCACAACTCTTCTTAGGAGTCTGTGTTTTAAAATTCCACTCTCCTACCTCAAATCTGAAGTCACAGTAAGAGGGTACTTGAAACATCTGGGTTATCTGGCTCTTGTTGTGTAGTTTCCCTCTGAATTGAAACACTCCCCTTTGGATGGAGAAAGGAGCTTCATATGATGAAGGAATTAAATGAAATTCACAAGGCTCAGGAAGACCTGAAAATTACAAGATTCACATGGCATCTCCCGAGGTTATTAAAAGAGTGAAAAGCTGTTGATGAAGGAGACTCTCTGGTTGGCTGAGCAGTCTGCAAGACATGCAGGTATCACCAGAGACTCAGCTTTTGTGAGTTGTCTCCCATGCCTGGTAGACATGTTAGTAATGCAGGTGCCTTGCTCCAGGGGTAACCCTTCACTATATGCCTGTAGGGAACCCCAATACACCCTCTGATCCATCAGTGGAGACATGAATGGATTTTTTTTTCCTTGGGGATGAAACTGGAACCCTATCTGAAGTGAACATATGTTTGTTCATGTCATAACAGAAAAACATCACACAACATCACTTTTCATTTCATGCCCTAATATCTAGCCCTGAGTGACATGCTTATTTTGCTGTTGTTTTGTTTTTTCAAGAAGGGCTTCTCTGTGTAGTCCTGGCTGTCCTGGAACTTATTCTGTAGACAAGGCTGGCCTTGAACTCACAGAGATCTCACTGCCTCCATCTCCTGAGTGCTGGGATTAGAGGTGTGTACCATTACTGCCTGACTTGAATTACATACTCTTATGCATTTGTAAATCTTGTTTTCCCAGTCTAAATAGAAGGTTAAGAACTGCTTTTTCCTTTTATAAATGTGATGTGAATTTAAGATGCTAACATCTGGGCAAATAGTTGATACTAATTAAATATTATTGACAGCTTAACAACTTTCAAACTCAGAATTTGAGGGCTATAGAGGCAATTCAGCAGTTAAGTTCATACTGCTCCTGTAGAGGGCCCAAGTTTGGTTCCCAGCACCCGTGTTTGACAGCGCACAATTGCCTGTAACTCTAGTTATAGAGGATCTGACACCCGCTTCTGACCTCTAAGGTTACCTACACACATGTGGCATACACTCACATACACAATAAAAAGTTAAAAATAAACTGTGCAGTTATGACTGTTTTCCCCATGCATAATTTCTAATGATTGATACCCAAGGATGGCCGTGGACATGGTTCCTGGGGGCTGATTGCTCTGTGCCTCAGTTTAAAGTGTTCACGCCTCCAACATTGGTCAGCATAGAGCCACCTTTCCATATTCCGTCTGGTGCACATTCTGACAGGTGAGGATGCAAGGATCCCCCAAACACAAGTGGAATTATTGTGGGGGTTATGTGTTAAAATGATTTTAAAAGACAGTGAGCAAAGTGAGAGGTGGTCATCCACGCAAATGCACCTTACACATAAACAGAAGCCCTGATGAGCATTTGCATGTAGTTCGGTGCTATTGCAGGAACTAGGCTGTCATCCTTCATATTTGGACAGTGGAAACCAGAGAAAATCCTGCACCCCAAGAAGATGTAGAAACCCCTCTAATACACTTGGTGCTGCTTTACACCTCCTTTTGAACTGAGGCTTCTCTTTCACATGATAATGACGACTGAGTCATGTGTTCCACACACCAGAGTCAGGTGTGCTCCTCTGTGAGGCTCATTTCCAGTAACCCAGGTATGCTGGGAACCCTGGTAGCTGTCAATACAGAAAAGTGGTGGACTGTGAGGCTGAAACACATCTGATACACCTGCCTTTGCACCAAGTGGGCATCAGGTGGGCTGAGTAGGTGAAACTGTGCCGTGAAAGTTCATTTGCTATAATTCTGATTATCAGAGGTCCTCGGAGAGTGTATTCTCATAATGGTCCGATATCACTTGGTTTTCTATCTTAGAAAATGCACTCCTTAATTTAAGTTGCAAAAAAGAGTTCACCTAAATTCCTATAAGCTTACAAAACAAAAACCTAAAATGTCTTTAAAACTTACATTTGCTTACTTGTGTTAGGAGTGGGGGTGGAAGTCAGAGGACCACTCACAAGAGTCAAGTCTCTGCTTCTACCGGGTGTCCTGGGGAGCAGGGTTTGGTGGCAAGCACCTTTACTTCCTGGACTGCCTCACCATTCCAAGATAGAATTTAAATAATCCTCATGTTTTGTTTATTTTTCTCTTCCTTGTTGGAAGCAGTATGGCCGGATTCTCTGAATGTGGCTGGCCCGGAGCCTTTCTGAAAAGCCACTGACAATGACACTGGGACTTGTTTCCTCTGCATATACTGGATTTTTGGGATCCAGTCTGTTCGGATACTCACCTTCAGGGACCTGGAAGAAGGGGGGAGGAATTTGAACTTCCCACAGGGCTGGAAGCCCTGACTGCTCTTAGGGATGGAGAGGGAGGAGGAGGGGGAGGGGAGGAGTAGGAGGGTGTTGGGAGGAGGGGCGGAAATGGAAACTTTCATAATTTAATTAACTTTGAAAAAAAAAGTTCCAAGAAAACTGTAACAGAATATTCACATAAACGTTTTTTATATTAAGTGTGTACAATGAATTAATTGTAATATCAGTATCTTGTCTCCCTCCTGATAGTTTGTTTAACCTATTGCAGACTAAAAGACTAGAACTACTTTCTTTTTTAAAAAAATCATGGTTTATTTTAATTTGATTTGTATGTGTGTTTTCCCTGCATGTATGTTTATGTTCTTTGTGTGTACAAAGTTCACAAATGCCGTGAAAGTATCCCCTGGAAGGAGTTGTGAGCTACCATGTTGGTTCTGGGAATCAAACCTGGGTCCTCTGAAAGAAAAATCAGTGCTTTTAACTGCCAAGCCATCTCTCCAGTCCCAAGATTGTTAATTTTTAAATGGAATTTATAACTTTGAATATCCTAAAATGTAATACTTTGTTTTAAATATTTTCTTCTGCTTCGCAATATGCTCCACTCGATTTTAATATTAAAGTCATTGATTAGTTTTTGTGTTTGTTTCTCTGTCATCCCATCTCCAATTTTCACACCTAAAGTTCATGCTAAGTTTGCTGTAATAAAATGGAGTTTAAACTAACAAAAAATAAATAAATAAAACAACTACGAGGCTCTTCCTGTTCGAATTGAAGCACACGGGAAACATGGATCTCTCTCATTCCTACATGCATTGCTGCCTGTGCCACTTGGTCTCTCTTTTCCATGTAAGTCTTTAGTCCCAAACTGGTAGGAGTGCTTTGAGGATAAGGATGAACTTGAACATCTGCTCTGTTTCCCTTCACAAGGCAAACAGAAACCAGGCAGCACCAAGGTGAACTTTTGCCATTTCCAACCACACTTTGGTGACCCACCGGAAATACTGAAATATCACTGGGTATCATTATCATTAACTTTATATGAAAAAAGAATAGAAACAGTACCCGGCATAGTGGCACATTCCTGTACTCCTAGCACTTAAGAGACTGAGACCCGAGGACAGCGAGTCAGCTTGGGTTACATGATGGGAAATGGTCTCAAAACAAAACAAGTCTTTCTCCCTCTCCCTCTCCCCTCTATCTGTTGTAGGAGGCTGTTTGTTTGTTCCTGGCTGCTCAGCCCAGAAATAATCACACAGAAACTATATTGTTTAAATCACTGCTTGGCTCATTAGCTCTAACTTCTTATTGGCTATCTTTTACATTTTTAGTTTAACCCATTTCCATTAATCTGTGTATTGCCATTTGATTGTGGCTTACAGGCAAGGTTGGGCATCTGTCTCTGGTGGTGGCTACATGGCTTCTCCTCAACTCCGCCTCCTTTCTCCCAGCAATCGGTTTTGTTTTCCCTGCCTAGCTCTGTTCTACCCTATCAGGCCAAGCCAGTTTCTTTACTAACCAATGGTATTCACAGCATACAAAGGGGACTCCCACATCATCTATCCTTCTTTTTCTGGCCCCGTTAAACACCTTTTCTCTCCCCCCTCACCCCACACACCCAAAAGCTTTCGCTACTTCCCTTTCTAATAGCTTGTCAAACGCAGCCGCATTAAGAAATAATTTTATAGCTTTTGTAACCAAGGATAAAAAGTAACACATGTAGCATATTATTCTTGAGAAATTAGATTATGAACAAAGAGATTTTTAAGCAAATGAGAGCAAGAGTTAGATGTCATTAGCTTAGACTGTTTCCTACTTTGCATTTTAACATAATCATTCTAAAAAAAGCCTGACTTCTCTTATACATAACCACATCCTTAGAATCCACTAAAAATATTAAGGTATCAGCAAACAATGCAAAACTGCACAGTCATTGTCTAGTACTACGATGTAGTCCAAGATAAAAGACTAAGAACTGTGTCTAATTAAAAGAGTAACTCACATCGGAGAATCCTTGGGTTATCGTGGAAGCCTTGGCTCTGTTAGCTGATCAGTGCCCTCAATAGATTGAAGCTCTCCTGGACCCCATGTTCTAAAACTGGGTGGACTTACACTTGCAAATAAATATACAAGCAAGCAGACTTGGTGGCCACTGGCTCCTACCTCTGGGTCTACTCATTCCATCTGCTTTCGCTGATTCTTACCACGTCACCTACATGCCCAGTTCAAACTGGTTTCAGCTTTTGGGTCTTGATGCTCCCTAGTCACAGTTCTAAGGCATTATGCTGCCCTAGCTTCTCCCACTCAACCTCTGCTTTGTTTCTGTCACAATTTTCGATGGGCCTCTGGCACCACATAGTGTTGATCAAATCTGAGGGCCAGCAGGGACATCAGGGACACAGCCCCTCTCCTGCGTTCTCCACTAGGGAAAGTCAACTTTAAATAATGGGGAAACAATTTTTTTTTATTGATGAATAGAAATATTGCCTCTTTTGGTGTTTCAATCAGGAAGTAAAGACATCAAGTTTATATCAAATTTATCATTACTTACTCATTTGTGTGAACGAGGACTGTAATTCCTTAAATAACTTATTGGGTCTCATTACTTACCCCCTTCAAAATGTTTGATATAATTACACATAATTTCACATAGCAAATAATGGTAAAGCATGTCTAAGGAAACACAGAAACCTCTGCCCTTGATGTTCCCAGTCCTGATTCCCTTTGTTACATTGTGCACAAAATAACACAAAACTGTTAAGTTTTTTTTCTCTTTCATCTGAGCCCATATGTACTTTTTGTGGGCTTGTTGCTGCTGCCTGTTGTGCGGTTAGGGTTAGGGTTAGGGCTAGGAATTTACACAGAGACATGGAAGAGTTACACGCTATTCAGGCTTTGCATTAGATCAGTGACTCCAGACTGAGGACAAGGAAAACTTTGTTGGACAGAGATAGATGGGAGTGCCATTGCCTCTTAAAATAAAACATCTTTGTCCCTTCAGTGACATTTATGGGGCTCAGAGTAAGAGTTATAGTGGGGCCTAATGGAGGAGAGAAACTGGCTCGGGAACATTGCTGGAACGACATTGTTAGTCTGCTCTGTTCTGGCAGTTCTTTGAGGATGAGCAGGGAACGTGCACTGTCTGAGAAGTCGGGAACTAGACCCTGTTTCCAAGATTATGAATATTTAGCCATTTTCTACTTATTTATTCTCATTGTGCTTTGTTTTCATTGCTTATCAAAGCAACACATTTTTATTTACATCTAAATCAATATTAATACACCTACTCTGTGTTCCTGGAATAAGATTTTGGGTTGTCAGCTATTAACATAGCATATGAGTAAAACTACATACATACATATATATATATATATATATATTCACACACATATATAATGTGTATTTGTATACATTAGATTTTAAGAAATGTAACATATACTTTTTCTTAACAAATATGCATATGTATATGTACTAAATTTTCCTTTTATTTTTAATTATGTTTGCCTGTGTGTCTGAGACAGGGAGAGAGGGGATTGTTCCTATGTGTGCAGTGCCCAAGGTGGCCAGAACAGAGGTGGGTGACAGATTTCCTGGACCTGGAGGTCCAGTTGCCTTCTGGTACCTGAAGCAGAGCTCTCTGTCAGAGAAGTAGAAGCTATTTACTGCTGAGCTGTATCCCAGCTCTTGAGTTAATATTTAAAGCAATATTATTTTTACATGAAATGTTTGGTGATGTATATTTATTATCAGTTATCATATTGGTTCACTACAATTATGTAAAGACTTGTTTTAAATACCTCAGACTTAATCTGCATTTTCACCACTATTTCAACTTGCTTGTCATTCAACATTTTTTTTCTCAGTGAAGTGACTTGTGAAGCTGCAGGGATGCTTGTCAGTTTAAAAGGCAGGTGAGCTTCCCACTCTCCCTCTCCCCTCTCCACCCTCTTCTCTCTGTTTCTGTCATTTTTGACTCTGTAAAGCCTGGCACCTTTTTACTAGAGTGGTCATTCCCCCCAACACTGTCCCTTTTTTTCTCAAATACGAATTAAGCCATGTTTTCATTTGCCTGTGAGACAACCACAAAAAATATCCCACAAAAGCCACCTTCAGTCTGCCGCGGTATCTACTCTCCTATAAGCAGTGTTTCATACATCAGTGCATCTTCGTGTCCTTGAAATAAAAGGTCAAATACAATAGCAGGCGCAGCAGGAACACAGGTGCAACCTCACAAGTTTACAATGAGTATGGGCTGAATGGTGAGAACTAATGTAAATGGAAACCAGCTGGAGATAGTGCATTTCATCACGCATTTTAATTACTTTTAATCTCATATTTTCTTACAGAAATCTACATTCACTCTGGAACTGTGACTCCCTTTTTGTTTGGCTGTTTTAGAAGAGAAGCAGCCTTTGGTGGCCTGGTAAAGAAGATGGTAATTTTGGCTATTGAGATGCGGGAAAGGGCTCCATGTAACTTTAGCACATTACCATCTCTCTGAGTGCATGTGTTCTCCTACTTGTTGGGTTAGGTTTCAAGACAGGTGACTTCCGGAGCAGAGCCCTCCTGCTAGCATTTGGTTAAGTCTTGGTGTTAGTGGAAGCGTTATGGTTAGGGTTAAAAGCAAGGACAAGGTTAGGGTTAGTTTTAGGGTTAGGGTTGGAGTTAAGGTTGAGGTTCAGTTATTTCCAGAATTTGTCAATGTCTTCTTCATAATAAACACCAGAGACATTTCAGAAGATTGTATTAATCTCCAGTACCTTTTTCTGTTGAACCTGACGTTCTCAGACCTGAGTCAGGACATCCAAGGGGAAGCAACACCAAACTCAGGATGTAACCTGCATGTTTCTTTCTCATCCTTAGCGTTGACATCAGGATGCTGGTGCTGATGATGCAAGGAAAGTTCTCTAAATACAGATGACAGCAGAACTCATCTCAGTTCATTGATGATTTTTTTTTTCAAGAGGTGAATAATGACTTTTTTTTTTCTGTATCCCTGCCAGAATGACAATTGACCTTTGAAGTTTATCTTCCTTCTAGGCTTGACTAGTGGAAATTTGAAGATGAAATTAATACCTTGCTGCTTTGTGGAGAGACCAGGAAGGGGAAGGGAAAGCTGTTGTCTGATGTCTTCCCAATGGCTCCTGAAGGATCAAGTCTCTTCCCAAGGCGCTGCTCCTAGGGCATTTCATTGCCTGGATGAATCTATGGTCACACCAATCAGCTCAGGACTGGGGCGGGAAATGGTTGCAATCATGACTTTGGCTTGAGTTCTGTTCGGATTCTTGCTTTCCCACTTGTCAGCTGTGAGCTGGCATTTCACACCTGGAATCTCGGTGGTGGGAAAGTTTCACAAAGGCCTGCCCCCCCCCCCCCCCCGCACCCCTGAGAGGCCAGGCAGACTCCCTCTTTTGTCTGTCTTATCCAAGTGATCCTTCATCTGGCACATTTTTGTTTTACTAAAGTAAGGCAGACTCTATCAGAAGCCTCTGTCTTTTTGCTGAGCACTGTCACCCTGAAGTCACCGGCCTCTACTGCAGCATCAATTCTGTCGCCCTTTTTCTTTGCGTAGTGACAGTGGCAGCAGCCATGGAGGACTTTCCAGGCACGCAATGCTGAACTAAGAGACCACACAGGGAGGGTCCGTTCTGTGGGAAAACATGTTCCAGAATGTGAGTTCTTTGAAGATAGAAGGGTCTTCAGAATCACAAAAGATCTGCTAAGGAGTGACCCTAGAAAATAGTAAAAACTATTATGGTTACAGATGGAGTGCTACCTTGAACATGAGCATCTCAGCTAGGGTCTGCTGCTTAACTCTGCTCTTTCCTTCTCCAGACGTGAACCCACATATCCTCACTGATGTGGTTCCGAGAGCTGGCGAGTTTGGTGGATGGAAAATAAGTTTGAGAATGATACATATTAATTTCATTTGCACAAGTCTGAATGTGTGTGTGTGTGTGTGTGTGTGTGTGTGTTTGCACACTGTGGTTTTCTGGTTTTTGTTTTTATTTTTGTTTTTTGCTCTTTTGAGACAGGGTTTCTCTGAAGCTTTGGAGCCTGTCCTGGAAGTAGCTTGGAGAACAAGCTGGCCTCGAGCTCACATTGATCCCCCTGCCTCTGCCTCCCAAGTGCTGGGATTCAAGGCACCATCACGGCCCAACACGCACTGTGAGATCAAAATTGTATCTCACCATGATAGGATGGAGAAAAAGCATGCTCCTTAGAATTAGAGAAACTAAGAGAGCAAAGCATGCTGTCTGAATTTGAGACGTCATTTGGCCTGTTTAGATGTCAATTTTCTTAAGGTATCACTTGAAATTAATAGTTAACTCATAGAGTTGTTTTATATCACACAAAATAATGCAAATGAAGTGTTTAGAGCAATATTCCTCACATTGCATGTGCTCAATAAAAGTGTTTGTTCTCAAGGCAAATATCTGATATCCTTCAGTAGGCAGCCCTGCCTCTGAATTCACTTGTTTACGAGTCTCTGAGACAGTTCTTCCACCATTTCTTCCTAGCTAGCATCCCTGTGTTCCCCTTCTATACCATTTGTCCCCGAAGACCCCTGAAGCCTGCAAGCTATCTCTATCTTCTTTTCTTAGCAATCAATACCCATTACACATAGCCTGGGATTATAGACGTCCTGGTGAAAGACGTTAATGGAGCCTGTCAAGCCACAGCACCACCACTTCCTTATAGAGAGGCACTTGAGTCTTCTAAAAGCCTGACCTTCAGTTAGAAAGTGATCAGGAAGCTTCAAATAAGCCCGAGAATCTGATCGATATTTTTCACTCTTTGGCTGTGATTAGCAGAAGGACATCAGTTGTCACCAATCGTCTACCGCAAAGCCAGATACATCAACCAAGTGTCCAGCATTTCTTCACATTGACCATCCATTGCATATCCTTGGGATGAGGGACAAGGGCTCTTCAGGTTTCCGTGGCAGCAGAGGGCCTCTTGCTGACCTTCACAGAAACAAATGACTGGACAGTACATACTGAAAACAAATAAAGTCCACCCCCCTTTAGCTTTCAGAAGTCTGGATTATTGCTGTGTTAGTGTCAAGAACATCAGAGCTGAAAGTAAAGCCATGTGTTTTTCTGGCTGGAAGTCTCCAATCAAAGGTGTCAGATTGCCGTTCATCTCCCATTCTGTTTTATTTCGGTGTATGTCTTCCCTTTGACCCATAATCTTGGCAGAGTGAGAAATGAGAGCAGGAAAATTTCACACCAATTTCCATTTCTGAGAATTGAGAATGAAGATAGTAAATTTCTTAGTAAGTTTATTTCAAGTCATCTCTTTGAAAAATCCAGGATCTCTGGGTAGACTCATTCACCTGAAATATAGCTAGCTATGTCGCCACCTTGTGCTCCTTCTGTGAACTGCATTGCCTGGAAACAGTTTTCCTATTGAGAACGCTGGGATGGGAGCACTCCAGTTTCAGCACTTTGAAAGTTGAGTTTTCAATTCTGCAGTCATTGACAGAATAGATCGCTTGAGAAAACGGAAGCGAAGTCCATAAAGACAGATATGTTTAATATGTGTGTGGGATCCTGGCGGGGACCATAAAAAGTGAGTTTTTGTTGTGCTTTGAGTCATCGAGACTGTCTTGCGGAGCATTTCTATAGCTCATTTTGCGGCACCATAGCTTCATTCCTGACAAAACCGACCTGAAAATATATCGAGATTCCTTGGCATCACAACCTTTGGAAAATATCGCAAATGTCGATTCTGTCTTATATGTTGAGTGTTGAAAGGTGACTCCACTCCTCACAAACCTCTCTGTGACCACATGGCCCTTCAGTGTGCAGTCACTGATGCGTCTGATCGTGTTTCAACCACCATATTCTAGGTGTTTCTATGAGTTGCTTATGTCTGCATAGTTTAGAGTTCAGCGACTTGGGTAGTAGTTTCACCTAAACCCTAGGAACCAAAGATCTGTGTGTAGGCTGCAGAGCATGGTCACTGGTCAGCTGGTCTTCAATCATTCTCTATGTTCTGGCTCTGGTTCCTAACCCCACACTGAGGGATACATGGGTGGACGATGGAGACATGGACGCTTGGGCTCATTCTTAAAGCTCCTCTCCATCCAGTGATCAGGTTGGTCCTCTCCCAGTCTCAGCTGCCACTAGCTGGCTCAGTTTCATCAAAGTACATCTCCGTTCTGTTTTCCTACTACAGGCTTTGACAGTTGTGCACATGAAGATCTTGCTTTTCTCCTACAGTCCATTGAAGGCCAATTAAAAGCCGCAGGGCTAGCGGTGAAGCTTGATAATAGGATGTGTGTTTTGTGTGCCCCAAGACCTGCGTTTGATGCCCAGTTGAGAGGAAAAGATAGCAATAAACATAGAGGCAAAATGAGCTGAAAGATACTGGGACATTACAAGAAGTTGTGCTTATGAAATGTAACATGACGGCCGGCTTGTTGGGGTATCTGTTCCACCCGGTACCCCACAATCGGCAACTCCCAAGGAAAATCACACACATTACTCCATAAGATTATAAACTGATTGGTCCATTAGGTCAGGCTACTTATTAGCTCTTATAACTTATGTTACCCCATTATCCTTATCTACGTTAGCCACATGGCTCAGTACCTTTCTCAGCTGGGCAGGTTACATCCTGCCTTTTCAGTGGTCTGCGCAGGAGTCGCGGAGGGAGCGTCCTGCTTTCCAGACTATTCCTGTTCTCATCGCCCCGCCTCTACTTCCTGTCTGGTTGACCCACCTATACTTCCTGCCTGGCCAATCAGCGTTTTGTTAAAATACATGATTGACAGAATACAGATAATTCTCCCGCACCAATGAAAGATCCAGAAGTTTCAGCTTCCTCTACTTCCTGATACATATGCCTCATCTAAGGACAAATGGGATATGATTTATCAGCAGATTAGCTTGGGCAAGCTTGGAGAACTCTAGGTAACACCTAAGGGACTAGCCTGTGAGAAGGCTCTGGAATTACCTGAAGAAAGCATAAGCAGGTTAGAACTCTAGAGAGATTGCCTAGTGGGGAGTCAGGAGGATGGAGCTTGGGGAAAGGCCAGACATAGTTATGGTGAGAGAAAGAAGATGTTTGGAGAACAATAACCAGAAGTTAGCAGTCAACTGAATGTGGAGACCAAGACGAGATAAGAAACAATTGGGCTAAACTTTTTTTTTTAAAGAGATGTTGGATAGACACCATTGAAAAATAGAAAAAGTCAAGAGGGCGATCCTTTAATAAGGGATTTGAATGACACCACAATGTGTGTGTTCTTCACCAACACATGACATATTCAGGAGATTCTGGAAGTGAGGCTTTCCCTTACGTTTGTGTACTATGTTATTGTCGGTTCAGCGGGACTGAGGAGAACAAGCTTGGCGTATCCTGAGTTTCTGTGTGCTGTGTGAGATATCAGCTCACACATCCTTGGTTGTGCCCAGGCTGAATTACTCGATTTTATAAACCCACAGTCTTTACCAGAGTTAACCCAGTTTTAGTGTAAGAAAGAGCCAAGAAAGTGAGTCTACATTTTGCTTTTAGATGTAATAACCACACTAGAAGACACAGACTGATCATTTGTAGCAAGTATTAAGAACACCTAAAAATGTCTGATATTATGATAAACACTGGACCATGCACTGACCAATCACACCAGATTGAAGTCCTCCCCCTTATCTCATAACATTAACAGAGGACCCCAAGACCGAAGCACAGAAGCCAAGTTGACTGCTTACCCTGTTGCTTGTCCTCATCCTCATTCAGGTGAAACCAAAGAGGACCCTTGCCTCAGCCCCAAAGCTTGAGTTCAGCTTCTTCTGTCCATTTGGACCATTTCAAGCTGACCCTTGTCACCTTCTGTCAGCACCTGCATTTGACTTCTGACCTGAACAGCTCTGCACCTGGGCTTGGTAAGACTTCTCATTTGGTCTCTAAAGACAGTTTTTAGACCCCTGCATCAGCTCTCCCCTATGAACCGTCCCAGATACCTGCATCATCTCTTACCTATGAACCATTCCTGGACACCTCATTAGCTCTCCCCTATGGACCATTCCTGGACCCCTGCATCAGCTCTCTCCCTCTGTTAGGACAGCACCTCTCTCCTCGGCAACCTCATTATTTCATTCTTTCTTAGTCATTCTGCAAAATACATGGCAGTATATTATTGTGTATAAACTATAAGTTAGTATTAGTAGTTAAGATAGAATGATAGAACCCGTGACTGTCGATGGCCAGGCCAGCTATCAAGCAAAATCACAGCCAGTGGAATTAAAGCATCACCTGAAGTTGCCATTGATTGATGCATTCTGACCTTGTAGGAAGACACAAATATGTTTATACTTCTCACACAGCACGTTCAAAGAAGGACTTCTCACTGAATAATGGAATTTCTTTTTTAGTCCTCATAGATTTACATAGAATATTTTAGTGTCTTCAGGCATAAAAATGTTACCCATGTACCATTCTTTTCTCTTTTGGTGCAGAGATTGACCTAGAAGTTTTAGCTGTGAACTCTACCACTGAGCTATATCAACAGGGCACAGTTTTTCAATACAAAGTCTTGCTGTGTAGCTGAGACTGCCTTGAGCTCACTACACAGCCTAGGCTAGCTTCAAACTTTGTAGTTCTTTGCCTATTTCTTTCAGGTACTAGAATCTCCTCTTCCTCTTTTCCCTTCTCCTCTTTTTCCCCCTCTTCTTTCTCCTCTCCTCTTTTCCCTCCTTCTTTTACTCCTCTTCCTCCTCCTTTCTCCTCTTTTCCTTCTCCTCCCCTACCACCTCCTCCCCCTCTCTTCTTCCCTGCCCCTCCTCTTATTCTCCCTGACCTGACCTGACTCTCCCTCATCTAGCCCCCCCCCGCCCAACCATAAGCTATATTTCTAGCCCAATAATTTTTCTTAAAGAAGCAACTTCGGTTAAATCAATTGATGAGACGCTGTGGGAAACTGATGTGTGTGATGTGCTGAGTCACCAGGGCTCTCAGGGATGCTTCCAGGAGGATAAACTGTAAGGGCGCAGCAACAGAAACAAAACCAAGGACAGTACACTCCGTTCTTCTCTTGTTTTTATTTCATTGAATCACAAACATTTCGTTCAGCGTTTGAGATCTTTATTTCAGTATAGGGGAAAAATAGCAATAGCTTCAGCAGGCTTAGCGGTCCCCAACAAGAAAACAGACACTGTGCGAGCCAGAGTGCTCCCACCCACAGACATCTGTATAAGGAAACCACCCCACACAAGGCAGCAAGCTCACAGGCCTGCAGGGACCTGCAGGACAGGCACTGAACACTGCTTACTCATCCAGGTATCCTGGGACTTCAGGGGTCTAGCAGGCACATAAGGAGGTGGAGGGAACTTTAAAAGTCCCTGACATCTACAGAGCTTCTTACAGAACTCTAGAAAGGCGGACCTAGGAAACCAGAGTTTCTAGTAGCCCTGTGCTTTCTGGCTATTCTGTAATCAATGAGGATGTTCTGTAGTTCTCTGCACTTTTAGTCTACTGGTGTAAGTCACTACCCTGCACTTACCTCCCTGACGTGTCTAAGGGAGACAATTAAACCAGATTTCAATGATGTAACTTGAAAATCAAAATAGGCACTCTGTTTGTTTTGATCTTTCTGGGGTTTTGTTTTGCTTTGGTTTGGTTTGGTTTTAGTTCTGGGGGTTGAAACTAGGGTATCTCCCACCATGCTATACCACTGAGCTCATTTCTAATGTCCCCAGTCCATTTTCAAATGTTATGCTTTTGTTAAAAAGTTCTCATCAATTCTTGACCTGATCTCTCTTTGCAGCCCACACAGACCCTGAACCTGAGATCATCCAGCCTCAACCTCCATGGATCACAGGCCTGGGTCATACACCAGGCCTGAAAGTAAGTGCTATTATGACTTTAACAGAATAATCATTCAATCAATAGCCTTGTTAATTCCTTTTATGTGAGGGTCTTAAATGATCATTGTCCAATTTAGTTCTTAGAAAAGCAACAAGACTAACATCATGTAGGAGATTACTAGAGGAGAGAGACTTCCTATTTGGACATTCAATTAAAGTCCATTGGAAAATTCATACATAATTAGTCTGGAGCTTACAATCTGTGCTCATATGGCTAAATATTAAAGAAACTGTTTCTTTTGAGAATTTTCTAGCCAGTTAGAGACTATTTGGAAAAACAGCCAAGATCTGTTTAGCAGACATCAAGGCTGGGGCGAGCTGCACGGAGGTTCTTCATCCCAGTCTTGCGCAGTCATTCTGGATATCCAGTTTCAAGCTCTGAACAGAAGCAGATGGTTAAGAATGAGTTGTTTTCTGTAAAATCTATAAACATGTATTTCAGTCCTTCCTTCATGGATTCTGCTTTACTAACTTAAAATTATTTACTTTTGTGTGTGTGTGTGAAAGAGAGAGAGAGGGAGGGAGGGGGAAGAGGGAGAGGGGGAAGGGAAGAGGGAGAGGGAGAGCGGGGAAGAAGGAGAGGGGGAGGGGGAGAGCACCACACTATAGGTGCGGAAACTAGAGGACAACTTTAGGGAGCTGGCTTCCTCCTTCCACCATGGGGTCCTGAGATGGAACTCAGGTGGTCGGGCTTGCACCTGCTGGACCCTCTCACTGGCCTATTGATCTGCTTTTATTCACACCCCTGAGATAGTGAGATTGTAGTCATGGTGACTTGTGTTCTAAAATGAATGGGCCAATCACAACAGAAAGACGGTGAAAGAGAAAAGGCAGAAGTTCAGAAATACAGACTGGCAATAGTCGTTCTGTTTCTTTGACCAAACTAATTTTTCAATAATTGTTTCCAATAGAGATACAGTGATTCAAATGGGACAGCGCCGCTCACCCACAGTCGTCGGTTGACTCGGTAAGAAAAATCTTTAGTCGTGGAGCAGTTTAGTAAACAGTGTTCCCCTGCCATGGTAACCAGTCCATCATGCCTCTAAAGTATATCAAGGAACCCCAGCTTGTGGGGATGGCCAATACACTCTGAGAGAAAATTCTCATTTTTGTTATTTCTAGCACATCTTGTGAGTCTGACACTGTTAAATTTTAGCTTGCTCCTTCCACAAAGCTTAAAAAAGCATTATAGTGTATTCCATAGAAATCTCCGAGTGTCTGTGAACACAATTTCAATTATCCTGTCATCCGGTAAGAGCGGACGATAGCTCAAGTTAGTGAATGGGTAGGTAAGGGACACTGAAGAATGCGAACATTTGAAAATTCGAATAGGGATGTGCTCAGTGTCACAGGAACCTACCATGTCGTCACTTTGCTTGGGATCTGCCATGCCTCTTGAGTCCTTGCTGACAGATTTCTATAACATATAACATATACTCTATCAGGCCCTGAACCAGCTACTGTGAGCAGGATACTTATATGCACACATGCACATGAGCCCCACCCCACCCCTCAGGACAGAGTACTTCTTGCTAAGAGCACACACATGCACACACATACTCATGAGCACAGACACAGGTCACACTGCTTTTTGTTCCATGAAAAAAAAACACATCTAAGGTAGTTCATAAATCATAAATGGACAGGGAAGCTGAGGAATTTCTGCTTAGGGAAGGTCCCATGAGAAATCATGCAGTTCTAGCAAAGTGTGTGAATCTCTAAGAATATGTTATATATAAAGAACTATTCAAACACATCTCCTGAAAGCCACTAGCGCCATCTTTGATATGGACCACACAGGTTCTGCAGGATATACAGTTGCAAAGCCACATGCACAGCTTCTGGTAAACACAATTCGAGATCCTTTCTGTGATACTGAAGGAGCCCAGACAGAAGTGCTCTGACCACGGACAGCTTCTTGCTCATCCATGTAGGGAGAACAGCTGATTTGAAGCTGCAGGATGGAGAATCTTGATGTACATACATCTCCTAGCTCCAAGTGTGAGGTGCCTTCCTGTGAGACTTTGAAGATGCGCAAGGATCTGGGTCATACTGGAGAATCTATAATAAGTTTCTATTTTCACCATCTTGGCAAACTGAGAGTCCAGAGCCCTGGAGCTAATCAGGGCACCAGTGAAAACTATCACTGTGTTTCTCCCCTCAAACCTGGGGCCAGAATTGGGGTGATGAATAAGGCATTCATTTAAAAAAAACCAGAATTTAAATAATAAAGGTAAACTCAGTAATTACAGTGACTCATACCAGCTAGACCACTTCTGGACATACACCCAGAGGACTCTAAACTCTGCCAGGGAGGTTCTCAGACTTTCATTGTAATGTTGTACTATTCACCATAAGAAAATGGAACCAGCCTATGTGTTCTTCAACAGATAAATGAGGTAAGATAAACATATCCACATACACAGCGGAACTGTACTGGCAGGAAGGCGGTTGGATCTGGAAATTACTCCAGTAAGTGAATTAACCCAGACTCAGAAGGACAAATATATCTCATGTGTCTCTCCTATGTGGCTTTTAACTTTGCATTTGCTTGTGGTTATAGATCACAAAACTAGAACGAGGGTTTGAGATGTGAAAAGTTGGCTTAAGGAAAGAGGTGGGAGGAGGTGGTAACAGAATACAAATGGCACAAAAGAAGAAAGGGGTGAAGGGGCGCAAGAGAAGTGGGGGGATGAGGGCAAGAAGCAGAGAAGGAAGACAAAACAAACTCTGTGTGGAAAATGCCATACTGTAACCTTAAAAAATAGTTTTTAAAAATCACAGAAAATCAACAAGAACTTATGGCCAATTATGAACATTTTAAACAAAGTGCGTCCCTGGGAGGGCAGGCTCATTTCCTCCTCTTCTGCTCAACCCCACCAGGATAAGCATGCTATGTATTAGAGTCAGTGAGTTAGTCATCTTTCAGCCCAAGATCTGGGTGTTGTTACTGGGTCTTTTCAAGGAACTAACGGCAGTTAAGTGACAACGAGGAGATGAGATGGACACAAATGGACACATCCCATCAAGGGAAGGGGCGTACCAGTGTGATGTAGTGAGGGCTTGAGAAGTTGGACGGAAGGCTCTCCAATGTCTCCGCAGCACTCTGTTGATGAAAAGACGCTATTAACCAGCGAGTAGTCCTCGAGAAAGGACCACTCTTTCCAAGACCACAGAATGTGTTTCCTGAGACACAGATCCAGAAAATGCACAAATAAGAATTGTGGAAACAGTAATCTTCCCTAGACTGCTGTCTTACATATAAGCATATCTAAGACCTGTTGTAAGCACCCATGGGAGAAAATGAGATCTTCTTAGTATGCTGTGGTGTGAGTAGCCTTGGAAGGGTCTACTAGTCTCCAGATCTCAAAAGTCCCGGTGGCATTGAGAGAGGTCACAGCCACTTACGTTGTTATGAACCTGGAAGCTCTTTGGGTGCACCCGAAACTGCCTATGAATATGTACGTGGCTGACGTGCCTTTCTATAATTTACTTTCTGTTAGCTCCTCAGGAAACAGTGAAATAATGGGAAAACATGAATCCACAGAAGCAAGACCTTGGAAGGAACTCCCAAAAAGAAAAAGTCTGGCATCATTATCAGGATCATACACACACACACACACACACACACACACACACACACGTGTGTGTGTGTGTGCGTGCGTGTACGTATATGTATGCATGCATGTATGTATTATGTATGTATAGCTGTATTCTCCATATCACCATGCATTTTCATGCCAGAAAATTCTCCATGTACATTTAGAAAATTATCACACAGTATTTTCTGTGTATAAAAACAATTAAGATTTGTATTTAACTATCTCAGCATTAAATATGACATAGTAAAAGGCACAAATTGATAAAGAAGATGATAAACTATCATATAGCAGGATTAATTATCTCTGCCTAATATTCCAGTGGAGTTCAGAAGAGTTTTGTTTGTTTATTTGTTTGTTTTGTCCCTCCATGGCCTCTGACATCATGAGGGTAGGGAGCTGATATTCTGCAACTATTAGACAAAGCCTAGAATTTCTAGAACTAAAGCATCTGGGCAAATGCTTCAAAATATCTAGAACTGTACCATCAGACTTGCACCGAAATCCTCAAAGTCCTGAATTTTGTAATACCTCAAAGGTAACATAGACTGAACAAGGACTCAGTGGTTAGACACACTTGCTGCTCTTGTGGGGACCTGTATTTGGTTCCTAGCAACCACATGGTCACCCACAACTGTATGTAACTCCAGTTTAAGGGATGTTAATACCTTCTTCTGACCTATGAGGCACCAGCACAGACATGAGACATATATATACCTGCAGGCAAAACACATTCACAAAACACAATCATCTTTAAGAAAGATCTATCCTATTTTTATTAGCAGTATGCCTAGAATCAGCTGACTGATAACAGAAACAGTTCGAGGCTCTCCATTCTTTGCTCAAGTCTTGGGTCCTAACAGGCACTTTACCATTTTGTTAGGGTAAACTTGTCAAGAATGGCATCGATTGCTTATATTAAAACACAGGATGCCTGGCAAGATGTAATGGTGGCACATGGGATAATTCCAGCACTCCGGAGCCTGAGGAAGGAGGACAGTCTTGCGTTTGAGTCTAGCCTGGGCTGTCTTTTATTTAATGGGGGAGTTTTTTTTAGAGTTTCTTACTAAAATTCCATTTGAGATTTTTTTCTAGTCTCTTTCTGCGTTTTATTACTAATAAAATACTATTTTGAGAGTAGAGTTTGTATGTGGTCTAAATTTTCCTGAATTTAATTCAATTTGTTTTATACCTTAGAATATGGTTTACAATTGTAAACTTTTCCACTAGTACAGAAGGTGATGTTTTATATAGTAAGTGCTTTCTGCTCGGAAATAAGTCTTGGTTATTGTATGATATCTGTTTGATTCTGCTGTCCTCCCTGCCCCCACTTAAACAGTGAAATCTTCACTTGTATAGCATGCCTCTAAGCATCTCCCACTTCACTTGGTTTAGGGTGAGTTCCACATTGAAAATATATACTTGCCAGAGAGACAGAGCCGGGAAGATGGCTCATCTTGCAAATCTTACACAGGCCTAAAGACTTAAGTTTGATCCCCAAAACCTACTTAAAGGTGGAAGGAAAGAATTGGCTCCATAAGGTTGTTCTCTGATCTCTGTCTACACAGACATATGACAGGCAGGCAGGCAGGCAGGTAGACAGGTAAACAGATAGACACACACACACAGCCAGGCAGACAGGTAGACACACACACACACATAGTCAGGCAGACAGGCAGACACACACACATATTATTAATAATAATAAATAGAACACTACAATAATAAAATATATGAACATACATGTGACAGTTCGTTAGCTGTCACAAGTAAAAATATCTCACATGTAGGGGGTGGATATCTGTCAGGACTGGGTCCCTCCTTGTAGGGTTCTCGTCTGGAAAGTATCCTTTATTCTCCACTCCCCGCATTTCTCTAGGAGAGCTGTGAAGAGAGAACATGGAACATTGACACAGGCTGCTGGAAAAGACAAGGAATTATAATTAAACCCCACAGGATATTTTTATGTCATGTGTAGCTTGTACCTTGTAAACCGCTCCACTGCAATAGCTCAGAAAGAAACCAACATTTGTATTGCATGAAAGAGCTAGAAAGGTTTTCAGCTTGTAAAGAAGTTTGGAAACCAAAAGGATAAGCATTTGGACATGAATAGGCATGGAAAAGGTTGATTTGGCATTCTTATCTGATCCTCAGTAGTAGACTCAGATCACCCCACACTGATACTTCTGTGGCCACGAAGTTAGCACGTATTTAGTGATGGCCTCTTTGACACAGAATATGTAGACATACTTTTGAACTGGATTCATCTTGATGCATTTCTGGTAGCGGACTAGTAAGATGACCAGTCCAACCCCAATGATGACCGTGACAAGCACAACGACCATGATAGAGACACCTACAACATAAAAACAGGGAAACCGAACTTCAGCGGGTCATCCACTTTAGGACAGTAGAATGTACAATCTCATTTCTTCCCAAAGGACTCTAGCTCCCTGTCCTCCAACATGACACAAATTATAGTCTCTACTCACAATTAGCAATCCACCCCAAGATTCCAGCATGCTTAAGCAAAGCCATAGTTAGCAAGAAAACTTTTGCTTGATAATTATTAACCAACTATAGAAAAGGCCCCATTGGATTTTGGGTTTCAGAAGTCACAAGTGACAGTTGGCTAGAAGATATATTAATTCTAAAAAGCAAATGTAGTAAATTTAGTTTGGGTCTCCAAATATGCAAAAATAGGAAGGCGGGGCCATAAAAACCCATGTGGAAACACAACAAATACATGGTAGATGAGACGAAACATTCATGGCAGAAGACTTTGAACATACATGAGAGTTATAGTCCTTACTGGTAAGGTTTAAAGTTTCTCCCCAGTCGGTAATTATTGCTCCATCCGCACACGGGCACTCATGCTCGCCGTCATCCACCTGGAAGAGCAGCCAATCATGTATTGCTACTGTTACTGAATGACTGAGAAAAGCTGTGCTTTGCAGCTCATTTCTGTTAATGTTAGTTTTACATCAGCCCCATCCATCTAT
The DNA here is from genome assembly GCF_982192425.1 of Myodes glareolus. Taxonomy (NCBI): domain Eukaryota; kingdom Metazoa; phylum Chordata; class Mammalia; order Rodentia; family Cricetidae; genus Myodes; species Myodes glareolus. Next base: position 34,129,349 of record NC_142037.1, read on the forward strand.
CTATCTATAACTATAGATTTCTAGTACTTGAAAAAATATCTGATATATATCTTAATAGATTTTAAGTGATAGCTGGATTTCAGGATGATGTTCCATCCATATATAAACCATTAGCATTGAGCAGTGTTGAGCTAAAAACAAATTTAGAATGTGTGTTTTTACAAAATCAATCTTGATACTGGTGTAACTTAACCGTAAGTGACATTAGGAAAAATTAAAATTTAAACTTAATATTTAAGCTTTATATGTGCATACAAAAGTAGATTTCTAAATTATCAATATAGATAATAAATTATTTCCCTTTAACATTGGCAATTTCTGTGTTTAATAATATCCAGGCTGGCTCTTTGGACTGATCTTATTGATTATACATAAAATGTAAAGAAAATATATTGCTCTTTAAAAGAATAAGCTTACTTCCACACAGGCTCAAGAGTGAGGACTAAGGAAAGAGGAAACAAGGTTGGAAAGACACTGCTTTAAGAGGCAATGAAATCTTACAGCGTTTTTCTCACACTGGGAGGGGCAGCTGCTGGAGTTGTAGGCCTTTTCCATTTTAACACATTCACCATAGCTGCAGACCTAGAGAGGAAGCAGTCGGTAGGAATCACGCAACTTACGGGACACGTGATTTTACACACTGACAGATGAAATTGTGCATTCCTTTTTATGTGGCCTAGCTGCATGTTGGATGCAGCACCAGGGGAGGTTGCCTTCACACTTGTGACACCCATGTCAGTCTCCCTGAGGGGAATCACAAGCTCACTTGATATAATACTGAGAAATGTCTTGCTTTGGTTTACCAACTTTGGGTGTTTAGTCAAACAGATAACCCCAAAGACAGTTCGAATTCCTCTATGCCAATGGATAGCATCTCTTTCTCTCTCCCTCCCTCTCTCTTCATTTGATCTTCTTTCTTGTTCCTTTACTCTCCAATCTTTCGCTATTCTGCTCTTCCCTCCTCTTCCCTTGTGCCTCATTTTTTAGTACTGTACCCTAAACAAGCAGATGGGAGCCAAAGAGTCCCGTGTTGTGTCTATGCAGGAATTTCTTTCTAAAAAAGACTTTTCTGTACTCTCATGCTTTTTGAAGAATTATTCATGCTAAAGAAGATAGAGTCTCAACCTAAGCGTCCACCAATACATGGACATAAAAGTGTGCCAGACATGTAATGGAGTATAGCTTAGCTGCAGAATGAATAAAAAAACGTCATCGTGGCATCTTGAGTAAGTGTGGGAGGCAGATTACGTCATGTATGTCAGACACAGGTTGGGAATTTACACCTGAGACACATCAGGAATTCTCAATCGCACACAAAAGCTAAGAACATTGATCTTAAGAGCAGAGAACTGGATTGTGGTTTCCAGAGGCTGGTGGAGTGGCCAGGAAAAGGAAAAGGGAGACTCAAGATAATATGTTTTAATATTCAATTAACCAGGAATAATAATTTCTAGTGGATCTTATGGCAGAATGTTTGTAATTAATAAATCTCATTGTATGTTTTAACATAGTTAGAAGAGAGGGTTTCGGATGTTCACAACATGAGGAAAGGGTCAGCTGTTAAAGAGGTGTCTGTCCTAATTACTCAGATTTGGTTATTACTCATTCTACATATGTGCTGAAAGATGATACTGTACCCAACAGATATGCGTAATAATTAAGTATGGTCATAATAATTACTAAAGTCCAGAATATAGAGTAAAAAGTCTTCCTTGTTTTCTCTTTGTTAAAATTAACTGTAGTAAGTCAAGCTGAAACCTGAGTAGCCTCAATACTCTATGAGTAGCCAGCTCTCTTCCTTTAGATCCAGTATGCCCCGGTCTCCACAGCACCAGGAAAGCATTTCTGTGGCCAGGCTCTGTGTATGACCTTATCAAGTACACTGGTCTGCAGGCCATGGGAATCCAGCCTAATTACCGAAACCCTAGTACGTAGTTCGTCAATGTAGTGGAAGGAATAAAAGAAAGAGTGCTTGCTGGCATCAGTAACATTAATTGGAGTAAAAGTCATGCATAATTTCATTAAATGCCTATTTTAAGATACTAATTATGCATACTTATACCAATTGCATATAATTTAGTACAACTGCAATTATGCAAGAATAATATTACCATATTATCACTACCCTCTCCTTCAATAAGAAACGGGAAACGTGGCCATTGTTTTTCTCAATTTACCCACATAGAAACCCATCTGGAGTCAATCCCAGCAGCCATGATGTTTGTGAGCAGCTGTCCTCTCCTCTTACCATTCCGTCCCCACATTTCGTTCCAGAATTAACCAGGCCCATGTCTCTAGAATTGTGGTTTAGAAACATGGTCTTGCATTTGATGGTCACATTCTGCTTCTGATTAGTTAGGCTGTATACTTTATTCTCTCCGAGGAGTGACAAGCGCTGCCCTCCAGCACAGAAGATCTTTCCACATTTGAGATCTCTGGAGGAAAAGAAGTAGAATGTTCTCAGTCTCCGAACCAGCAACCAACGTTTCAGAGATGAGACAACCAGCCCAGCTGTTTTGCTCTAAACCCCATTGGTTGGCAGTTTCCGTGACCCAGGGTAGTCCGAGAAAGCTCTCAGACATTTAAAGCCTGAACTCTAAGAACTGACCTGAATAGATAAAGTGTGCGAAATAATCACTGAAAGAATTTTCAGTTCTTAAAACGCAATGTTTATTAAAACTCTCAAAGGATATTTGTTAGTGATTTTGATTAGCATAACTTTAATGGGAATGCTAAGAGCTGTTCTTCCTCTCTTGATATTAACTAATTCTAGCAAGCCTGGGGGCCGCTTCTCTTCAACACCGGATGTACAGAGGGTTCGCCACTGAAAGTAAGTGGCCAAGAGGGAAGTGAGGGGCACTCCATTTCCACATGGTGTATATAGAAGCCACAAGGAGCTTGATTGCAGGATTCTGGGATTGCTCCTTTCAGCCCAGTCCCTATTTTGTCACACATGAAAGGCCACACAGAACCACAGCCTACAGACCCGGAAGGAAGTTAAACTCATGGAGATCAGTCCCACTTCTAGCTTTTTTAGAGGCCTCTGCTGCTTTCCTTCACTCTTTTATTTACCCCCCTTAAAACATGGTTTCCATTCTCATTTTCCCTGCTTTGGTAGCATTCTTTTCCTCCCTTTCTTTCCACCTGCCTTACCCCTTCATTATTCTTTCTATTCCAGGACCCCAACTAGTAAGCTCGGAGAGCAAATTCAACTAATGAAGCCAGGGGTGTGGGCTCTCCATTCTCCTTCTAATTCTCAGCAATTAGAAGCTTTCATAGCTATAATTAGAAGAAGAATTATATTTTCAAAATAACAGCTTTCAAAATGGAGTCTTTATGAGTTCTCAATACACTTTCCTGTTCATCTATTTCCATGGGGCACTTACTTCTCTTCACAGGGAGCAAATGTGTTTTCCTTTTTCTTGCAGTATCCAAATCTGTTTCCTTTTTTATTTATCTTATAGCAAAGACCGTGACTCTCTTGTGCTCCTGGGGTTCAAAATTGCATGATGAAAAGAAAAAAAAATGAACACTGAGAATCCTAAAGCACTTCATTTCCTAATGCAATTAAGCTTGTCAAACCATGCCGCAGAATGGTACGGTGAAAGAAAGTCAATAAATCTTTGAGAAATATTCCATTGAGTCAGGAAAGGTTTTGAAGCAGGAATAGAGAGATGTGTAGCAGGGACAGGTGCAGAGCACCTCTGATGCAGAGCCAATCAATTGGGAAGTAAAGTCAGCAAGAGCGGTGGCAGCCAGCGTTGTGCTAGATGAGACCTTGAAACTATATCACAAATTATATCATCTCCAATTATATCCCAGATTCTTAAATAGTAACAGAAATGCAGACTATTGTTTTGATCATTCATCCCCGTGACTGTCTCTCACCATCGCTGAACAATTCTGAGCACTGATCATCGGGAGTGGGACACTGCCCCATGAAACAGTAGCCTTCGCCATTCTTGCAAGGAAACCCGTTGACCTGGAACTGGTCCTTAGGACACTCAGGGGAGTGGCCAGTACACATTTCAGGAAAGTCACATTCATTTTTCGCTGGCCTACATACGGTCCCTTCCTTCTTAATCTGTTGAAGAGAAACAGGTATTGGAATCTGTGATGTGTAAGTTCATGAAACTGAGTACAGGCAGAAAGTTGACGTCCTTAATTGATCAGTGAGAGAAAGGCTCACAGCTTCCTTCTTCTTGATGCTAAGGATTATTATCATTGGTAGAGATCATGCTTTTTATGTGATTTTAAGAATGAGAAGACAGGGAGGTATTTTTAAAGGCTTTGTTTTAAGCGTCTGAGTGTTTTGCCTGCATGAATTCATGTCTGGTGCCCGCAGAGGCCAGAAGAGAGCACCAGATCCCTGGATCTAGAGTTACACCTGCCATCTGGGTACTGGGAACCTAACCTGGGTCCTCTGCAAAAACAGTCAGAGCATTTAACTACTGAGCAAATTCTCCAGTCCAAGATGATTGTTTTGAAATTTGGTATTACAAAAGTCTAGCCTTAGGCAGAGCTGAGATAGACAAAAATGGTTAAATGGACAGATGTTTTCATTTACCTTATATTTTCTGCCTTCCTTGCTTGGTATATCACTCCAATGAATCCCTACCCATCTAGTGCATAGCACAGAATCTCTGTCACCAACAGATATTATTCTGCCACATAAACTGTAACAATACCCTGCCCCTCATTGTTCAGGGAAGTGCACAAAGGCATTCTCTTAAATGTGTGGGGCTCCTAGGAAGAGTTGATTATTTCCTTTGTGAGCTTACAATCGCTATTCAGTGGAGTCAAACAAGGGTAAGAAAATTCCTTGGAGCTATTTGAATTTCTGGCTATTTTTTTTTTCTAAATTCTATCCCTAGGCATCTAATGTCTACGTATACTCAGCTCTCCTTTAAATGAACTGTTGCTGGGATATCAATTTCCGTCCTACTTGAGTTTAGACTGATACTGATCTACACATGGGTAAGGATACTGTTGGTCACATGATATAACTCCTAAAAACACGAAGATGCTAACCATCTTCTCTATTACCCGGACCAGAGCACCATCTGTTCAGACATCAGACTCTTTCAGACTAAATACTCCTGGGTGTTCACAAGGGACACTCCATTCTGGAATTATAACTGCAGGGCCAGCCGGGGCCAGAGAGCACTTTGTTATTGCACACCCCTGAACTGAGAACACAGCAGTCCTGGGGAGCCCAGGGTCTCACCTGACATGATTTGCAGCACTCTCCTTCCACACAGGTGAACCCTGGCTTCAGGACACATTTGTGTGCATCGCAGCAAGGGTTGGTGCACTCCTGGTAAGAGGAAAACAGAGACACCATCGCAAATGGGTTCGTATGTTGGTTCCTATTTGATGATCTAATTACTTGCACCCCTTCGAGAGCTCCATAGAAATGCAGGACCCTTGACTTTGGGATGGGAATCAGATTACTGGTGCAGCTTGCGCTGGGGGCTTCCACTTTGCTGCCTTCTCTCATGTCCCTGCAGTAATTCCCAGTTTATGAACTTTCATTGGTGGGAAGAGTCCAAAGGCAGTGACCTCCCAGTTGCCGTTGTTTCCAGATGCTAAAGTCTGGTGTGAGATAATATAGTGTCTAAAGATCTTTCCTCTGGCTTGAGATGCCATGGATTTCAACCTGAACTCTCTCTCTCTTTTTCTCAATGCATTATTATATTATAACAATAAAATAGTCACACTTAGGTGTCCTGTCTTCTTGAACAAAACTGAAACTTCTGAGGCAGTTGTCTGTTTATGTCTGATCAGTTAAAGCCTCCAAACATTAAAACAGATCTCTGGGATATTCCCAAATATGCACGGGGCAAATGGATCCACGTCCAAAGCCAGCAACTTTTGTTTGGTTTCATCTGAGACATTGAAGATCAGTTTTCAAGTTCTCTGGGCAGGTCCGCCCCACCCTCATTATAGTGTTTCTTGTTTGCTGTCCTGTTATGGCACTTTGAACTGGGAAGTGCCTAGAACTAACACAGAAAACGTTGTCTTCAGAGTGCAGTCTCAGGAGATTGGTGAGGCCGTCAACTGAAGCTACACTGTAGGACTACTAGCTTGATATTTTAACACATCTCCAGAGGGTTGCACAGCCTTGTTCGTTTGAGGCAAAAGTAGTGGAGGACACACATTTATTGGGTGAGTTTCTAGAAGAAACAGATTCTAAAAGCAGACTAAGAATTACCTGGAAATAAATACATGATATATTTGGAGGCCTTTTGTCTTTCTACTAAAAGAGACTTTCCTATAATTACAACTGCCCAGCTATGATATAGACAAGCTATATCATAAGCTAGCATATATCCTAGGCTCTAAGTAAACCTTGACTGACTAGGCTGTTTTATAGAATGACCACCACCTACTATGCGAGCCTGAGAAATCTGGCTTAAGGGTACTTCCCACAGGACAAGGCAGTTAACAGGTAAGCTAGGCAAATGGAATGCTGCTGGTCTCCAGCAAGGTCATCACATATGACCTGAGATTTCCTAAGAAGGCTCGAAATGAGGCTGCGTCAACAGCCGGGCTCTAAGTGGACAAGAGGAACAGCTTCCTAAGGCTTTCACCGGGAACATTGTCTACCGAGATTCCAGCTGAGCCCCAACCTTATTAAAGATGACGTCATTTGCAAATACCTGAACTGATCCACAGTCACACTCTTCTCCTTCGTCCACTTTCTTGTTCCCGCAAAATGGATACTCAATTAAATCAGCAGGAAGTGGATTGTTAAGTATGCACGCTGGCTTCTGATCATTCAGATATTGTTGGTATTGGGTTTTGCTGCATTTACTGAATTTTATCGCAGGGATGCTAGAGACAAGGTAAAAGTGAAAGTTTATCACATGAAGGAAGCTGCAAAAAAATTACTGAGGGACTGGAAAAGAAATACAACAGCTACCTATGAGAGCAGAGTCACGTCACAGCTTCTTATTATTACTAGTTATGCTCCCGAAACACAACTATCAAATGCCATTTAAGTGAAAAACTCGGGTGATGTGTCTTCTGACAAACCCTTCCTGATGTCAATGGTTAGTTTATTATCTGCGCTCCCAGATCCTACATACCCTCTAATGTATCCCTCTTATTTAAAAAAAAAACCAAAACATTATTTTTCTTTTATGTCATGAGAGTTTATCATATATTTATATCTATGACTATGTGTATAGTACCTGCAGAGGTTAGGAAGGGGTGTTGGATCCCCTGGAACTAGAGCTAAGGATGGTTTTAAGTCTTCGTATAGATGGTGACAAATGAACCCCAATCCTCTGTAATAGCAGCAAGTAGTCTTAAAGACTGAGCTATCTCTCCAGCCTCTAATGTGCCCCTTGGAATACAACCACATAACAATATAAATCTGATTCACCATCTCTGAAAGATCACAAACTTCTCCACCAAGTCAAGGAGGGCATCAAGTTCATTTCCTTAAAAATAATCATAAGTTAACACGGTGCCTGGGATGGAGTAGTTCTCTATTATACTTGTGTACATAAACTACTTAATAATATTAGAAAGATTCTTATGACTTCTAAATGCCCCTCATTAGACAACACTTCACTCATTCTTTATTTGGTTTGATTACTTTCAGTGATTGAATACAGAAATACTTTTACAGACTTGAATCCATTAAATGGGGTTGCTATGACCTTGATAATATTATTAGTTTGATATCAGTTACTGAGGTCTACTCTGTGACAGCCACTGAATTTTGAGTTTTAACTATTTTTCATCATTTTAAAAATATTTATTTGTTTGAAAATTATATGTATTTGTGTGTCTGTCGATGTGGGGGTATGGGTACCCACCTCCACTGAGGCCAGAAGAGGGAAACAGAATCCCTGGAGCTGGAGTTACAGGTAGTGGTGAGCTTCCCAATGTGGATGCTACTAAAAGTAGGTCCTCTGCAAGAACAATATGTGCCCTGAATCACTGAGCCATCTCTCCATCCCCAACATTGTATCATTTAATCAATCATTTTTCTGCCTCAAGGGAGTCCCAAAATGCACAGGACCAAGGCCTGACAACAAGGTAAGTCACTCACTGTATATTGTAGAACAATCTCTTACTGACAACTACTTGAAAAAAAAAAAGAGTTTTCTCCAAAAGAGTCTCAAAGAGTACTTAAGGGTACCCTGCCCAGCAGTAAATGGCCATCAGAAAACAAACTAAATTGTAGTTTTGCAGACTCTTATTGTCTCATATGGCTTTGCTTGAACATTTGTTTTACTGGTCTTTTGTTTTATCCTATGGTTTTCAATTTTGTGTTTGTATGGGCTTGGGGATTTTGGTTTGTTTGTGTTTGTATTTCTTACGTTTTTGCTTGTTTTGTTAGTCTGTTTTATTTGGGTATTTTTTGGGTTTTGCCTGTTTATCTTTTAAAGAGGGGGTAAAGTTGAGAGGGTGGGGAGGAAGTGGGAGAAGTTGGGGTTTGAGGAAAGGAAAGTGTGATCAGAACATATTTTATGATTTTTTTTCAAAAATAAAATATAAGGTAAATTTATTATGTGCATTACTAGAGGCTCACCTTCCAGTACCGCCCATCACACATTTCCCCACAGGACAGGTACATGGAAACTCATCATGTTGCATGCCCAGGCTATGCCCCAGCTGATGCGCCATTCTGTTCCCGATTATATTTACATCTGGTAGAAGATCCTGATTGGAAAAAAAAGCCACAACCATAAGAGATGTCTGTAAGAGACCCCGAAGTAGTACATAGGTATCACTTTAAATTAGTGTTTGAAAGACTCAATTTCTAAATCTTAGTTAGTCAGTATGGATTTGGGAAGGGATGGGCCATAACTATAATTTATAATTGAAATTGGGCAAATGACCTTTTACATACTTCTAACTCGAACTTTTTGATGCACAGCATACTGCCATTTGTTGTGTTGGCAGAGACTCAGTTTTCCAAACAGCTAAAATCTATTAACTAATGCCCTGTCCTTCCCAAACTTACATTCTGAAACCTTAAGCTCGAAGTTCTGTAGTGTTTAAGGCCAAGACGGCAAGTTCCTCTACTGTGGTAATAATGTCCTAACCAAATAGGCTCTGGAGAAACATTTCTCTCTACTCTACCATGGGAGACATGATGAGAAGGCATCAACCTTCAGCCATGAGGTGGACCCTTGCCAGTTACAAAGGGATTAGATCCTTGCCTTGGACTTCTCAGACTTCAGAATTGTGAGAAACACATTTCCATGGCTTACAACCTACTCAGTTTCTGGTATTTTGTTACTGAAGCCCATGGGAACTTAAGACAAATGTCCTACACAATTTTATGGGTGATGTTGGTGTCTTTCTGTACTAGATATTCCAAGGTTTCAACTGAGATGTTTGGTGTTCTTGTCTTTGATCTGTCTTGATCTGTATTGAGCAACACATCTATAGAATCCTGTAAAGGGAGTTTCTGTTATGAGAAACCTCTGGGAGTCAGAACTTAAAATCCAAGGCAGAACTGATTGTTGCCTGGCCTCATAGACCTTGTTCATGCTCTAACCTATATATTCATTAAAAAAAATTCAAAGAGACATAGGCTATCCAGTTATGACAAAGTTAATAGGTCACCTTTAATTTGTTCATTTCATCTTTGCTCATGTGAAGTTTCAAAGGTTTCTTGGTTTGGCTAAAATAAGATAATTGAAAAAGTAATAGCTTCATTTGGGGTAAATTGACTTCATAGGTAGACCGTATCGCATTCAGATACTAAAGACAAATCTATACTCATGAAAGTGATTATAAAATAACCAGTGGGTGAGGTTGTTTGAATAAATACTAGTTATTTTAAGCTTGGCTCTCAGCAAGACTAAGCTGGAGAAATAAGTGCTGAAAAGGAAATAAATACAAACCTTCATGTTTTCAACTATGTCTCTAATAGAGCATATGGACACCAATTACTGGAAGCTTTGAGCCTTGGAAAAAGGTCACACAGGCAAGGAGAGATAATAGCTCATAGGTCCTCTACTTGCTGAACATGATTTTCAAGGTTGTCTTGATATGACAAATTAAGTGACCTTTGTACTTGTTTATTTCAGTTTAAAAGCAATTCTGATGATTTCATCACCCTAAGTGGCACGGACCTTACTTGTCCTTATAAGTATATAAGTAGTTACGTTTAATACATGGAAGAGTTTTGCAGTTATAGAATATGCTGTGCTGGTTTTCATACCTGTCTTTCTGAGCTTTGAACTGTGTTTTACCTTCATTCTTCTGCTACATTTTTTTTATAAGACATAGTTGTTATTCTCACTAAAGAGAAGATAGGTCTCTTCATGACATCCCTTGGAAAAGAGAGGTCAAATATAAATCGCACATAGCTTTCCAATGTGTTTCAGATATAGAAAATTCACTCAAATATTTGGGTAAATGGTACAATGTTAGAAGTGTTTTAGACCCACCTTAACAATGCTGCAGGAACGCAAGGTTTGGCACATTCCTCTTGGGTAAGCAATTCCTTGCAGAGGTGTGTAGAGCCACTTCCCACTATCAACAAAATACAAGAATACTTATTTTTAATCTGATGGAACAGTTTCATCAACACCAAATTCAAACTGCACCATAGGGGTCACCCTTTGCTCTGGAAACAGTCTTTTCATTTCTGAAGTTAATGGACACCAAGGATGACCTGAGTTGATACAGGGCTCAGTCAAACCTATAGACACTGAAAAAACTAAAAGGGTTCTTAGGATAAAATTGGAAAACAAAAACAATGTAACATTTTCTAAGAAAAACAAAATAAAAGAAAAAGAATCTCATTTTTCTCGATTGTATACCTTGTATTCAACTCTGGATAGAACAATTTAAATGACAAACACAAAGAAACAAGCAAAAAACTACAATAAGCTAATCAATTAAATTTTGAAGTGTTTGGGAGGGAACTATGTTATAGTGGATGCTCTCAGAATCAAAATTATTTTTTATGGTTGATAACATTTAAAATTGTTTATCAATTATAGAAACACAAAGGGGCAATGATAGGTCTAATCCAACATTTAAATACCCCATTGTATAAAAATAAGGCCATTTCCATAATTTCTAAAGTGATTGATGTCAACATTGTAGGGATCTAATTTTCACTTGACTTGAGAACAGTGCTTAGATTTGGGCCTTTGTAAACAGAGCTATCATTACCTGGAAGACAACACTTAGAAAATCAGGAAATTCAAATACAAGAACAAAGGTGAGATGAAGGACCTGGTTTCAGCCTTTTATTGTTTTAATTAAGAAGATGTACTCTATTTCTATCCCTGTGTTAAATGTGTCAAAGTTTGGCTGTGCTTCTTAGAGGAACATAGTATTCTGGGCTTGTCAGTCTTTGGAGATCTTGGAAGAGCATGGGAAATGTGAAGGACAGGCCAGAGGCTGACATCTCTCAAAGTCATCTGAATTTAAACATAAATATTTATAATGTCACATGCATTGTCTTTCCTTCTATATCTATGTGACTATAGGTAGAAAATAATCAATAACTCAGTGCATAAGAAGTCCCAGATACAATGTACAGGTGAATAGTGACCAGTCCACTTTCAGGTCCTGTTTCAAATAACTTATTGATCTGAAAAGTTACCTGTGAAATAAGCAAAATTATTTTATTAAAATAAAATAGTCTTCTCCATTACACCTATTTAGATAATGTTATGTGTCCTAAAAATTGACATGTGGCTTTGTAAGATTAAGTCAGTAGGCAAAGGCAGTAGCCTCTAAGCCTGACAACCTGAGTTCAATACCCAGGATCCGCTGACTCTTGAAAATATGCTCTCTCTCTCTCTCTCTCTCTCTCTCTCTCTCTCTCTCTCTCTCTCTCTCTCTCACACACACACACACACACACACACACACCATAAATAATAAATACATATTTAAGCATTCATGTATGGATTTGAGCCCCATTCTGCTCACCTGAAGTTTATGATGATGTTTTATTGTGCTTCATCCCCTATCATTTTTGGTCATGACAGTGTATGAGTGTCTACACCCAAGGTACATTCCTGAAGAGACGTGCTGTGGACCCATCAGATGAGTGCTGACGTCTGGCTCATTCTCATTAATCTACTAGATGACTGGACTGGACATCTCATGACAGTCATTAGAACTGCTTGCTTCTGAGCTTGGCCTGAAAGTCCAGCTCTAGTTAACCCTGGAGAGAGGCTTCGCAGACTAGATTTGAGGACTTTGGAGATATTGGCATTATAGGCAGAGAAACAGGTAGGTAGAGTGGGTGTTTCTCTAACACGTGACTTTAGCATCAGTGACAAGCTGGAAGCTACTACTGCTCTCAGGTAGCTCTCCCAGAGTGTGATATCGCTTAATATTACAAAGGTGCTTATTATTACAGAGCCTATGAATTTCATTCCTGTACTCATCATTTTCCTCTAGGATAAGTGTAATGCTAGATATACTGATCAGAGAAATTAATAATTAAGTAGATCCTCTCAAGCTTGTATGTAGGGATATTGAAACTATAGCAAAATAAATATCAGATCAGATCAGATCAGATAGTCCAGAAAGCCAGATTGAGTGGAATATTAGAGAGAAGCTGGCTTTGGAAGGTGATAGAAAATTGCTAAGGAACCCCAACTTATCCTTGCTTTGGCTCATTTTCAACTATACTTAAGAATATATTTTTTCTGTTGAGAATTCTCTGTTCAGTTCAGTACCCCATTTTTTAATTGGGTTAATTAGAGTTTTAGTGTCTAGTTTCTTGAGTTCTTTGTACACTTTGGAGATCAGACCTTTGTCTGATGAGGGGCTGGTAAAGATCTTCTCCCAGTCAGAAGGTAGCCTTTTTGACTTACTGACAGTGTCCTTTGCTTTACAGAAGCTTCTCAGTTTCAGGAGGTCCCATTTATTCATTGTTTCTCTTATTGTCTGTGCTACTGGGGTTCTACCTAGGAAGTGGTCTCCTTTGCCCATGTCTTGTAGACTACTTCCCACCTTCGAATGGCCAAAAGACACTTAAGGTCATGCTCAACCTCCTTAGCGATCAGGGAAATGAAAATCAAAACAACTTTGAGATACCATCTTACCCCTGTCAGAATAGCTAAACTCAAAAACACCAATGATAGCCTATGCTGGAGAGGATGTGGAGTAAGGGAAACACTCATTTATTGTTAGTGGGAATGCAAACTTGTGCAGCCACTGTGGAAATCAGTGTGGCAGTTTCTCAGGAAACTGGGAGTCAACCTACCTCAGGACCCAGCAATTCCACTCTTGGGAATATTCCCAAGAGATACCCTATCATACTACAAAAGCATTTGTTCAACTATGTTCATAGCAGCACTATTTGTAATAGCCAGAACCTGGAAACAACCTAGATGCCCCTCAATAGAAGAGTGGTTAAAGAAGGTGTGGAACACATTAGAGTTTTACTCAGCAGTAAAAAACAATGACATCTTGAATTTTGCATGCAAATGGATGGAAATAGAAAATGCTTTACTGAGTGAGGTAACCCAGTCCCCAAAAGAGGAATATGGTATGTACTCACTCATAAGTGGATTCTAGCCATAATTAAAGGTCTTTGAGCCTATAATTCGTGATCCTAGAGAAGCTAAATAAGAAAGTGAACCTGAAGAAAATCATATAGTTATCCTCCTGGATATTGGAAGTAGACAAGACTGCCAGGCAAACTTGGGGGCACGGGGGTGGGGTAGGGGGTTGGGGTTAAAGGTGAATGTAAGGGGAGTTGGGTAGAGAGAAGGGAGAAGGGGAGGATTCGGGATAGTTTGGAGGAATGGGATGGGTGGGATGGAAGAAAGATGGATATGGGAGCATGGAAGTATATATCTCAACTAAGGGAGCCATTTTAGGGTTTGTAAGAGACTTGATTCTAGAGGGGGTCCCAGGTCCAAGGAGAGATCCCCAGATTGTTCCCTGGGAAGCAGAGGAGAGTGTGCATGAACTGGCCTCATCCCATAACCATACTGATGAATATTTTGCATATCACCATAGAACCTTCATCTGGCAATGGATGGAGATAGAGACAGAGTCTCACATTGCAGCACTGGACTTAGCTCTCTAGGTCCAAGTAAGGAGCAGAAGGAGGGAGAATGTGAGCAAGGAAGTCAGGATCACAAGGGGTGCGTCCACCCACTGAGATGGTGGGACTGATCGAATGGGAGCTCACCAAGGCCAGCTGGACTGGGAGCGATGTGGCATGTGATCAAAATGGACACTCTGAACGTGGCTGGCAATGAAGGCTGACTGAGAAGCCAAGGACAATGGCATTGGGATTTAATTCTACTGCATGGTCTAACTTTGTGGGAGCCTGGTTTGTTTGGATGGTCACCTTTAAAGACCTGTATGGATGGGGGAGGACCTTGGACTTTCCACGGGGCAGGGAACCCTGACTGCTCTTAAGACTAGGGAGGAAGGGGGAGGTGGGGAGAGGAAGGTGAGAAGGGGGAGGTGGGGAGGAGGAGGGAAAAGGGAGGCGGGGAAGAGGTGGAAATTTTTAATAAATAAATAAAAAGAATATATTTTTTCTTTACAGTCTTAATTAGTATTAGCAAAAATTATTGCTAAATATTCTACTTATTTTAAATATTCTAAATATTTTTCTATACTCATAATTCTTTTCTTATATAATAAAATTCCCCCAAATAAATAATTTTGTGTTATTGTGAATTATTTATTTATTCTATTCTATTTTTTTCTTTTGTGTGTTCGAATGTGTGTGGTTTATTTGTACATGCATATACACATATACATGCCCATGTGTGGGCATGAGAGACCAAAAGAGGGTATCAAGTGTCCAGCACTATCAGGCTATGGCCTTACTTCCTCAAGACAGGTCTTCCACTGAGACTGGATTTAGGGTTGGTAGACAGCAAGCTCCCATGGTTCTCCTGTCTTTACCTAAGTCATAATGCTGGGGTCACAAGAGATTTTTTAAAAAGTGCATGGCTATACCTAATTCTTACATAGGGGCTTGGGTTCAAATTCAGGACCTCATATTTTTATGGTTAGTCCTCTGACCCACCAAGCCTTCTCCTGAACTCTGTTTTCTTTTTAAATAAAAATAATCACCCTAATATGTAAAGGAAAATAGAATAACTACATACCTCAGTAAAATCACATGATCAAAATCCTTCCTTTTTTTGAGAACTGTTTCTTGCCAAGTTGAAAAATGCAATAAAGCAGTTTCTAGATTTGACACGATTTCTATCTTGTCTCCAGCTGACCATACTTCAAGGCCAGCCAATGCCACATGGATGTTCAAGGTTTTATAAATCTGTTCAAAGAGGAATAATTTTCACAAAGCCACATTGTTAGAAGTTTCTTTCATTATTACCTGCATTCCCTTGTATTAAAAAAACAATTTCAACTTGTTTTGTACATTTTAAATAGTACAGCTCTTGTTTCATAAATTGATATACTGAACTTCAGAGCAGATTATTATATAAAATATTGGGTGAATTTCCATAAATTTCAATAAAGAAACTATGATAAAATTGTTTGAAAATACTCTAAGTATAGAGATAGAAATTATAAACATGAGTGAAAATGATAGAAAAAAATCATAGGCTTTTACGAGCACATTAGAAGGCTATAAACAGTCAGGGGAAGAACCTTGCTGGCTCAACAGGAATTACCCAGAATTATCCAGTAATGACAAAGCACTGAAAGAATGAACCAAACAAAAGACAGCGAGGGTCTAATGCTCTGGGAAAGAGCTAAAATATTAGGCACATTGCATATGACTCTAGTATTCCAACTTCTGAATCATTTATGTAAAACAAATGAATATTTATTTTTGTACCTCAGAGTGTGCATAGATGTTTAAGGTAGTCAGCAAAAATGCAAATAGAAAATGTCCTTCTGCTGTGAAATGAGGCACCACTACTCTAGATGGGCTAATCCTCCCAGCATCTTCCTCTGCATCTCCTTATCTGACACTTAGACCTAGGATGTGTTTGAATGATTCAGCAAAGGAAGATGAGTACAACTCATGGTTTGTTTTAGTCATGTTTCTCATTCATTAATATTGAAATCCACTAATAATCTTAATAGATGATAGCGAAGTTGTCCTAATTCCAATGATAAACCACAGTCAATAAACCACAGATATTCCTCATTCCCAAATTGTTGATACATTGCCTCATAATTTTGGTGTGAACAGAGATTTTAAAATTTTTATTACTTAGTATTATTTCTGTATGTGCATGCATGTGTGTGTGTGTGTGTGTGTGTGTGTGGTGGCAGCAGCTGCATATGGCAAGCACATATGTAGAAGTCTGAGGACAACTTAGTGGCACCTGTCCTTTCCTTCTACATTCCTGAAGATTCCAGGGGTGGAACTCATGTTCCACCTTCATGGTTTGTGTCAAACATCTTTCTTTATCCACAGAGGCATCTCACCAGTCTGCATCAGCGAGCAAGTTCTGGGATTAATTTAAATAATAAGCATAATTTACTTAGTAAACCCAAACTTCAGTGCTGTGGTTTGTTGCTGACTGTTTTGAAGCAATTTTTACTAACTAGTTGACCTAGTGGACCTGTGGTTTATGCTGGCTCAATGTCAAGGTTATTACTACAGCCATTTCAGAGATCTGCCATAAAAAGTCCGTTGCATTTATATGTTCAGATTGATTCAAATTATAGCAAAACTTACCATGTTGACAAAATTGACCATTCCCCAAATTCGTTTCCTTAGCTTGTTTTGGGGTCTGTTATTCCTGTGGTACTGTAAAAGCACAAATACAGTACTTGTTACTTACCAATATTGAGAAAAAGTCCAGAAAAATACTTTAGTTACTATTGAGATAGTGTAAAAACATAAAAAGAAAGGAAGAAAGAAAGAAAGAAAGAAAGAAAGAAAGAAAGAAAGAAAAAGTTAAAAAATGTAGCCTCGAGGACAATAGAAAATAGTTCTCTTTCCAGTGAAGTAAAAATTGAACAAATTATAAGGACATAATAGATTTTTAAATAAAATAACTAGACATAGTGGTTTCTGGAGAAGTACTATGGCTTAGCATTTTAAGGTCTTCTTTTGAATCTGGACATCTTTTCCAATTATATTTCATTGCATTTGATGATTTTTTAAAAGCAACTGTTTAGTATTCTTTAGAGCCCATTTTTATTCCCAAGCCACAACTATTAAAGTTACACAATGGCCAATGCATTGCAAGCATCAGCACGTTTACTCCCCCTGGCCCCTGAGAATCTGAACGTAAAAAAGTCACAAAAATCACACAGTCAAGACAGAGCCCACATTGAGCCGTGTACCAGAGAGGGACAGGAACCTGACCATTGCTTTTCTCCAGGACAAGGCTTGGGAGGCCAAGTCGATTTAACTGCCCTGACTTTGATTCTGTTCTTATAATCATATTTCTTTTACTAGTTATTAATGAAATGTATTGAATGACAGAGGAGGGTTTTCTGTGGGAGCACACATAGTCAGTTTTCTTTCCTGCTAAAAATCAGAGCCAAGGATGCCTTTCCTGAATCCTGCTGAAGTCTCTGAAATTCTTCTCTTGGTCCACATGTGTCTTCCTCTTAACTCTAGCGAGCAGCTGTTCTTCATCATTCTGGGTATCTTGGATGCAGTTTGCTGACCAGCTTCCTTTCAAGGCATTTCTTTATGTCTTCATTTCTACTACCATTTACCTGCTCACCACTGTTTCCTTTGTTCCCACACTATCCCTAAATTCTATGGGGTAAACGTGATTTCTAATAGTCGGGTGGGAAGGACTGCCTAAAATACACTGTAGAAAAAGAGTCTGAGGCTGTCTGAGAGACCACAGGGTTAAGGTTTGCAACTCAAGGAGAGTAGAGGGGAATGATGGGTAGGAGCCTTGTGCCATTACTTCCAACCCTTTATTCAGTGTTTAGTGTTGTCTGACAGTTAGACAAGTGTGTTCTTCTTTCTCCTTGAAGTTCTTACGTCAGTGGTACCAGCTGTGTTTTAAATGATGATCCCAATCCTTGTCCCTGCCAAAAACTTTGTGCTAAATTTGAGGATGATATTTTCACTGATGTTTTAAATGTATTATTCTTGAAACATACACGATCTCCTATTGCTTATAGCACATGCCATATAAATTTCACAGAGTTAATGTATCTCTTTGCTTCAGCTGGTCTGAAAACCATATCCCCTTCCCTTTGCTTCACAGTTTTCAATTTTCATACATTGCTATCTGATTTAACATTTCTATGTCTGGGAAACCCTTAAGGATTGCCTCTCAGATACCATGTGACATCAGGTTATGTGTACGCTCTCTCCCCTGCCTGTTCATCTGCTGTTCATGTCCATTACCTCTTTCATAGTTTGTCCTCTTTACTTCCCTGTGCTCTGTAAGTGATTTCCTTGATTCATCCTCTGCTTCACACACAGTCTCTCGTCACATGTGTTTAATCTCCATTTAATTCACTTGAAGATACACACTTTTCCCCCTTACAGATCCTAAAGTAGTTTTTCAGAAAGCCCACCACTTTAAGCAGTCTCTCTTTTACTATCCTATTTATTTTTGCTCTATCCATTTTTTTCATATTTTCAATGACTTTATCTACACCTCTATTATATGGTGTAAATGAAGTATCATTGGCCGATTGACAGCTCTTGAACAACCAACCCATCTCCTATTACGTTGGTTGACCTCAAGAGGTACATTTTATCTAGGGGTACTGAAGTGGCTTTGTGGGGAAATTTCTGCTTGTGCTTTCTCCCAACAGTTTTTGTTGAAAATTTTGCTTGGCATATCAGCAGCTGAACACCAAATGCTGTTGTGGAGCATGTTGTGGAGCATCTGCGCAAAGCACAGACCTGGGATCTGCCGTTCCATGTTTGCCATTTTCCCTGCCATGGCTACAGGCAGGCAAGACATGCTCTTTATCTTCTGAGGGCCTCGGGGAGATCTTCAGTGATAGAGCTGACCTCATGGCTAGAGGTACCACTGGGAAAATAAATCCTTCCTTTATTAGAATTTTCACATCTTTAATTATGTCTTCCTATATGATTTAAATACAGATACACAAACTTCGAAGTTTACTTCCCATTCTGATGAAGACTTTTCTCCTTAAGTTTTAGCATCTGAAAGTTTTCAATGTCTTCTGTTGAGTTCAAGTCTAGATTACTGATCTGATCTCAAGTTTTTATAAATTGTTCAAAACTTCTATTAGTCACAGTAGGAATGGGGAGTTCTAGTTTAGACTAATCTGCAAGACAGTGAAGACACTCAAGAGATTCTTATAATACATATGTTTTGAGGAATTGAAAGCAGACATGTGAATCCAGAAGGGAATTCAGTGGAATTTCCTCCTCTCTAAACGAGAACCACAGCTTGGTTTCATAGAGAAATAAAGAGTCTGCTGTCCCTCAGAGAACTCACCACATAGTCGTCAACAACAATGAACAGCTCAATAAATTTTTCTTTGTGGAAGCCCTGAAAACAGACAAAAAGTTATATGAAACCTACCACTAGTTCACTAGAAAGCACCAACTTCTCATGATAAGGAATCTTAATGCTATTGCATTTGAAGGTGAAGCAAATGAGTGCATCTAATCTGTCTATGACTTTTCTTATTAAAGCACCTGAACCTACACACTAGATTTTAATAATCCTTGAGTAACAACCCATTGTCTACTGTTTTGCCTTTTTTGTTTAGTCTTCCAGCTCAAAATAAGAGTTGTAAATTATTACAAATTAAGTAATTTTATATTCTAGGTTTCCTGTTTTCAAAACAGTTTGTAACTAAGTCCATGTGTCACTAGCCCATATATTTGTGTATTTATTTCTATATATGCAACCATAAAGTATATGCCTGCATCCATGTATATGTAACTGAGAAACAGTGAAGAATGCCCATATTTCTCCTCAGTGTTCCTCGCCCCTCTTCACTGTGTGCTATTCTCCACTCCAAAGGACACTTATAAGCACTACTAATTATAGACCTTTCCTTTATAGGAAACACAAATAGTAGGAACTTCTGAGTTTTTAGTTCTATGGGGCAAGTGCATTTTCTGAACAGTGTCCAGGGCTATGCTTCATGCTTTGACTAAGTCATTCTTTGATGAACTATGTGATTATTTATCCAATGAGGTACTCAACAAAGAAACACCTGTGAAGTATGTAATGTTTTAGACCCTCACTGCCTAGACCCTGAGCATGAGAAGGAAAGCAAGCCTACCAGCTAACATCTAGGGGAGAGTCAAGAAGACAATATCTGATTGTGGGGAAGCCTAAAAGCTTCTTGCCGTCAGTCATCCCACCAGAAACTAAACTTGTTATCATCCTTGGTTGTCTTTTATCAAAACATTGAGTCTGATATAAGAGGTAAGTTTGTCATCAACAACTTCTCCCGAAGTGGTAGAAAACAGTAGGCTAGGAAGCTTTTTTTTTTTTAATTGAAACTGATGGAACAAACTGGAATTTGCTGAAGAGGAAAAAATACTTTCTACATAGATATGAAGAAGTCTGAAGTTCAGCCTTTGGATCATGAGTTTCCAGTTTAGAAGAGGGCCTGTGTTCCACTACCTGTGTGCACAGACTTTTTCTTGAAGGATCATAAAGGAAATCTGAAGTAATTTTTTTTCTTAAAGTAAAGAGGATTTAGAATACTCACTTCCAGTTTGTGCTCGTTTATGTTTTTAACATCTATTGGAACAGACTTCTCGGTAAAATTGAGCCCCGCACAGGAGTAATTGGTAGCATAGGGTGCCTTAACGTTGTATTTGAACACCAAATGTTCTCCGTCATCTGAGTATTTCACTGGTTCAATGAGATACCGTTGGTCCTTCACTCTGAAGAAGCCCCTGTGGAAATGGCAACACAACATTTCAAATCTGTAGCTTTCCCATTCATTTTATTAACATTAGCATTCTCAGAAAGGGAAACTACTGGATCCAAACTTCCTGAGCTGGGTGATCTTGGTGGCAAACAAGTGACCCAGCGTGTGGCCTTTAACTGAGTCAGCTTAATCTTTGTCCTCAAAAGCTTGTCAGCACGATTTCTGCTTAGAGCATAGGTCAAAAACAGTTCTCATCCAAGGGAGAGCAATTCCCTCCCTCTTTCCTTTTAAGAGGCCAAGAGCAGCACCACCTCTATGGGGTCAGATAGTCCAAGGTCATGGGGGAGCAAATACCGACTACTGCAGTATCTGTTGCCTTAAAGTTTTTGCATACATTTGATAAATTTATCATGTGCTAATTGTAGAGTAAGTATCTAAAGGTACAGATACTACTGCCTGGTTGTTTTGTCATAAAAGAGGTTCTCACTCACGAGCACTCTGGGAGCTCCTTAAAGAAAGTCAAGAAAAATGAACCATCTCTCCTCACATTTTCCATTCTTATATTTAAGTCCAAAACTGACAGAAAAAAATTATAAGCTTTATTTCTAACTTTTTATTTTCTAAACCAGAATGAGCCTGGCATAGTATAAAGAAAAATGACCGGAGCACCCACAGACCCCAGATTCAGAAGACCTGTACTGGGGGATCAGCTGAATATCTGCAAGTTCTGTGCTCTTAAGCAGCTGCATGCTCTCGGCATCCTGACCTCTAATATGAGAGCACATGCCAGTGTTCTGGAATCTGCCAGCTCTGAATCCTTCCGTCCTGTGCTGGACTCACCTTCTTGAGGGCTGTGTTTCAGGCATCTTGCTATTGAGCATCAAGCACAGGCTGGAGTCCACATGCATGACTGAGAGCATGCGGCGCCCCCTTTTCACTACCTTTTAAGCTTACTAGACTAGTGAAAAGAAATCAGCCAAGTGGCTGCCATTGAAATCTCTAGGGCATGAGTTAGGAAGGTACTCTGTCTTACCTCAGACCGTTGCAAGTGTTGATGCTAGCCGCAGAATCGAATTCATGTATGATGGACCCTTGGTAAAAACAGTGGTCCTAAAACAGAAGAGTTGATTAAGGCAGGTATAAATACTGGGACTGGAAAAATATTAGTAGCTAAGAATTTCTGTTGAGAATAAACCAGTATTTCACAAGTGACATTTGCGTTGAATTTCTTCACAGTATTCATTTAAGACATTTTAACCTGATTTAGAGACCTTTAATTCTAATTGATTAACTACTTTGGATAAACCCATATCTAAATTATTTCCTCATACATTTACCTATTAGGTGATCAGACCAGTTTCATATATGACTCCTTCTCTTATAAATATGACTCCTTCTGTCATCCTCAAATCTTCTACAAAGTTCTGTTATTTCCCACGCTGCCTATTAAATCAAGCCAAACTTTCGATGGTTCTAAAATTAGATCTTGCTCTCCAGCCATTCCTCCCAAATGCCCTTCTCTCTTGTTTCTCTGTTTCAGTCCAGTTGGCATCTTCATTACTCCTGCTTGGTGCATTGCTCACGGTAATTCAATCAGGCAACGACTCTTTTCATCTCTTCTGTCTGCTCATTGGCCCATAGGTGACACTTTCTTTGGCCTTCCCAGTACCTTGAACTTGCTAGTCTGTATCCCTTTTGTCCTCTATTTTAAGCCGTCATGGTGATAGAGAACTTAAAGAAGTTTAAAGTTGATTTATATAGAGGAAATAGGGGTTTCAAAGGATACTTTTGGGCAGAGGAAGTCATTCTCTTGTTTAAGGGATATAGATAGAAATTTCTACAAAGGTGATGAGGAAAAGTGCAGATTCTCTATCTCTAGTAATGGTTGATGTGGAGCTTCCTCTGGAGAATGAAAAAGAGACCTTCATGATAATGCACCAACGGGCTGAACAGGTGTCACAGACCACGAAAGATCTAGTTCACTGTAGCTTTGGAGTGTTGTTTCATGTACTTAAGCTTTATCCCTTTTACTTAATTACATCCCATCTAGATATGTTATACTTATTTTGGCTCCTGCTTCAGCCTTCTTTCACTTATTACCATAGTGAATATTGAGAAACCTTAGCAAAGAATGATAGGAAACAATCTTTGCTCTGCTAGGAAGTAATCAGCTCCTTGAGGGGCTCAACAGGTCCTTTGTTCCATCCTATCACCATTTAGTAAAAGTCATCAACTCAGGGCTTGTTCCATTATAGAAGCTTTGAAATAGCCTGTACATCTGGCATTGCTGTTTAAAACCATACCAGGAAGTAACAGTTTCAGAGAGGAGTAGAGGGAAGTTTTACAAGATACCAAGATCGGTGGATGCTTGATGTGGATCTCTCCCTTTACATTGTAGTACGTCTCACTGTAATTTGAGGCGAGGAATTCCCTGAAAGAGAGAAAAGAAGTAATGAGATTTATTTATTCTAAAATCATTATACAAAAAACCAGTCATATGGTTTTAAAGCCTCAAAGATGCCTTAGAATCTCAAGAAGTCCTTTTCTGTACACACACACACACACACTTATAAACAATGTCAAGCATGTTGATGGGAAACCATTCGCAAATTGAATCTCATACTATTAGACAGGCTACAGAAAATTCGGGAAAAATTCTGACAATTTTACCAAAGCAGTATTCTTAAAACTTCAGAAAAATAATTTGTAAAGTGCAACTAGGTTTCAAACTTAGTCATAAGAGGATGGCTCAACATTTAAAACCAACGAATGTCAATCACACTATGATCATTGCTCAGAATGTGTGCTCCAGATACGACACTAGTGTGTATAAATGTGACTCCTTCCGTTTGTCTTCAGATCTTCGATACACCGATCCACTTGTGCTAAGACAAAGTAATCCCAAAACACTTCTCAGTGATCTTTCCTAATCTGATAAAGAAACCCAAAGACATATCTTTGGGTACTAAATAGACTGAGTCATGATAAGAAGCCCTTTGACAGGCCAACCAGATCTTTCTACATTGATTTATGGAGTCAGTAAAATCCCAACTCAAGTTTCAGGAGATGGTGTCTTGAATTGACAAGATGAACTTAAACTTACAAAGAAATGCATCACGACCTTCAGCATGTTTTTGTTTGTTTAAATGCATACCTTTTATATGGATATTTAGGAAAACAAGAAACAACAGTGAAGAAGGTCGCATAGAAATTTCTCTGTAATTACTAGCTTCCCTCATACTGAGAAAGAACAGTAACTCAAGTGTGTGTCAGTGTGCCGTCTTCTCCGACAGTCAAGATGGCACTCAAAACGCTCCCTAGCATCAAAATAGGAAGAGCAGATTAGTAAACAGAGAGCAGAATCTATAAGATTTTTGCTGCTAAGATATGACAGGTTTATATCTGAAGAGGAGGAATTCATGAAGATTTGAGGAATTCAAATTACTGGTAGTATGTACAAAAATGAGGCTACTATATTATCTACCCCTACAAGATATGCCACCGCATAGAACTTACCTTGACCTAAGCTGAGATGGTAGTGGACACCTATAATCCTAGCACTAGGGAGGCAGAGGCAGGAGGATAAGGAGTTTAAGGTCATCGCCATCTACATAGTAAATTTGAGGATAGTCTGGGCTATAAGAAACTCTGTAGAAAGAAAACAAGACAACTTACCTTGATTTCAGAAGGTGAAGGATTAAAGTTTTTCTGCCCAATTTTATTTCATACAACAATTCTTCTTCATATGCCTCCTGGAAAACAAGATTCTCCCTGTGACTTTGACATTTGCTTATGTAAGAGGGTGGGTAGAGCGTGGCTCTGGGGCCATAACCCACCTATAGCTCCCCACAGTAACTTCAGGGAAGAAACACTGGAAAGGTGAATTTAAAGAGAGACAGAATTATAAAGATGATTTTTACCAATTATATTTTAATTAAAAAGACATTTCTACTAAAAATATAAAATGGATAACCTATATCCACCCCTTATTCAGGAATGTATAAATCACTTTATAGTCAATTACTAATTCATATTAACTTGTCTTTATAAAAGACCTTCACTTTTTGTATTTTAAAAAAAGTTTTGTATGTATACTCTCTATATTCTTCTTCTTGTCATCATAATTCTTTATCACTTCCTCTTATAATTAGTCTCATATAGGTTTTTCATATCTGTCAGACATAAATATGAAAAGAACTTAATTTATTTACTCTGTATTAATTATCAGAAATTTAGTTTGGGATGTTTATTGAAGCTAGAGTTGTACTGTCTTCAACTTGGATAAAATAAGTAAGGCTTTTGATGCATGCTGGAAAGATGCTCTGAAGAAAAGGAACATAGATCTAGAAATTCTACCAGCACAGTCCGTTGCAGTCACGGCTGGGAATGCCAACAGAAGTATCTAGTTCTGACAGGTCAGCTTATTAGCTG
Source organism: Myodes glareolus (assembly GCF_982192425.1). Taxonomy (NCBI): domain Eukaryota; kingdom Metazoa; phylum Chordata; class Mammalia; order Rodentia; family Cricetidae; genus Myodes; species Myodes glareolus. Next base: position 34,154,527 of record NC_142037.1, read on the forward strand.
TAGATGTTGTCAGTAATGAACGATGAAATTCTAGCTCTGTCTTGCCTTTGATGACTATTGGCATAGCTGTTTTCTCCTGGTATAGTTATTAGGAATTTGCTGAACTGTCAATTCATCGTGGTTTTATTTTAATATGTTGTGAGAATTCTTTATACTGCTAGTTTGTGGTTGTTGCTCATATGTGTTGTCCTTTCCTTAAATTAATTCTTAATTTGTTAGACAAAACTACTTCTTCAGGCACAGCAATTAATTGATGTGGGATTCCCCTTTGTATGCTGTGAATATCATTGATTGATAAAGGAACTGCTTTGGGCTTATAGCATGGCTATAGCGGAACAGAGCTAGGTGGGGAAAACTAAACTGAATGCTGGGAGGAAGAAGGCAGAGTCAGGGAGAAGCCATGTAGCACCGCTGGAGCCGGATAGAACTTTAGCCTACCAGTAAGCCACAGCCACGTGGAGATACACAGATTAATAGAAATGTGCTAAATTAATATGTAAGAGTTAGTCGATAAGAAGCTAGAGCTAACGGGCCAAGCAGTGATTTAATTAATACAGTTTCTGTGTGATTATTTCGCGGCTGAGCAGTCAGGAACCAACAAACAGCCTCCCTCCAACAAATAAAATCAATGGAGTAAGATTTCAAAACCACTTGAGAATATAACACTGAGTTCCCACCCAAACTTCCTATTACTAGCATATTATATCATTATAATTTTCACAACTCATGAACCAATACTCCATTATCCTTAAAGTTTATATGTATTCTTATGCTCTAAATTTTACTGGCTGTCTTTTTGGTTTTGGACAGTCCTAATCCCCATGCCCTGTTATGGTTGTCTGTCATATCCCCTTGGTTTCTCAAGCCATGAGTTTCACGGATTTTCTCTGGTTTTGATGACTTTAACATTTTTGTCTTGCATTCATCAGTTGCCTTATAGGATGTCTCTTGGGTTTTTGAATGCTTTATGAAGACTTGACTGCAATTTGTGGTTTCTCCAATGAAAGCCACTAAAGGCACTACCACAGTGTCACCTCAAGAGGTCGTACTGTCAACATGACTTCTTATGGGTGATGCTGGTCTTGGTCATCTGGCAGACATCTTACTTATTTACAATTTTCTCTTTATAAAGTGACTTTTCTTCTGCCCTATGCTTCACTTTTTGTAATGAAATTATAATGTAAAGCCCATGGTTAAGGGGTGGAGACCAACACTATACCTCCTGGAGAGGGGAGGATGGATAGAAATACTCAGTTCTTCTGTATGGAACATTGGCCTCTCCTCTGATGTGGGCTTATTTATTTTCTAATTTATTTGTATTAGTAAAGCCTCATGGATACTTCATAATTTATCTTGCAGCAAAAATAAACAACCATCATTTATCTTATTATTCATATTGTCCCATATTTTCTTTTAGGGGCTCTATAAGTTGGCTCTTGATTTCATTTGATATGTCCCCACCAATATAGATTTGGAGTTGGGGGCAGGTCTTTTGCTGCATGGGGGACACTTTTCAGTTCCAGGCTCACCCTATACATTTCCTCTATGAACCATGCTAATTTTACACAGTCAGAGTAAACCTTCTGATACAAAGCTTGGCTATCATAAGGCCACAGCTCGTGCACGGGGGACAATAGGAAGCAGGTTCCCCATTGGCTAGGTATTAGCCTTTTAGCTACATAAAGACCTGAAAAGATGAGGTAAGAGTTGAAGATCAGCAGGAAGAGCTCAGAGAGCTGCCTCATTGTTGCGTCAAGCCATGAGACCACGTGAAAAGCTGAAATATAGCTTTCAAATGACTGAGAAATCTACCAAGTGAGGGTAGGAAAAATGAGCTGCCACCATGGGAAAGGGAAGAAAGGTCATGGCACCAGGAGAAGTTTGTCTTCAGTCATTATCACGGCAGAGGACCTGTTAGTATTTTCTGTGAACCCAAGTTAGAATCTAGGATGTAGCATGCAAGTATCTAATTATAACTTTCTGAGGACACACATCTAAAATCTTTATAATCTTGGATATTGAATAAATTATAATGTTTGTTCCATCATATATATATTGTCTTATATAGTAAATATTCTTTTGAAAGTAATCTTTTAGGTATTTTTAAATGTTAATACTCAAATGAGGACATTTGCATGGCCAGGCATTTTTTGTTCCTGTGAAAGCTGTCCCTTGGGGATACAGAATCTGTACAGCAAACGTGTCTGCCACTGAAAATCCAGAAAAGCAAAATCCACAAAATAAAGGCTGGAGAGTGTATGCCAAGGTCACCAGCTCAGAAAAATTGATGGTGCATTCCACAAGTCTGCAAAGAAAAATAGAAAATAGTTTCCCCAAAGCCTGAGCAGTCCTCTCTTTTGTTTGCTAACCCACTGAGGGTCAGTTACTCCCAAACATATGCTGTAAATCAACTGGAGGTCCTCTACAGAACTGAAACCCATATTTGCTTCACAGAAACTCCTGCTCAGAGGCAGAGGCAGCTTTCTGCACTGTCAGAACATGAACAAAAGAATGACAGGGTAAACAATGCCTTGGGGACAGTAAGAGAGGCTCCAGGAAAAAGGCAGAGGGCACTTTACCTCAGGTGCATTTTGCTTCCTGGATTGTTCGTGGACATGCATTCATGCCTCCTGTGTTAAACATTTACATTCAGTTTGTAAGACATGCTTATTCTTGTTGGGTGTCAGAACATAGCTATAGAACCCAACCTGGTGAAAGTGTACCCTGAATCTGGAGATGGCCTTCTGCCTTCCTTCCAAGCTTTCCCAGACATAATCTACAAAGTATGTGCCAGGCAATTGTGTTTACATTGATCTGTCTTAAGAAAGTTCTGGGAAAGGTCTATGCTGTCAATAATTAACATGTGCTCACTGCCATTTATTAACATGTTTTTCTAATCATATTTTTCTAAACTCAAACAACCTTACTTGGATCATCATCCCTTTCTTTGTTACATTTGTGTATAAAAGTGCAGTAAGATGGAACTAAGATTGTCTACTGTATGAGAATGTAATCCACCGTGTTCTTTAAGGTCCTCAAAGACAGATCTGCATAGGCTGGTGAAAAGTCACTACCGCACAGCTGTGAAAGCCATTAAGTCGTATTTACTCAGTCAAAACACATACCGGCATGCCAGAGTCATGGGCGTGCTCAAGATCCCGCTTCCGTATCGGGGGAAGCCTTTTAGGATGAACCAGCTGTTGACCCTCTACTCCAACAATCCCCCTTTCTGGAAGGAAGCATAAAGAAGGGAAAATCCATGTATGATTACAACCCACCCTCCAGTGACTAACAAATGGATTGATGCTCTTCTAGCTCAGGTGTTTCCAATTGCCAGTCATGCAGTCACATCATCCTTGGCTGGTGATGGGAGAAAGTTGAGATGGCTGTTTACAGAGGAGGGAGACATGAACAACACTAGCAGAAGGACAAAGATACAGTGTCCTATGGCTATTTTCGCCTTTGTTATTTTTATTTTCTACATCTCTCTCCAGATGCTGCTTCCTGTCAAAGCCTGTACCAGAATGACCTATTTCAACATTAAATAACTCTTTTTTTCCCCCCTCAGTGAACTTCGCATTAGAAGTCTTAACTCTCACAGGTAAAGGTCAAAGCTTCCACTGCTGAGATAATCTTAGATAGCCCTGCGACCATGCTAAACATTCTCTTTTGTCATGGACTATCACATTGGCAGTCGGATGTGAGTTTATTCTGAATTGTGTATAGCAATAAATAGGGAATAATATGGATTTCTGGAATGTTACTCAGATTTGAATCAAGGGTTCACCAGTTTATGAGCTGTATGATCACTAGTATTTTGTCGAATCTCAACTGTCAACAAACAGTATTTTCATATTCTTTATCACTAAAAGGGAAAATAGTATAGCATTTTAAACCTTTGCCATGACATAAAAGGTAGCTAAGGACCAGCACAGTGTCTGTTCTTCTACAGGTGTTTTGCCAATACTCATTCCTGTCCCTGTCTCCTTGTCAGTGTTTAAGAGTGATAAGGGCTTTCACAGACTCATTAAATCTCATGACCAGCGGTAGCCCAATCTAAGCCCGACACAATAGCCTCAGACAAGTCACTAATGCAGTTAGAGCTTTTATAACTTACAGTTTAAATATTGTAGGTAAAGAGATCATGGATAAAGTGTAATAAATAAACCTTGCAGAAAGGAGTAACACGTACCTTCAATCTGAGAAATAAGTACAGTCATCCAAAATATACATATGGGGACCATTCTGAGTGGTTATCTGAGAAAGGCTGCACCCTACTCCTTGTTCCTGCTTCCACTGCAAGGATGCCCAGTCTAGAAGGGAGATGGGCAGTTTTGATCTTCCACAGGAAACCCTCCTCGACCCAGTTAGCTCATGAACAGCTTGAGGCTAAAACTCAGGGGTGGACAGAATGTACTAATTAAAGGCAACATTTGAGATACTGGGGGTGGAAGTGGACTTGGCACAGATGCTGCTTCATGTCTAATAGGATCATAGATGTCTTAAGACTTTTGAGGTTAAAAGAGTCAAGAATGTTTTAGGAAAAGAAATCATTGAAGTTTATTTATATATACTTTGGTTGAGGTAGGTGAAGTAGAGGACCAAATATAAAAACCACTTGAGAACACTGAACAGCAACAACAAAAAAACTAACAACAACAATAAATAAAATCCCCCAAAATAGAAAAGTCAAAATTTTATACATGTTATAAATCATATATTAATTAAAAACAAAAGGCATATTGAAAGGGAGATATAAGTAACATTATAGTGTAACACTGTTTCCTAACTAACACAAAGAAAGAAAACACAGACAGGTGTGCAAAGGGTCAATGACAAGCCTTTTCACACGTTTGTGTTATCTTCTAATGTCAGCGCACCCACTGTGTTTCCATTTGGGTTGCATCCCGTCTCCTCCTCCAGTTCTCATCGTCTTGCCCAATTCACCCCAGATAATCAGCTTCCTTCCATTTAAACAGACTCACCATACTCCCAGAAAGTCCTCCACTCTCTGATTGAGAGTTTAGTCACTCTCTGTTTCTGAACCATCCTCTTTTCAGCTCAACTCTCTCCAAGACGTCCTTCAACTTCTGGGAGTCATTTTCCTCTGTCTCATTTGTCTGTCTTAACTGACATCTGAAATTAAGACCCTTAGGGGAAATTTTCTTCACTTGAATGTCTCTCTCAAATGTTAGCATGAAGCTGGTCATCTAATATCACCCTTCCGACTTGGAGTCATTGTAGTCTCTTCATAGTTTCTTCATAGACTCTCTTGTTTTGAATACGGCAGCTGCATCTTTTCATCCACTCCAGACACACCTTCCAGTCTCTTCTGATAATGTGTATCTCCTCCATCAGCAAAGCCAGTTTGTCCTGAAGAGACAACTGATACTCTCTCCCGTGTCCTTCTCCTGTGCTGTTCCAAGACATCATTACCTCTACCCTAGTTACGGGTATATTTACGGAAATAACGTGTTAATTTATCTCACTATTTTTTTCTTGGTCCTTTGTCACACATTATGTACACATATAGGATGAGTTTATCAATGCACATCATATCTAACCACTTCTTTTCAATAAGTTTTCATCTCAGAGTCAAAGTCTGTGACAACCTCAGTCTCCCCATGATTGCTGCTTGACACTTTGTCTTCACATTTTATTCTTTATTTTCTCTGAATCAACTGTTGTGTGCTTCTGAGTGTTCCTGGAACACACCACATACATTCTACTTCAAGGGTATTACCTGGTTCTTTCTCTGCCTGGAATGTTCTCTTCAAAAATAGTCACATGACTTGCTCCCCCTCTCTTTTCAGTTCTCTATATAAATATCCTATTAGTGAGATCTTATCTAAATATTTTATGCAAAATGAGCCTCTGTGGCCCTGAATTAATCACCACTTCAAAGCATGCATTTTGCTAATCTATTTTATTTTCCAATTACCCGACTTCTCTTCTTAAAATGAAACTTTCTAAAGAAAAAAAAATCATCTGTTTTATAAGTTAATCTTCAGTACTTTGAGTAGTATGTAAACAAAACATATTTATTGAGTTAACACCTTATTAAACTTGGAGTAATATCAGTTTCAGAATAAATATTTATTAAAAAGTAAATTGTTGGGGCCTGGATATGTGGTTCAGCAGTTAAAAGTGCATATTGTTTTCATAGAAGACCTGAGTTTGGTTCCCAGCACCCAAGTTGAATGGTTCATAGCTGCCTATAACTCCAACTCTGGGAATCAGATGCCCTCTTCTGGCTTCCATGTGCACTGCACTCACAGGCACAGACATTCCTCCAGACATACACACTGGTACATGTAATTTAAAAATGAATATAGAAATTTTAAAGTAGGCTATAATTATTTCAGTATTTGATCATTAGGAAGTTCAACAGTGAAGTAAATAAATACATCCTCAGAGTCTGGGATTAATTTTCAGCACTTAAATTTTCAGCGTCATGTTTGGCCATCCTCTTCTCTCTCCAAGTTCCAGGTTCTCTTACTGTCTTTCTTCACCTGAAAAACCTCTGGTTATAGTTGTCTTTCTATCTCCACCATGTAATTAGAAAGTATGCAGTGCTTTTATTGATTAATTATGATACTAGTATAAAAGGAGATCACTAGACCAATGAAATGAATCAGTACATCTATAGACAAATACAAATATTTATAGCTAAGATCACAGGAACATGAACTGGGAAAGACATTTATTTCAGTAAATACTGCCAAGAAAATTGGTCTTCTATAAACAGAAGAATGAAAGCTGGCTACTAGCTCTCATGATTTAGAAAAATCTACCTCAATTGGATCAAGACTTAAATCTGTGACCTGGAAACATGAAGTTATAGAAGTAAACAAACAAAAAGATTCCAGAGGATTGAAATGAAAAGAATGCTTCATGGGTAAGTACCAACAAACACTAGAGGTAAAGGGAGGTTGGGAAAAACAGGATTCTGTGAAGTGATGAAGGTCTACACCAATAAGGAAACCAATATCAGAATGAAGTGATAACTTCCAGAATTGGAGAAAGCATTGGCAATCTAACAATGGGTTAAAAAGAACTCTATCTGACTTGAAAGTAAATAAACTAGCCCAAAGTCTCACTAATGACAGTCTGCTTGTAATTTTCTTTGCAGAACAGGAGCCAATTTCAGCCCATTAATTATGTTTTCAGTGCACTGAAAAGGACATCACATTCAGAATTGGGAGCTGTGTGTTCTCCATTAACTGATTCATCTACCCTTAGAAAGTCATTTATTTCTCTGGACATCAATGTCTGATTTATAAATAGGGAGTATTATCATGTTTAACCTTGAAGAGGTTTTCAACACCAAGATGCCACATTTCCATACTCTGATTCTGTGTTAGTTTTACTAAGGTCTACTTTGAGTAGAAAGTGTCATTGAAAAAGAATGAAAAGTAAAATACAACCATGAAAAATTAAACATTTTGACAACCATTTTCCATTTCACAAATGAGACAAAGCACAGATTTTTCCTATTTATATGCATAGAAAGTATCTCAGAATGAATACAACAAAATATATAAATATTAACACATTCTGATGTCTTAAGGGTAGAAGGGTACATAGAAGGCTCAGAGCACATAAATGTACGGTATCATCTCTAATCTAGTGATCTCATTAGTCATCTATTGTCACTTCAGATGATTTCCTTTATCTTTAAACACATTTTAGTAATTCTCCTGAGCATGTATTCTCTTCTATAAATCTCACTAGTTTTCAAAAACACTCAGAAAGAATTTTCAACTATAACTGTCCCAGGTTCTTGAATTTTCTCCTGAAGACAATCTCTCAAATCTTTGTCCTCAGTGCTCTGCACAGCCTTCTCATCAAGCCATCAGTGACCTTCAGATTTTAAATGCAATTACCTTTCTCAGTATTTATGCTCGATTTACTGACCATTTCTCTTTCCAAGCTTTAGAAGATATTTTCTTTTCTTGATCAATAGCTTAGGGTTTTCTCCCACATGGTTGCTTTTTTTAACTCTCCCAAATATTTCTCTTCATAATTCAGATTTTGAATATTAAAGAGGATCCAAGGTTCACTTATTTCACTTACTGTGTCTTCTGTCTACAAAAACTCAGTGAAACTCAAAAATATTCACATGAATTTGCTTTTGTCTTCTGCATTTTAATGTGTCATAGATAATACACAAACTAAATGATGATCTTGATCTCCAAAACTCTTCCTCCAATTATTTTCCTTGTCTCAGAGAAATGAACACTGCCACTATGACTGCACAAGCCAAAGACACTGAAGTCATCTGGAACACTTGGCTTTCTCTCTGTCCCTTTCAGTGTGACCACCCTGAGTAAACCCACAATCAGCTCACACTTGAATTTCTACAACTTCTTTACTTATTCTAGGATTGACACATCGAGAAATCAGTAAGAGACTGAATCGTATCTGACTCTAACGAAGCTAAAAAGTTCCCCATCACCAAGAGATATTACAGCTGGCTGAACCATGGTAATATCTTAGCACATTCCTTGTGTATTTGTGATGATGCTACTCCTAGGTTACTACACAGTCACTCATAAAAATAATGCTTGGTATTAAGAATAAGCATCTGATATCAGGCTTTATAATAAAGAGAAAAAATATTTTTAATGTATTGTTTTGATAAGACTTGTAGTTTTATCATTATTTTAAAGTGTGCTCCTGTTTACAAAAGAAAGATGCTTATACTAGAATAGTATTCCATGTTAAGCCAGCAGCATGCTTGCATGTGTGTGTGTGTGTGTGTGTGTGTGAGAGAGAGAGAGAGAGAGAGAGAGAGAGAGAGAGAGAGATGCTGATGTTTGCACAATAACCACAATGACAAAAATAAACTTGAGATGCATCTCTTGGGCGTCACCTCATTAAAAGATGTATGAGTATTTGTTTTACATCCAGTTCCCTGAATTATGATGCAATATAGATTAGTGTCAGTTGTTACATCTCTAACATCCATAATAGTCTTTTGTATGCAGTGGGCTCTCACTAAATGCTTCTAGTAAATTCCCCATTTGCTTAAGGATCGTTGTTATAGTTTGTGTTTTGTTGTCAAGAACCAAAGTATCAATAGAGATTTACTGAGACCCCAGATTCTTTACCTTATTGCCTAGTCATTCCTAGTTGTCATGGATTGCCTAATATAAGAAAACTTAGGGTATCATGACCAGGCACTACTTGAAAAATATTTTATAGTCACTATCAACAACAAATTAAGGGTTTTATTTTTAACAGAATTCTTTGAGTGGCCTACTCATTTCTTAGTACCCCTATCTCTTTCATTGTCTCACCTGTGTGAATTCTCCTACAAAGTTGTCCTTCCTTTCATCTTCCTACAGCTTAGTTCCAAGAACCTTTCAAGGTTGACTAGACAGAACTGAAAGCACCAGTTAGCCTTTGGTGGTTAAATCATACTCTTTACTTGATGCCAATTTTCTCCTTCAGCTTGGCAATGTGATAAGTAACTTTAGGACATGGGCTTCTCCACTGTCCACTTCCCAAACCCACACATCTGGCACCACATTAATGGTAATTCTGGCTTTCTCTGACTTCCAAAACCCTGAATACCTCTGCCTTCCTGTCTATGAGGATGTGAATACCTTTGAGTGAATTTTGATGCTTTTCTTTTATTGGGGGAACTTGTGATGGTAAGACCTATAGTGTTTAGTAAGTTTCTGCATTGGTGTAGACTTGAGACCTAGACATAGTGTTATGTCTGAAGGTATATATAAGTCATTCCTCCATGATTGCAATCAACAACTGGGAATTTCAGGATTATTTTTTTTCTCCTCCTTTAATTTTGTCTTTGGAAACAAACAAGTGACAGCACCCTTGATTAATATTTATCCATTTCTTGAAGATTCTCCTAACCACAGGCAGATTATTGTTGAGGCTCAGTAAATAATAGTTTAAGAATTTGATTAGTAAGAGGATGCCATGATGAAACCCATTGATTTGTATGCCCATAGAAATTATTTCAAAAAGAAATTAAGAGTTAAAAAGAATTAAATCAATTTATTGGAATGCTTCTGTTGTACTTGTTTCATGGAATAGTTGGCAAGTATGTTTTTCACCTTAACCAAAGACATTTCTACAATGTTCAGTTTTCTAGATTTTAGGTTTTGTACAGAGCCACAAGCTTGTTTAAGGGCCTTGAACTGCCTCTGGATAAGAACCTTTCATAAACTATCAAATGCTCCATGCATGGCTCTATGATTTTTAATAACTTGGGTATCCATCATACTCCAGGACAGAGCATGGAGATGATGCCACAATAGTAGGTAGCAGGTGGGTGATGAAGAGCTCAGGCTCCATGGAAAAAAAAAAACATGAAATGTATTCTGAAAATATTCTGATCAATATTTTAATCACAAAAATAGTGTCATGACCAGTGTTTTCTGGCTAAGAACACAGAAATAATGGGGTTTGAAGGTGTAGGTAACCATTTTGGTTGAGACAAACTGATAGCCATAAAGAATAATTTGATTTTAATTTAGTTTTTATTCATGCCAATATATTTTATTTTTATTCATATGTTTATAGAATTTTATCCCTGGTCCCTTTTCTTACATAGGAAAAATATCCAAATTGTATTTAGTATGGGACAGAGTAAGATATCATGATTTCTTGCTGGTTTTAGAGGGGTAGCTTTTCTCTGTGATTTGAAAAACCTGTGATTTTTCTGAATTTTAAGAAATATAGTGAGGGGCTGGAGAGATGACTCAGTGGTTAAGATCATATAGTCTTCTTTCATAGTACCTGGGTTTGATTCCAGTGCCCACATGGCAACTTACAACCATCCATTACTTACAATTCTAGGGAATCTGACACTCTCTTGTGGCCTTCAAGGGTACCAGGCATGTACATGATGCACAGACATACATGAAGACAAAATATTCACATACATAAAATAAAATAAAAAATAATAAGCAACCATAGATCTTCCTCAGTAAGGAGAAAGAACAGCCTAAGGCACAAGCCACAATCAGGTTTATAAGTAAAACTTTATTTAAACATAGTCATGCCCGTGTATTTCTTACACATAAGGGCAGGCAAACCTTTGCTCAAGTCCTCCTCTCCTAACTGCCACATTGGGATATCAAACTTCCGGCACACTTACTAACTGGGAACAGGTACACTTAAGCCATGGTAGTCTTCCTGACTCTCCTGAGCAAGAAGTTTCCCATTAATGTCTTAAAATGTAATCAAATCAATTTATTTGTTTAAATCTTCTAATGAATTTTTATCAGCCTGAAACTAAAATTTAAGTCTCTAATGTGGGAGTCCCCTCTGTGTGCTGTGATTACCATTAGTAAATAAAGAAACTGCTTTGGACCTATAGCAAGGCAGAACTTAGGTAGACAGGAAAAGCTAGGCTGAATGCTGGGAAAAAGAAGGACGGAGTCAGAGAGAAGCCATGGAGCTGCAGAAGATAGACGCTGGGAACTTTAGTCCATAAGTCACAGCCATGTGGCTATACACAGATTAATATAAATGAGTTAAATTAAGATGTAAGGATTATCCAATAAGAAGATAGAGCTAATAGACTAAGCAGTGATTTAATTAATACAGTTTCTGTGTGATTATTTCAGGTCTAAGCCAAGTCTAAGCTAGCCAGGCAGGTAACCAATAAGTGGCCCTTTCTTACAAGTCTCGTCTTCCCCAACCCACAAATCCTACTTCCTTGGTCTCTTTCTGCCTAGACTTCTGTGTCTACACACAGATGATCCCCACTGCTCTCCTCTCAGTGCTTTGTATACTTTTTACATGTAGCATAAAACTTCAACACTTGCAGAATCTATGAAACTTCAAGATGACCGTGTAGAGCCATGAGATTGATACTGAGTGCACTGGGTTCCAAGTCTACATTCCAGTCCTCAGTCAATGCTACCCCTGCCTACACCTTGCTCTGGAGTAACCAGATAATGTTGGTCATGAGACAATAATGTAGTTTCTTTTTTTTTACTTTATACGTGTACACAATGAAATAGGATCACATCTATCCCCTATATTCCTCCTATAATTCTTCCCATAATCTGATGACACAGCCCCCTCTCAACTTCATGTATATGTTTTGTTTTGTATTTTGGATACTGCTAAGTTCACCTAGTGGTGTCTGCATTATAGTGACTGGACGGCATCTACAGGAGTATGGGGAATGTACCATAAGAAACACCCTTAAGAGGAATAATTGTTCCTCCATCAGCAGCTAGTAGCTCCTCAGCGAGAGGTGAGCCTTGAGATTTTAATCTATGCTCGAAATTTGCTGATTTGGTTTGCACCAGTAACCATGGGTACTGTGAACTCCTGAGTGCAAGAACTACAGATGTCATGTTCAAAAGACAGCATTTCACACATTCCTTGCCATCCTCAAGCCCTTAAATTCTTTCCACAACTCCTGTGATGTTCCCTGAGTCTTGCTGGTGGAAAGCTTCATTTCAATGTCTCATGTAGGACTGAGTCCTCAGTGTCTCACTCAATCTCAGCACTTCCACCAGTAACAGATCTCTGCATTAACTGCTGCCCACTGCAAAAAGAAACTTCTGTGACCAAGGTTGGGAGCAGCCCTGGTAAATGACTCTAAACACGAATAATTAGAAGGTGGTTTGACAGACTAAACATTTGTAATTTATAATCTTGGTTTCCAGCACAGCATTAGAAGTAAAAGGGCATTGAGACTGAATTGCTTTTATTAGACTGGCCCATGGGCATGCCTGTGGGCACTGAGGAGCAGATTCTTACTGGTGTCTGAAAAGTCTAGAAGAAAAAGTTGCAAGATACTTTACACTAACTGTGGGTATAGAAAATTCATCAAAACATCCACTTTAACTTTTTTTCTATGGACAATGATCTTTCTACTCAAAAAATATGAATATCAGGCAGGCTAAATTCTAAGGAAACAAAAATCAAGCATAAATAAGTAACCATGAAAGTCTTGCTTCAGTGTAACAACAACCCTTACAGCTTAAACTTTTGCAGTTACACAGTAGTTATAACCCAGGGTTTTTGTTCATTTGTTTGTTTTGTTTTTTTACATGGAGGCATAGTGTTTTCTCAAAGATGTATTTCCTTCTCAGGGAGTTTATTGTCTGTCCCTAAAAGTATCTGTAGTATATAGTTTACTGAGCAGAGATTAAGTGGGAATATGGAGAAGAGAATTAAATGAAAAGCCTCAAACAGCCAATAAAATAGAATATTGCATCATTGTGCAATACGTATGTGCACAGTGAGATAGAAGAAACCCTGCTGAACTATTTCCTACTAATAAATGTGGGGAAAGAGTTGTTATTGCCTTCAGTTGTGCACCCACAGCTTTTTTTTTAATTTAATTTTTTTTTTTTTTTTTTTTTGCCGTAGACCGTGCACCCACAGCTTTAAGAGGTAGTCAATACAATGGTCACACAGATGGCCCTGGTTAAATGAAATAGATCACAAAAGCAAACCAAAGTCACAGATCTCAAAAAGAGACTGTCGGGGAAAGAGAAGGTTTATGAGAGTGGGAGAAGGTAAGAGAAGGTTGGGGGAAAATAACCTGGAAGCACTATGTGTATGCATGAAATAGTCAAAGAATTGATGCCCTTAAAGCAAAAAGAGAGAAAACAAAAGAAAGAAGAGACAGAGACGAAAATCCTTGTACTATTCTTTGTGAAAGTTGATGCCATCATGTTCTCATTAATTAAACAGCTAATCTTCTCTCTTGAAATAATTGACTTCGTAATGATACGTCTAGTCGTCACTTTTCCTGGACACTGGAGCACAGTCCTCTGCTGAATGTTTGTGATTGATTGTGTGAGATTGTGTGGTGTAGCAGGGTACAGTATACAATAGACACATGGAAAGGTTCTCACCAAACAGATCTGGGTTATTCTCTCCTCAGTCAGAGAGATGACAATGCTTTGGAAGGTTTTGAAAAAAGAAAATCTAGATGTTAAAACTGAGGAGGAACAAAAAGAGAAACAATGTCTATACCAATGCTTGCAGACACTATGCTGTATTCATTAAATGCTTACTGTATCTGATGCATATAGCTAAACAATGATATCTATTCACATTGTTAAAAAGTGCACACCGTTGTGAGATGCTCATGCTGTGCCTTTGTCTATCCATGCAGTCAGTATTCATGCATTTGCGGGGTGGGGGGGGCGGAATCTGCAGATGAACAAACCTGCTTCACTTTCCATTTTTATACAGGTGAGACTCCATTTCAAGTCTTTCCCACAGAGCCAATGTCTTTCCTACTGATTCTATTAAAGGTATATGATCATTATTATTTTAATCCTGTCTCCTTCCCCTGCCAAGAATTCTCTCAAGCAGCTATAAATTCCACTGGAGTCATAGGAAAATTGAAAGTAACTAGGAATACATACTTCCCCAGAAACTCAAGCCATCACTGCTAGGAATCAATACACACCCTAGCCATGTCTTAGTCTAAAATTAGCTCACAATCCATTAAGGTTGTCGAGATTGAAGGCATCTTCTGACTCTTAAATGCTCTGCTCCTAATAAAGAAATCTGACCTCAGCTCCCGGCTCTGGGGGAAAGCACTTCATCTGAAAGGGTGGAATTACTGAGAGTGTTCTCAGACAGCCTTGAGCTCCCCTCTAATCCACAACAGCTATTTTGGTTTTCTAATTCTGTGGAGCTTATTTTAATTTCCCAAATGGGAGTCAAACAAAAAAGCAAAACAATGTAGATACAGGATTTTTTTTAAGAAAAAATAGATTTTCTTTTCTCATGTATTTTCTATGTGTTTCTGTAATAGACCTCTATTTAGTTCTATCTAACCCTGAAGAGAGTCCATTAATGAGGAACTACTTGACTTCTTGGATTTACTAAAAAACGAAAAGTTTAAGGACTTTACTAGAACTACTTGAGCCCAATATTGTTAGTATTAATGGTTCTTAGCCTTTTATTTGCATGTTTTTACTGTATTTTATTTATTTGGTGGGCATGTGTGGGATGTGGAGTGGAGAGTCACATGCCAGGGAACACAGGTGAGGTCACAGAGTTAGTCGCAGGAGTCAGCTTCCTCTTCCACCGTGTGGGCTCTAGAAAGCGCACTTAGGTCAGCAGGCCCGACAGCAGGCCCTCACCGTTTTATTTTTATGGAATGCAGAAAACGATTTCAGTGTCTAAATGTCTGTTCATTTTTTTTTTCTGAGGCAAATTTGCAACCATTTCATACCCTGGCTAAAATCAAAGTTTGGGATATTCATCCAGTAACAAAGAATAAATAGAAAGGATTCAGAGAATATGACTCAGTCTCGAAGGTGTCTGTTTATATCCTGAGGTAAAATGAGGCATAGGTCCCTGGGAAGACAGTCTGAGGACTTCTTGTTTTCTCTTTCACTCGAGAGAAATAACATCGATGTTTTACTCAATACATGAACAAAAGTCCTTTTCCTCCCTTCACTCAAATACGAGATAGTTTTACATTGGCTCTTTGTTGCTGTTTTCTATGGTAAGTACCAGAGAAGAGAAGAGAAGAGAAGGGTCATTATCATCGAAATACTAGTACCTAATTTGATCTAGGACACGTTCTATGCAGTCGGGGGCTCAAACTGATAATGATGACCACAGAAAACCCAAAGGTTCACCTTTCTTCATCGCAAATGTGTGCCTGCTTCTTACACAGTGTGTATCGCTGTGGTTCTCATAAAACCTCTGGTACACTGCAATGCAGAAGTAGGTAGGTTAGTCCAAATAAGAGACAGGCACACAGGAGAGGGTAGAGATTATAACGCACTTTCACTGGTAAATTCTTCCCCTTGAGCTCATTGAGAAGCTGGCTCTGGAAGCTGGGGTGCCCACACTCGGCACGCACACACTTCAGATCCAAATGTTTTGTCAAGTGTCCTCGGAAATCCCTTTTCATGGAGACAGACTGGCACCCCTCACTGTGACAGGGAGGGAAGAGAACAGAAAAACAGCCAGAGTTAAAATGTGCCATTGAGAAGAGCTAGAAGAATGAAGCCTTTTCAATGGATGTTAAAGTTGTTTACCCTGGTGGCATAAAGGTGCCTCCAATGGGACTGATAAGGTAGATGGCTGCTCAGGCATGGGAAGCTTGTCCAAGAGGAGTAAGCTCTCTATGGGCTCCAGCCGACTGCCTCAGTGAGGCTGCCCAGGGCATGTTCAAATGGATATTGGAAACCTTGATCTGTTAACACTGCCTTTCTGCCCTTATTCTTTTACTTGGAAGCCTGAGGGGACATTGTTCTGCCCAAGATTTTATCAGGAACTTCACTGGCATGTGTTCCTTACCTCTCCTCTTTGATGTGTGCTTGTGTGTGTTTAAGAAAAATTTATATATGTATATAAAACAAAGATATATATGTATATAAAACAAAGATATATCATAAGCTTATATATATATATATATAAGCTGTATGTGTGTGTGTGTGTGTGTGAAACTTTGTCTTGCTATTTGCTTAGTAAACTCACTCATTCTAAACCAAAATCGAGGCTCAGTCTCCAGACTGCAAGAAGAGGCCAAGAATCAGGCATGGACATTTACTAGTTCTTCACTGAAAGATTAGCTTAAGATAGAGATGTGATAGCAAAGCTAACTTAAAGTCTGTAGATGTCAAATTTAATGTTAGGCTAAATTAACTGGAGATCTCATTAACATGTTAGGGAAATGCAGCAAATATTCAAAACCACAATTGGATTGAAGTCAATTATTTTCAGAAGGAAATTATTTAACAAATCAACAGCTTAATGTAGTCTAATAGACAGTAAATAACATTTTTAAATATGCATTTGACCTGTACATAGCTCTGCACATTCCAAGTCTGTTCCTTCTGGGTTATTATGTATGACCCTTGTGACTGTCATTAGAAATTAGAAATTGTCTTTATGTCACAGGTTATGAGTAATGAAATTTAGAAAGAATAAATGACCAGGCTAGCATTTGGCTAAAATGTAAAAATCACCATTAGAAAAACAAACAAATATAAAAAGCAAACAAAACCATACTAAGTGAAGAAAAACAAGAAAAAAGAATAAAGAGAATAGTTCTAGTTTCCCTGAGGTCAAGGAATTGAGAACAGTTGTCTGTGAGCCACAAAGTCCAAGCACAGTGCTATCAAATAATGTTTTTCCCTTTCCCTAATCATGCAGAATGGCATGAACAAACTGATTTTTCTCAGTAGGGCAGACCCACATATTTATAAATCTTGACAGAGTTAAAGAGCTTCCTCCTGTTTGAAATAAGGATGTGGGGCTAGAGAGATGGTTCAGTAGGTAGGAAAGTGTGTTGCTCTTTAAGAAGATTCAAGCTTAGTTCTGAGCACACACGTAGGTGATGTGAAACTGCTTATAGCTAATTCTACGTCTGGGGATTCTTACTACTTTTCCTCGTCTCCTGGAACACCCTTACACATATGCATACACAGACACACACAAGCATACACACAAATAAATAATAAACTAAATAAGCAAAACTAAAAACAGGGAGGTTTGTTAAGATAACAAAAATAATGTATTCATGGGTGAAATTGTATCATTCATTTTTTTTCTGTTTATTTTGATTTTATTTTTGCAATGGAAACTTTCTATAAAGCCCTGGGTCGCCTAATAGTATGGAGCCACAGCTCGTCTTGAAATAGAGGTAATACTTCGGTCTCAGCCGTAAAACTTCACATACTCATAATAGCATAATGGCCCGAAACCACATGTAGTCACAGCACAGTGAATGGCACTATCAGGAGACAAGCCTGGAATGATGCAAACAGCAAGACAAAAGCAAGGTGTGGTACACGCTGGCTCCTCAGTGAGATAAACATATTTCATAGCGGAACTTTGTGGTCAAAAGAGAAAGACAAAGGTATTTAAGCACTAAAAGTATAGTGAGAATTCCATTTTAGGAAAAGACTGTGTTACAGAAGTGAGAGAGAAATTCATGTATAAACAAATGCTAATGACATTAATTCCCTCTCTTACAAGCCCTGACAATGTAAAATGAAGACACTAGAAGTTAACCAGATACAAACATGAAGTTCTTCAGCAAGGATGAGCATATGGATAGCTATATAAAAGGACAATTGCATTATTACCCACTACTCCATTTATTTTGTTTATAGTTTTTAAAGATAAAAGTATAAAATTTCTATTAATCTCTAGTGATTGGTGTTCAATGCATGAAGACATGGCATGTGACATTGGCTATATGCGGTGGGTTGGAGATGGAAATGGACAACATAGATGGAGACTGCTCTCTCATCCTGGCCACCCTGACCCGAGTAATCACACAGAAACTATATTAATTACAATACTGATTTGACAATAGCTTAGGTGTATTCCTACCTAGCTGTTACATCTTAGATTAATCCATTTCTATTAATCTGTGCATCACCATGAGGCTACCAGTGGCCTACCAGTAAGGTTCTGGTATCTTTGTCCTTCTGCAGCTACATGGCATCTGCTTAACTCTGACTTCTTTCTCCTTGCATTCAGTTTAGTTTTCCTGCCTAGCTCTACTGTGCCCTGCCATAGGCCAAAGCAACTTCTTTATTAACCAGTGATAATAAAACATATTCACAGCACACAGAGGGAAATCCCACATCATCTCTCCTTTTCTATCTAAATAAAAAGGAAAGTTTTAATTTTAACACAGTAAGATTATATATAATAAAACAAGTGTCAAGTAAGAATTATAGTTACAATATTTATTTGTGAGTCTAAAGTTTTTATCTAATTTATCTTTTGTCATAACTAAGGAAAATTGTAACTATTTGTCTTCAACCTCATCAAAGACCCCAGAAAGACATAATATTACCTAAGTAAACAAGAAGTGCATTGTAAGCAACTTCCAAAACTGTAGAATGGATAGAGACAGCTCACTACCTAGTCACCAAGAGCCCTTCTGTAACACTGGGGCACACATCTTTACCCTACAGGCCCATAGTATCTGGCATACTTTTCCGTGAAGCAGAAAATTTGAAAGACTGTTTTGCCTATATTGGCAATTTGTCAGTCACTTTCTTCTGTGTCCTGAAGAACTGTGCAGTTTCTTCTGTGAAGCAGGAACCCTGAAGGACCATGTCATCTTTTGGAAAGTTCTACAGTCATTTTTCTGTGGTTCCTGCGTATCCAGTTTATACAGCATACCATCAAGTAGTCCAAGAAAGAACAATTTCTTGCCCAAAGGGCTAGCCTTGTCACATTGAAAGCAAATTCCATAAGAAGTTTTTTCAATGTCTATCAACCTCTCTGAAGTAATTGGTACTGCCAGAAGTAGACATGTCTCATTGTTAAGAAAAATCTAAGTGCTTAAAACTTTTTAAATGTCATATTCTGTAGGTCTTTGAAGTGTTGGATATTATCTCTCTAACTGGAATATATCTCTGCATATCTAGAATACCTAACATAATTGAAAGTTTGATTATTATAAATGACTACCTATTAATCTATATTTCTTAACTATACATTACATTTTAAATGAACTGCACAAACACAATACCTTAAGCAAGAGCAGAAAAGCATATACACAGTATAACAAAATCAACCTTAAATTTGTATCAATAAACCAAGATCCATACCAATGCAAAATATTCATATCTTTATAATATCCCCCATTTAAATGAAAACAAACATTTATAAACAATCATTTTGGAAATTTGGGCATAGTTTTCTCCAAACTGTTTCCTGCTGTTTGTTGGGCAAAGTATTTTAAGGGTTCATGGAGACCTTTTGCAGGGTCTTGTTCCATCAAACTACGTTAACCTGGAAGGAATCCACAGGTTCCCATTCCCTGTAAAAACAAAAGCAGAATCTCTTTTCCAAAGACTCAAATTTTTCAGTCAAAATATCTTTAAAATATATATGTTGGTTTATCTTCACAGATCCTAGAATTAAATATCTCTCTGCTATCAAAAAATTCAAAGAAGATACAATAATATTAATGATCCAGAGCCTTTGTATATTTTCTATCTTTACATGACTTTTTTGCTCTATTACTTTTTAATATTTATTTTATTATCTTTACTCCTTTAATCTATGACTATCTATACTCTTCTATATTAATTTTACTGCCTCATTAAAGACTTTGTTTTATATGAAACTTTTTTCTTTCTATAACTGCCTACACCCATTTTCTTAATTCTATGTACATTTATCTTTTTAAACACACTGTGACTCATTCAGAGGTCTTTAATGTTTGAATTTTCCTATTGTCTATCTGTAATCCTTTTCAGACCAAGAGCATTTTTTAAAATGTTAAGCAGGCATGGCTAGACCTAATGCTGAGGCTTTTCCTGTTGGCTTTGCCCCCATCCAACATGCCAGAGGTATGTTCATCATCTCTACAAGCCATGCCTACCACTCCAGCTCCAGGCATGCAGTGGATCTATGTCACCATTAAGCAACTGATAGCACACTGCTCACAAACCCCATTTAAGTGCAGGACCTCCTGAAAGAGACAGAGCCGTTTGTGCTGCCAGCATGAACTAGGAAGCTGTCTCTTAAAGAGCTGTGCCTCTGCTCACCGCCAGCAAACCAAGCCTATCTGAAAATACCCAGCTACCACGAAGCTCCAATTGACTCCCATTTTGTGTGTGTCTAGAAGCCATTTATTTCTAAACTTTTTTTGGCTTTATGTGGATGTGCATTGCTGAATGTTTGGCCCCATTTTGTAAATTGAAACTACTCTTTCATTCCTGTCCACCCTGACCCCAATTATCACACAGAAACTATATTAATCATAACACAGTTTAACCAATAGCTTAGGCATATTCCTAGCTAACTCTTACCTCTTAAATTAACCCATTTATACTAATCTATGTATCACTACGAGGCTGTGGTCTACCAGTAATGTTCCAGAGTCCTTAAGCAGCTACATGGCACCTGCTTGACTCCACCTTCTTTCTCCCTGCATCCTGTTTAGTTTTCCTGCCTATCTCTTTTCTGCCTTGCCATAGATCAAAGCAGCTTTTTTTATTAACTGATGGCAATAAAAAATATTCACAGCAAACAGAGGAGAACCCAACATCAGTGATGTTCACAGTAGCTTAAATTAGAAAGATGTGTGTGTGTGTGTGTGTGTGTATGTGTGTGTGTGTGTGTTCTCCATAGTAATCACATAAAAAAAAATCCAAAAGACCACCCAGGTTCAGTTCTCCAGCATGCACATAATAACTCAGAACCATCTGTAATTACAGTTCCTGACACCTTCCTCTAGCATCTGTGACTACAACATGATCACAGTGCACATATAGAGAAGCAGGTGCAAATATACATACGCATGAACTCAAAATAATTCAAATAATTCACTATCAAATTAGCATAAGGGAAAATAAGAACAGAAATTATGCACAAAATCTAATAAAAAGTGGCCATAAGCACATTTCTATTAGTAATTAGTTGTGAGTGAATATATTCTTTAACCAGAAAATATTCATGGTTGAGAGAACAAATAAATTAAAAGCAAGATCCAACTCTATGTGTTCAATGCACAGATCTACTATTCCTGTAAATCAAGAGGAAGGGTAGTTTAACTATAATGAAGAGAGACTGTTCACTGGAGTTCCACCAGAAAACTCAATCCAATTGCAATAGAATATGCATTTTCTGGATGGACCATGTACCCATCAAATCCTAGTAAATTTGAAAATGCTGAAATTATAGCCAATACCTTTTCTCATCATGATATGCAAATCCAAATTTACATAGAAATGAAAATGTATTCTGAACCAATAATCAAAGAGAAAATGAGAGAATAAACTGAGAGAAATGACAAGAAAGCGTAAAGCCTCAAAATTTAAGAGAGTTCTAACGTGCAAAGACGGAGCTTCAAAGAAGATCCAAAAATCAGCAAAATAACTCTCGACCTGAATAACTAGATAAAGAAAAATAACTTAAGTTGTAAGTAGGCAGACTAAAGGGGTCTGCAGCACTCTGCTCCCTTCATTTTTCACAGTAAGTTAGTGGTTTCCCCACATAAGCCATATACTTTTATTTTGATGTACTACCTCAGATCTAAAATCAAGAAGGCTAGCCAATCAGGGACTGAAATCTCCAAAATACATTCAAAATTGGACACTCCCCTCCTTAAAACAGTGCAATCACCTTAGACATTTGTTGTAGTAGCAGAACACTGACCAATACACTATGTTAAGTTTTGTAGTAATGCATTATGCAGCAATAACTGGATCTATTAGCCGATGTAGCTCAACTATGCTGAGAAACATACGTTTGACACAGTGCACATATTCTGTATGATTTTCTTTGCTTGAAACTGGAAAAAATAGACTTAATTTACAGCGATAGAAAGAAGGTCAGTGCTTTTCTTGGGCGTGGTTGAAAAGATCTAAGGGGAAAGATCATTACAGTGGTCCATGTGCTGATTAGGAGAGTAGGAAAATTTTTGTAGATGATCACAAAATGAAGTTCTAATTATTAATTTATCTGTGTATATCTATCTGTCATCTATCTACTATCTATCATCTATCAAATATCTCTATCATATAGATGTCTACCAACTATTTTTTCTATCATCTTTTTATCTATTTTGTCTACAATCTATCTCATTCATCTACTATCTATATTTATCACCTATTTATAACTATCGTTTATCGATCTGTGAATCATATCTATCTATCTATCTATCTATCTATCTATCTATCTATCTATCTATCTATCTATGTCACAAAAACACACCGAGGGAGCTAGAAAGTAAGAGACAGTGCTTTCTAAGAAGCCCCAAAATGTGTGAAGATCTTCAACTTTTTGTCTACCTAGTGGTCGTTAAATTGTTCACTATTTCATCCTGAAAATGATATCAAGAGACAGGAAAGAGACATCCCTGGGGCTGCCTGCAATACTTCAGCACAAAGCTCTACCTGATAAAAACTAGACTTTCAATAAGGAAAAAAAGCTGACTGTTCCCTGCTCACCTGTCCCTAGAAGTCCACATTTTGACCGCATATCTGCCTTTTCAGCAATAGCCTGCTTTGGAGTGGAGTTCAGTACTTTACTTCTGACAGCAGGTGTCACTATTGCCTAACAAAAGGGAAGCATGACACTTGCTTCTTCATGAAAAAGAAAGGCACTGCCAACTACAGCTTTAAAGCACACCCACCTACACCACTAACACATGTACATTGCAGTGTATAGGATGCCTGTCCAGTATGCACACGGACCTGGGTTTGATATTTAGTGAATGTTCTTTCATGGGACAGTAGCTCTACATCCATTTTGTACAAGTAGCTGGGCCAGGAAAGTGCTCTGGTATATCCCACACATATTTGCTATCTATCCTATACCTCAGTTTATCCAGTGAAAACCTGAAATATTTAACCCCAAATTAATAATAAACAGTAGTTTAAGGATAGAAAAATTATTTTCTCTGTCCACTAGCAATAGATATGAGGCACCCCCACAAAACACACACCCACTCTCTAGATTAAAAAGTAGAAGGAAGCCGGGCAGTGGTGGTGCACACCTTTAATACCCAGCACTCGGGAGGCAGAGGTAGGTGGATCTCTATTAGTTCTAGGCCAGCCTGGTCTACAGAGAGAAATCCTGTCTTGAAAAACAAAACAAACAAAGCAATAGCATAAAGCCCCAGCAACAATGAAAAGCAGAAAAATCTATATTATGCATTGAAATAGTGAGATGAAATTAAAGATCAGGCAACATTCGGACAGTGAAGCAGAGGGGATGATGCTCATGAAAATCTGTAGCTGGAAGGAAGGTGTCATGTGAGCCCAGATGGTCACCGCATAGCAGGACTTGGGGAAGACAGAGCATCAGGATACGAACAAGGCTCCTTTGCCTGATCAGGATGGACAGGTTCGGCATGGCTACACTGCCAAGAGATGCTTTAAAAAGTCTTGGTGTTCAAGCAATATGACCAATCTCCAGAAAGACTGGAGTTACTAATAAGGTCACGAGATAGACATGTGAATGAGCAGAAGAGTCAAGCGGGGCCAGAAATGGATTCGTACACACGTTTTGATCATACACCAAGAGGATTCAAGGGAAACAGACTACTTATTCTTTCAACAATGCTGTTAGAAAGCTGGCTATGTGTGTGGAAAAAAATGAGCATTGGACTTTCACGGACACCACACATGGCCATTTATTTGAAATGTGTCACAGACATCAGTATAAAATGAAAAGAATGTGATTTCTGAAAGAGCAAAAGAAAGTCTTTCCAAGTGAAGGAAGCAAAGCAGATTTGGTTCAGAACAAACACACATAAAAAGAGGAAACAACAAATCAAATTTCTGTAATGTCACAATCTGTGAACCTCGGAAAGATGGCCTTAAGAAAATGGAAAGGCTAGTCTCTGCCTGGTGGAAATCACTTACGCACAAATATCTGATTTGTCTGAGATACTAGAGGTCTGTACTGGAGGCAGAGGACTTGTGTCTAGAACACCAACCAACAAATGGCCAATCGGCAATAAGTTAGTGGGTGGGAAGGAAGGTCATAATCAAAGACACTGTCTACAGAAGAGAAGTGAGACAAAGAAAAAAGCCACCCCCCCTTCCTGTTTCTCTTGCCCCCTCTTGCCCTTCTCACTTAAAAAGTCTTTAGTTTTACTTTATGAGTATTGTGCCTGCATCTATGTAAGTGCATCACATGCGTATCTGGTTTCCTATTGCCCACAAAAACCATAAGAGGGCATCAGACCTCTTGGAGCTGGCATTAATGGCCAATTGTGCTGTAGGAATTCCTACCACCAGTAGCCTTTAAGCTACTGGCCCACTTGGGTGTGGCCTCTTATACCATATATGCTGATGTAAAGCGCAAGTCCGGCCTCTCTTCTGGTGTCAGATTCAGTTCCTGTTCCACATTCATGTAGAAGACTGTAATCTCTGAATCTACACCTAAATAAATAACCATCTATTATACTCAGTTCTGAGCTAGTGTGGGATTTCTTTTAAGTGTCCGTCTTCACAGTTGAAAACCACTATGTGGGTGCTGGGAACCTAATCTGGGTACTCAACGAAAACTGCAAATGCTCTTAATCACAGCTGTCTCTCCATCCACCCCAGTCCCTACCCCAAATTCTGCTTGCTTTTTGAGACAGTTGTTTAGAGTATCCTGGAAAGTGTTATGCAAAGCCCAGGGTGCTTTGAACCCATGGTCCTCATATCTTATCCTTATCCTGAATTGTTTGGCTTCAAACTGAGGTTGGAGAAATATGTACAAATTAATGAGTTGCTTTCCATTTGAATGAAAACCAGGAGAAGAAGGTGAACAGACCTGATTAGTCCCTGGTTAGACTCATTTTAATTCCCAGAGGAGACAACAGTGACATTTTGACAGTGCTTGACTGATAAGTGAATCAGTATTTCCCATGAGGTAGAAATCCCCCTTACACAGTTCAATGGATTTTCCTGCATCTGCTGGCTGGTTTGATCAGGAGAAATGCAAAGGCCTGATATTTTGGGGAGGAATTCTGGTTCCTTTCAGTCTCTCCACAGGAACTGATTTGTTCTCCAAACATTTCTTCAGGTGCTCAGTTTCTCTCATCCACTTCTTTTAACTCCTTTAATATTCACATTCAGTATTTGACCCTTTCCTTTCACACTCTGGACTTAGAACAAAAAAAAATACAAAAAACTATCTTTTGTGTCTTCTGTGCTCAGCTCACCTACTTTCTGCTATCCAACTATGTCAGTTCATAGAGTAAGGGATCAGATTCTTTCTTATGAACACATCCCTAGGAAAATCTAAATAAAGGGCTATTTTAGAAAAATGAACACTTTACTCTCTACTTAATCATAGCTATAAATATAAACCATTACCAAATGAAGACCTGCACTTTACAGTTTATGTGTAGCCTCTCCGTGGCAACCTGTAGAAGGCATGGGTATCCAGTGAGAGTGGGCATGCCTAAGTGTACAATGTATGTATGTGTGTATGTATGTATGTATGTATGAGGTGTGTGTGTGTGTGTGTGTGTGTGTGTGTGTCTTCATGAGTGTGAGCCTTTGTAAGTGTCTGTGTATGAATGTTTTAAGACTATCTGTGGATATTTCTGCTTCGAGCCCCTGGACACTTCGTAGTTCCACCTGGTACTCTTAGAATTCACCACACGTTGTCAGCATCAGTAGTTAATTACTTTCCAAATACTGTAGTTTGGGCAGTCTATCCATCTCTAGGAAGAACTCTATCAGATGGAAATTAGACAGTGGCCATCTTAGCATCAGTGTTTAGGGAATGAAGTTTTGCTCTGTGTTTGCTCTA
Organism: Myodes glareolus; assembly: GCF_982192425.1. Taxonomy (NCBI): domain Eukaryota; kingdom Metazoa; phylum Chordata; class Mammalia; order Rodentia; family Cricetidae; genus Myodes; species Myodes glareolus. The sequence goes on from NC_142037.1 coordinate 34,180,738, forward strand.
GGTTTTTGATGACCTTAGACAGGTCACTTGATCTTTTTGATCACAGAGCCTCCTGTAGAATATTTCTGCATAACTTATTTATTTGATTAAGTATCAAACTAGGCAAAAATATAAAAAATACTGTGGAAAATTTCCGCATTTTACAGATGTTTGACAGTGGTTTATGTGTTTTGGGGGGAAAGAGTGTGGGAATAGACTTGTGCTCACGAAAAGTAGTTTCTAGACATTAAAAA